>NC_051436.1:12852961-12895474 GCF_001649575.2 Kryptolebias marmoratus
CCGCCTCGCCCGGCGCCAGCGTGGCCGAGCCGTCCTGCCAGTCGCTCAGCGCCCGCTGAAAGGAGCGCGCCAGGCACGCCGTCATGTCCCGCGCCCGCTCCGCCCGGCTGCACCAGAACACGCGGCACTGCAGCTGCTGGCCCTGGTGCTTGCAGATGTACAGGAAGACGTTGGGCCGGCTGGCGTCCGCCGCGCAGTACGCGATGTCCTGCAGGTACGTCTTGGTCAGCTGCCGGCCCGTGCTCAGCTCCTTCACCTCCACGTACCTCGGGCGCACCACCAGGGCGTGGTCCTTGCTCAGCTTCTTGTTGGCGTTGCCCTCCAGCAGCTGCGTGATGGCGTCCTGGGCCTGTTCCCTGTCCAGCGAGAAGATCTTCGCCGTGCCCAGGTAGTTGACTTTGAACAGGGGGTCGCCGTGGGACAGCAACTCCGTCCGGTCGCGGCGGAAGTGGCGCCGAAAGGCAGCCGGAGAGTTCTTGAGGGTCTGCATGAGGTGGAAGCTCCCGAGGGACATGGCGTCCTTCGGGCCCGGTTTGGGGGAAGCGCGGCTGCTCGACTCGAGCTGGTCCTCCTCGGCGCCCTTCCCGATCATCCACCTCTTCTTCGAGGGAGCGCAGCTGCGACCACCGGTTCTGTCTGGAACGAGGCAGATAAGAAACATTTGCACCGTTAGCAAGGATGGAAATAAAAGCCAGTGACATCATCTTTCAGGAAGTAAAACCACCCCGCCATCTTTGCATAGTCACAGTTACTCGCTTAAAAAAAAAAAAAAAAAATGCAAGTCAGCACAATTCGCATTCAGGCCGCCGAACAGGACCGGCTGCGAGCTTTGACGCGTCCCAAGTCAAACATTCATCCGGCACGAACGGGAACCATTAAATATTTACTGACGGGCCGGTTTGACTTCTGGTCGGGGCTGGAAACGGGCCAAACTCAGCTGCGGGTGACTTCAAAACGAGAAAGAAGAAGATCAAGGCGTACTTTGAATTTGAACTTGAAGACACCAGAGTCCTTATGTAACCACGTCTCCCCCCCCCAGAACTGCCCTATTGTTCTTATACTTAGATTTTTGCCCCCCCCCTCCCCTCGTAGTCTTTCTTCTCTGCCATTCCTTTGAAACGTCCCACGTTCCCGCCTCAGAAATCGAGAGAAACGCCGACATTTCTGAACCAGAGGCCATTGTTAGTGAAACCCCTGTGCAGGAAGCAGCTTTGCATCCCACCCCCCACCACCACACACCTCCTCCCCTGAACATTTCTCCCACAAACAATAGCGTGCTTTTAAGACCCTGTCATGTCACAAAAAGAGATGCAAGCTGACCCCCTCCCTCCCACCGGCCCTTACAACGACCACAAAAAAACGTATACGGTTGCACGAGTAGCTCGAAAACATGGAAAAGTACTCGCAGCGCCAGGTTCGCATCAAAACAACAACAACAACCCCCCCCCCACACACACACACACACACCGTCCCTGTGAGCACAGGTGCGAATCTACAGTCTGACGAATGGCGCCTAAAGGTGCACACAGCCTGGACGTCGCAGGTGTTTTGTGCAGAAATGCATCCTTTTTTTCGAATCAAGAGATTTGAAACAATAAGTTCATCATGTTTTAGTTTTGCAGTCTGTTTCTGCTTCTAAGAGACCGTGCAGATTAATGAACGTGGGTTTGGTCCGGCTTTTCAGCTGTAGTCCCTGTTAGATTCACGCTAAAATACATTACAAAAAAAGGGATTAAAAAAATGAGTAAAATACATAAATATAAGCACAACTGAACTCGTGGTCATAAAAGCTGCATATAAAATACAATAAAATAATAAAATGTGCACATAAACAGGTTAAAAGTGTTTTTTTTAGATAAAGATTCAGATGAGCAATAAAAAGGTGGAGTAAATGGAAAACTCTTTAAATTGGTGAAACTGTAATAATTTAAACCTTTGATAACACAGCTTGATTAAGTGTTATATTCCCTCTACAGAACATATGACAAAAAACTGCATTCTTAATTAGTAAACACAAGTTTGCATAAAAGTCAAAGACAATGTGAAGGCTTTGAATCTATAGTCTTATAGTCTTGCTGCACCATGAGCTGGCAGAGCAAATTAACTTTAAAATTCAATTTTAAGGAAACGTATGTAGGAATTTGTGCTTCCTTTTCAAAGGCGAATTACCTCCCATAATCTGAAATTGAACTCCAACAACATGAAAACAAGAAATGTGACGTTCAGTTTCAGAAACAGTAAAATAACCTTAAATTGTACTGTTTTAAAGCGAGATTTGGCGTGACCCGAAGAGGTGTGGTAAAATCTTACTCAAAAAATAAAAGCTTCCACTAGAAATAAAATAAATAAATAGTGTGGCTAACAGAAGCAGGGTGTTTAAAAGTTGTTGCTCAGATTTAAATTAGACAGTAAAGTCTGCAGGGGGATATTTACCTGGCCACAGTTTCATGCAAACGGCGACGATCCCGTCCTCTCCAGGTGAACCTTTCCGTTCGTTATCGCGGGGGGCGGACGGAGCAGGTGGCGGAATCCAGCTCCTTCTCTCTGGGTGTCGGTGGCGAAGTTCGCCCGATAAACGGCGCCGAATGTCTCTTCAACGCGTCCCCGGAGCGTGTAGGCGCGCACGGCCACCGGAGACACAAGAGCGACGGAGGAAGGATGGAAATAAAGAAAAAACACACCGAGGGAAATGACTGGTTCACGCTGCTTCCAGCGACTGAGGCAGCGAGCGCGTGGAGCCGGGCTTTTTAACGGGGCGCGCGCTCGCCTCACGGGGACGAGCGCTGTAGCTGGAGAAGGAGGAGGAGGAGGAGGAGGAGGAGGACCGTCCTGCTGGAGATGAAGGCTTTCCAGGACATTACGGGGTGGGTAATGTTTGACATGGCTCCGCTTCGCTTACTGGAATTCACGTTGTCACTGAGAATTATTTACATCCAGAATGTCTCCGTGAATATTATTGTTTCCCTGACGCAGGGCCGGACTGTCCGAAAGGATTTACCAGGGCAGGAGCCCGGGACCCCAAAGGTTTACACCCCCGCACCCACCCCGAAAATAATATCATTGTTTCTAACAAAATGCCTTATTTTTGTTTAGTTATTTCCAACAAGGTGCAAGCCCTGTTTACTGGAAACAGTTTTGATTAGTCGAAGCACACGTCGATTAACAACAGCTTCATGACGGGTCCCCAACCTTTTCAGCTCCACGGACCGGTTCATTATCAGACAGTATTTTCACGGACCGGCCTTTAAAGGTGTGGCGGATAAATACAACAAAATAAAATTATACGACCGACATGAAAACGGGGGTATTTTTTTAAATCCAATGTGTCCTCGCAGCTTTGTTAGCTGCGTTATCGACATGAATAACAGCCTCTCCTCCCCCTGATGTTCTCTGTGTTTAAACTTCAAAATAAGAGACACCACAAATATAAAGTGCACAAAGAATACAACTCACCATAACGTTGAATCAGTGGAGCTCTGAGCCTGTTTCTCAGTAACCAGACGGTCCCATCCAGGGCTTCCAGAGACGTTTGTTTTTTACTCGTTTTGCTGCTTGTGGGTTTGTTTTTAGCGGTGACGGGTCACGTGACCTCGATAAGCGTTCTGACACGCATCAAGAGTCATAGACGGATGGAGTGGAGAGAATCCGGTCAGTTTTTCAAAATAAATGTCGTTCAGACTTCAAAAATTAAAAAAACGGAAATACTGTAAATTAATTACTCTTTCTGTGCGGCCCAGTACCAAATGACCCGCGGACCAGTGCCGGTCCGCGACCCAGGGCTTGGGGACCTCTGCTTTATAGCATTATAGCTTTATTGAATTACTTTTTTTTGTGTAAATCTGAGCCATAATAGTTTCTAAATGTTCCCATTGCTTCGTGGAAGACTGCCCCATCGTTGCTGTTTTATGTCATTACTCTCCATGATGGGAACTCTTTCACATTATTTTGTTTTTCCCCCCCCAAAAAAATCACCTTTTTTGTACCACATTTTCTTTTTTTTGTCGTTTTCTAAACCAAAACTCCGTAGTTGCAGCTTATTTTGTATTCTCGAAACAACAACACAACGTGATGATTCTGCTCCATAAAAGCCCTGCTGTCATTTTGCATCTTGACCTTTCGTCTCTCGTCGTTGTAACGCCTTAAAATGATCGGATGCCTGTAGACCGCTTAGGTGCCGCGCAGACGTTCCTTCCAGCCCAGAACCGCTCGCCAGCCAGAACAAATGTGGGTGATTTATGACACCGCAAGAGAAAATATAATTTAGCAAAGAAAAAAAAATCGTAACACCATCGACTTGCTGGCTGCAGGTTTCGCGTTTCTTTATTCAATCGTCTCCACATCGCGGTTCTGAGGCGACATCTGAGACCCGCTACCTTCCATTACCCCCACGTTGCGTCACAGGCCCGGTTCTAATGGCGATCGCCGGCCTCCCTGGCTCGGCTTGGCTTCCAGTGTTTATCCTGGGGGCATTTTGAACAGCGGCAGAGGAAAACCTAAATCGGTTCCATGTGTGTTTGCGTCTGTAAGTGTGTGTGTGTGTGTGTTTGTGTGTGTGTGCGTGAGGCCGGGGTGTGCCTAATGAGAAGAAACAGTAGGGCCCCTGTTTCTCCTGGGTTTGGCCCAACGACAGTTAAGTTCTGGACGTCACGCTCGCCCTGGCGCTCAGCGCGGCACACTGGAGCTATTCTTGGGGCACCTCTGACATAATGGGCCGACTCAGACGGGAGCCGCCCTCGCAAACGCTCAGAAGGAACGGACTCAGCATCCGAGCCAGTGACTCGGGCAGCGCCGCAGCTGCAGGTACAGAACCTGCTCTGGCGTGTTGCCGCGTAGGTGCCGCCTTATTTGGCGGATTCATCGAGAGACGCGTTCATGGAGTCCAAATCCAGGAGTGACATCTTGGTCTGTGCACAGAGCAACTATTAAAGCACTGTTTAGACAGAGATAAAACAGAGGAGTACCACATTTTTATGTTAAGTTTGTCCTAAAATACTCATTTTAATCAGAAGCATTCTCTAAGCTGTCCTAAGGCAGCAGTATTTTGGGCATGAATCCATGGATTGGTGCTTTAAAAATGAAAAGACTGACAGCAGTGACATTTTAGAACAGTTATGGTTTCCTTAAACGTTTATTTTTGTTCCAAGGACCCGATCTACTCTACTCAAAATAAGCTTTGTCTCTGTTTGTGTTTCTTTCTCCATCAACATTCCATTCTTTCTTTTGGCTTAGCGCTTTTTTTACCACGACAGACTGTCACTGCAGACGCTGCACCAATCCGCCTGTTGATCTCCCGCTCCATTTGTCCCTCATTCGTGAACAAGACCCCGAGATACTTAAACTCCTCCACTTGGGGCAGGACATCCTCCAGGACCCGGAGAAGGCACTCTACCCTTTTCCGGCTCAAGACCATGGCCTCGGATTTGGAGGCACTGATCCTCATCCCGGCCGTTTCACACTCGGCTTCGAACCGCTCCAGCGAGAGCTGTAGATTACGGTCTGATGAAGCCAATAGGACCACATCATCTGCAAAAAGCAGAAAAATACATACAAAATACAAAAATGCATTAAAAATCAGAAAGAGCTGAATAATAAGGCGGGAACAATAGAGATGCCCTACAGGCTAGCAACCTAGCTAACTACGTGGATCCCGCCTGTCTCTCTTTAACTCACAAGACAAAAAAAAATTATAATTTTTTTTCTAGATACAAGTAGTTTTTATTGTTAGAACAAATATTTCTATCTGGAGCGCGTCAGTATCCTCAGGATTCAACACCTTTAATATTCAAACTTCTGAAAGTTCACTATTTTGTGTTGATTTTTTTTTCTTTTTGTGAATGTTTGAAACCATTACAAATGTATTTCAATTATTTTTTAACTATACTATTAAGCTACAACAGTGGAAAACACCTTTCAGTGTTTCACTACACCATTATATTCTACTAAGTAGTAAACATAGGTCCCTTTGGCCCGTTTCCATGTTGTGCCTTTTACATCTGGCTAACAGGGCACCCTGGGAACGGAGGAATAATATTATTATCAGAGGGCTCGGCTGCCGCAGACACACCCGGTTGTTCAGCTACAAATTCCCAGCGATTCATTCAAACGTCCCGAGTACCGCTTCTGACCGAAACAGAGAAATTAGCAGCCCTCTCAGGATTTAATTACGAGTCATTGCGGGCAAACAAAACCCGCTCTCTGACGACGACCGCTCAGGCTGGGAGAGAAATCCGGTGTTTTGAGACAAATAACAACAAAAACAGCTAACGCCGACAGGTCAAAGTCACACACGGCTTAAGTGTGAGCTACGGTTTTGGAAACCTGAACAATTACTACGACAGGCAGAAAAAGAGAAAACAGAATATTTCATATAATATTTATATATCTATAGACAAAGACATGGAAGCTCTTCCATCACCAGTGAACTAAAGATCTCAAATGTTGGTTATTTGATCTTTCCTCAGTCATGTGCAACCAACAGATAAGGAGTTGTATTTTTTATATAAGCAGGGTTTAAACCTCTGCCCTGGTTTTTGTGCAGTAATGTGATAATAAGGATGTAACACTACTATTATTGGAAACAACGCAAACACAAATTTTAGGAAGTAGAAAGACCCGACATCCCAGATCCATTCATTGTGTAAAGTGTTTTACAGCCAGTTCTCGTTTCTGGGTGCCTCTAAATCAAGTTTTACTGCCACAAACTCAGGAGTACCTGCGGCGCTCGGGCCTGTTGGGTATGAAGGGTCGATTCCAAGCTCGTGTTTGAGTTCAAGAACTTTACGGCCTCCTTCTCAACCTGCTCCCTGAACTAGGACTCCTAAACTAATGCTGCGAACCTTCACCTTCATTTGAGAACTTTAATAGCTGCCAATCATTCAAATCAGTCAACCAACCGGTCTGGAGTGAAAGTACGTCAAACTCTGCTGAACTGACACCAAATGAGGCGTAAGGACCTGGGTAGTCCTTTTGTCCTTTTGATTTGTTTAGGGGTTTTTATTTTGTGCCAATGCCAGCAAGTTTTATTTGTACAAGTCTGTTGAAATTTCCTCAATAAATGCTAAATAAACCGCCACGAAATTTATACGGCAGAGGAGATTTATGATCGCTCTGGAGTTCTGTTTGCCCCGTGTCCACAAAGACCATTAGGGGAAAATGCTCGTTTGTACTTTTCCATTAACGTCCTCGTATTTCTGGTTGGAAAGCCAAACCATTTAAATGTTACAAAACGAAGACAAAGAACAAAAAAAATGTAATAATAATAATTTAAAAAAAAAAGTTGGCAATAATAATGAGCCTCATCCAGTCCTTTTGTCTTTAACAATGAAAAGTCTGTTTGAGACGCTGCAGATGGTATCTGTGTGTGTGTGTGTGTGTTTGTTTGTCTGTTAGCGAAATATCCCAAGAATCCACTGGTTGGATTTAATGAAACTCCCAGGAGGCAGCCACTGATGGGCGACAAGCATTGCCTCATCTTTGATCGTCCAATGTGAACCTTTTCAAAGAAATGCTCACATTTCTATTTATTTCTCATGGTGAATCGTGCACGAGTCTGTTTCCTGTGTCCTTCTGAATTGTTTTTTTTTTTTTTGCAGCCCTTTGTGTTGTTTGTGTTTGAGGTTTGCACTCATCATTGTACTCTGCAGTAGTAGGAAGTTGGAAAAAGCGAGGCAAACAGGAATAATGACTAGACTAGACTTTTTTTTTTTCCAACAGCGGGGAAGATAATAAGAGTTGTTTTTCTGCCTGCGTATGGTATGACAACAGTCCTGTGTGGCAAGTTTGTTTCCCAGGTCAGGTTTAACTCGGGTGTTACGTCTTACGGAGTTTCATAACTTTGTGTCAGTCTTGAGCTCCTGGGTGTTTCTTGCTTTGCCACTGCGATTGTGCAACACAGAGAGAACGCAAACAATACCGCGTGCTGACGGAGGGTTTAAAGGAAGTAAAATGTGCACTACACAGCCGCAGTAAGGGAGGACGGTGCACGTGTTGACTTAAAGTGGCACCCAGGTCTGACCTGAAAACGTACCGAGGAAGAAGCTCCTTTTTTTTTAGCCACAACTTGAATGCTGCGTGTGTCTGTCATATCGTCAAAGATGAACCCTGGCGTCTCATTTACTGGTGGGGAGCAGAAAAGTGAGCAGCAGTGTATGTTCGTAAGATTAGAAGATCTTTCAGACGAAGCTTCTGTCCAAAAACTGCCTCTAAGTTCACACTGCAGGTCTTAATGCTCAAATTTGATTTTTTTTTGCACGGTCGGTCTCGTTTCATTTTAAATGCGACTTCCATCAGCCTCCAGTGTGAACGGTCTTCAGTTCCCGAAACGAGCCGCATGAGCAGAAGAAGATATGACGTCACACTCTGCACGCTGAGGTTACAGAAGTAAATACGGACGCTGCGAGAAGAAAAAGAGCGCAAATGGTAACGATGAGCTGTTTTTTTTTTTGAGCTGCTGCATCTGAGCAGAGGCTTATGTGGATGAAGAGTCAAAGCCAGCGACATGAAATGCAACACGAACGCTCACACCGCGGTCGCTTTGAAAAACATCGGATATGTATCAAATTCTGTACCACTTATACAAAAAGACCTGGGTCAGATATGAAAAAAATCTGATTGGTAAAAACACCTCCAGTAATATTTTCAGGTGTTGTCGCTCTTTGATTCACATAGTTCTTAACTTGCTGCTGAATGTTCAAATATTTATTTATTTTTCTCATACATTTCACTGTAATTGATGCTTAAAAGAAAGGTTATGTAACCCAGTGATGCAGGAGAGTAGGCGGGTCTTAAAGCCTCAAATCCCAAATGAGCAGACTCTGGTTCCATAAATTACAACACGGCAGCTCCGGTAAACCGGGTCCTTCCGGCTTCAACTCCCGACAACGAGAGAAGGTGGGGATGGTTGGTTTAGTATTATAATACATCTTTGGTTGATAGAGACGCCGTTTCTTCAAAATCTCCTCTTTAGAAAGAGTTTTTAAAAATACCAGTTTTGTCTTCCCCAAAAACCATGTATGAACAGTAAGCGAAATCTGCTTTTCAAAGCGGAGCAGTGGGAACAAGGCCCTGGTGAGTGAGAGGGAACTGCCTGTCCCACTTTTTATTTCACAAATCTGTCCCCATCAGCTGACAGTAGGTGCTCCTCCAGTAAAAATGACTCACGAGGTGCGTAAATCCAAGTCTTCTCCCACTCCACGCCTTTCCCGAACCAGTACAGCAGGCCTCGGGTTTCATGCAAAGGAAACAACGTTCTTCTCAGAAAGTCCTCGGATTCCTCGTAATTCCTGGAATCAGTCAGCTCTTCCTGTTTTTTAAACCACGTTCATACAAATCTGTGGAAGTAAATCAACCCAGGTTATGTGTAAAAGTAGGTAACTGCAGCGGTTTATTGGTCGGGATTCCAAAACCTCACGAGAAATCGTGACTTAACAGTTTGAGGAATTGAACATTTGAACATATTTTGAAACTCTTTGGCAGTGGCCCAGGCCTCGATGCCTCTTTTACCGTAGGACCTTAAAGGCGAGATTTCCTCAGGATGTTTCCGCTGCGGCTTAAGTGATTAGAGTTTGGACACACAAGGCGCAAATCTCAAGCCGCAGACTTTTCTGCAAACGGACCAACCCGGGAAGCTGATTTCATCGTCCCTGTTCTTGTTTTCGGTCTGTGAACGTTCGGTAAAAACCGGAGAAACGAGAGTGAAGCGCAAAGGGGAATCTTAAAAAAAACTTTAAAAACATGAAAAATGTGCCCGCTATTTCATATGTTCTTACTTCTCATGATTTAGTGACAGAATAGTTGTACATATTGGTACAACTCCAAAGCTGAAAAAAAGAGAAAGAGTTATAATTAAAAAAATACAATATGTCTTGTATTTATTAGGAGTTTTTTAGCTGCACACATTGTGAGCTCTAGATATTTTCTGCTTCTTTCTCGTGAACTGAATTTAGTTGGATCATTTTGGGCTTGAAACACGTTCCAAAAAATAAAAACAGTCGAAATGAAGACAGTTTAGCTACTGTTCTGTTGATATGAGCTTTTAGCTACTGTTCTGTTGATTTGAGGTTTTAGCTACTGTTCTGTTGATGTGAGCTTTTAGCTACTGTTCTAGCTTTGGTTTGGCTCATTTTAGCGTCTCCTCTGACATTTTTAGCTTTAACCAGTTTCAGTTTTCCACAGAGTCCAGCAGGCCTTCAGTGCTCAGAGTTCACGCTGAGATTTTAGCAGAAAAATGCTTATTTTTGTAGTTTTTTTTAAACGTGATCTTTAGCGATGTGCGTTTCAGACATTCTGAAGGGGTTTGAAAGTTTTTTTTGAAAGTTTTCAGCTGGTGAAGGTTCTGAGTCATCCGGTCCGAATTACGTGTCTGAACGAGTCAGAGGTCAGTTGGGAGTTTTAGAGCAAACAAAGAGAACGGCTGAAATTAGGAAATGCTTAGGATAAGAAATGAGTAAAAAAGCAGAAAAAGTCAAAAAAACAAGTTTAAGGCCTTTCAGAAAGCAGGAGAACTTTAAAAGCTTACATAACAAGAGGAAACCTTGAGATTTTTCCACAGAACATTATTCTGAAGCTCTTGTTTGTTTGCAAATATGAACGATTACTTAAACGCCTCCGAGCCCCCGAAAGAGTTTTACGCTTCGGAACGGGTGAAACGCGGCGCTTGTTTGGCGCTTGTTTACCGTTGCCACAGGTTCACGCGTCACTTGTTGTTGTGTGTAAATGAGCGGCTCTGACCCCCGGAGCTGACCCCGCCTTTCAGGGCCGAGCAGGAAATGTACACCTGCGACCAGGAAGGGAAGCTGGACAGGGGCAGAAATACGAGGCCTATAAACCAGACTTTTAGGATCAGAGAACGCTGCGCGGCGGCTTTAAAGGGGAAACGAAGAGTGTTTTGGAAGCCAACGTAAATCAAAAGAAAGTCGTAAAAGGTGCTTGTTTTCTGAGATCGAAAAAATGACTCGGGGTCCCTTCTGTCTTCTCTGTGATCACTCTGAAAGTGTGACGTATGGAGAGCCAAACAGGAAAAAAGGCAGGAAATAGTAAAATTACAGACAGTGTGGGGATGAAATAATTCAGTTTGTTGTAATTAATTGTTTAAATCGACCCAAAACTCCAGCAGCTGGGTCATTCTTCAGCTTCAAGAAGGACAAGAACGTTGGATGGATGTGATTAGTTTTTCCTGGTGAAAATTACAACCCAGAGTCTGGAGACTGACTGAAGTGGAGCACCTGAAATACAAACCTTCAACAGAAGAACCACCACCTGTCGGACCGGCACCGGCCTCCTCCCGCTGTCCGGATGTTAAACTCCTTGCAGACTGTGTGATGTCACTGTGAAGCTCGGGGGTTCATCTGGTGAAATGTTCCAAAAAACCAAAAACAAACGTGTTTTGAAAACCAGTCCTATTGTTAACAGAACTGGCTTCTTCTTCTGCTGCTTCCCTTTCCCCTGATAAACACTGAGCCGGTAACCTCCTACACACAATCACACCACCTCTGGATTCTGACACAAAAGCTCTTAAAAAACAAGACATTAACATTTTCAGTCAGACAAATGGACCACCGGGGTGTTTTACGGTAGCGTTTAACTAAAAGAAAACCATGAAAACTGATACATTTATGTTTTGTTTTTTTTCCATTTCCCCTTTGAACTGAGCCAGCAGACCTCCTTATCTTTTCACTGACGGGAAGGCCGGTCATCTGGTTCTTTTTCCCCGGAGGGTTTACCTGCAGAGCCTTTTGTTTCGCTTTTCTGCCGAGCTTCTCGGTCGGTCAGAGTCCCCCTCCGCCCCCCCGACGTGACTCACTGTCTGACGGGTGGGGAGAGAGGCGAAGACGCAGAAAGCAGAAAACAAAAAGCAACATCTGCAGCGTGACTCCAACAACAACAACACACACACGTCCTAATAAGGTATTTTAATGGGTCCCACGAGGAGAGAGAGAGAATGACGGCGCGTCTGCTCTTCTCTCATCTAGTTATCTTCGCTCCGAAGGTTGCGTCAGCCCGCTGATGAGCTAATTTCCTTTTTCTCCTTTTGCTGCTTTAAACCGCAGAGCTTGACCCCGTGGGGAGGAAGGAAAGGCTCTGTCTGGGGTTAGGTCATCCTCTGTTTTTTACCCGTGTCACAGAAATTTCAAAATAAAATAATAAACACGTCGTTTTCTCAGTACGACTTTATCTCCTGCTGCATTGAAATGCAATGATTGTGTGCGCCTGTTAGCATAATATCTCCTGAACCAGTGAAAACTACCAGAACTGCGTACCTCTGCAACCCGTTAACATCCAAACTCGACCCGATTCAAGATGGCTGCCACAGCCAGTCAAGCTAAGGCAGCGTAAACGTGGCCATAACTGGGTCTGCTTTACGGACGTCGGCGTGAAACTTGGTGTGGCGGCAGCTGAGAGTCATCCCCAACACGTCCTCCGAGCACACCCAAGCACCACCGGATCCTGCTTTAAAAGGGCTTTTTTTAAAATGTGGACGAAAAACCACAGGCGGTAAGCGGTTCGTTCGAGGAACGGACGTTTTATTTGTCGTTGTTTCGCAGAAGGAACTGAAAATTCAAGCTACACGCCAAACAGAAACACGCGACGCTTTTGGTGGAGCCAGTAATTACAGATTCAACTTTTATTTATTTATTTTTTTACAGGCAAAACAACGTCAATAAAAGGAAATTTGGGGACGACGAATGAGAACGGAGGAAGCCATCAGCTGTCGTGTTCCGACCCAATTCGTTTTTTTGGCGTCTTTCAGGTTCTTTTTAAGGGCCGATGAACGTGGCGTCGCAGCCTTTGCCGTGCTCCTCGCACTGGGACCAATCAGGGCGTAGACTAAACAGGAAGAGGAGGCGGTTTCCTTTAAGGACCCCAGGAACGCTGGTTATGTGTCGGAATCAAAGGAGCAGATTCAGGCCGGTACAGAAACAATCGTCCTTTTTTTTTTTGTGATGCGTTAGAAACATTCCTGAAAACTGAAGACGAGACAATGAACGCCGCTTTAATATCTGTCCTTTGAATTCCTTTGAATACCAAACCAGAGGTGTTTGTTTTACCTCTGAAACAGGAAACAAGCTAATGTTGGGCTGGGATTTCTGCAGATAAGCAGCGACGCAGAACCTTCTCTGATTATCTCGTATCTAACGCAAACTAACTTTTGTGAATGAAGACCAAATCAGAGCTGGTTCTGCACCACAAAGTAAAGCTTCTGCAACCCCAGTACTGAAAAAAGTTGGAAAAAATGTAAATGTAAGTTTTATAAACCCATATTTTATTCACGATTGACCATAGTTGTCATATCAAATGTTTAAACTAAAAAAATGTTTTTTATTATTATTAACAGCTCCATGTTTCCCTCTGTGAAGCCTCTCCTCTTCTTCTACCATCAGTCTGTGAACATCTGGACCTGAGGAGAGCAGCTGCTGGAGGTTTTAGAGGAACATTGTCCCATTCTGCTCTGATGGAGGATTCCAGCTGCTCAGCAGTCCTGAGTCTTAGTTGGATCGTTTGGTATCATGATAATGATGATGATGATGAGGCAGCTGAGTTCAGCTCCTGGACTCGTCTCTGAAGCTCTGCTGCTGGGATGGAGGCAGTCTGAGGTTTAACATTGTCCTGCTGAAAGACAAAGAAGACACCGTCTGGATGGGAACAGATGTTGTAGAAGCTGTTTATGGATGGAGTCTTTCCAGATGTGTCAGCTGCCCAGAGCAGAGGCGCTAATGCACCCCCATACCATCAGAGAGGCAGCCTGTTGAACTGTGCTCTGATAACAGCCTGGACGGTCCCTGTCCTCTTAAGTATGGAGGACGTGGGACACAGAGAGGACAGCAGAGTTTCTGGATGGTGTCCACATCTGGCTTCTTCTCTGCCTGATAGAGCTTTAAGCAGCATTAGTGGACAGCAGGGTGGACATGTCCCTGAGTCCAGAACAGAACCAGACCTGATTTTACTGCAGCGGCCCCTGAGGGCCCCAAGATCACCAACATCCAATATTGACTTTCAACCTTTTGACCTTTGACCTCAGCGATTTCTGCAGATTCTTGAAATCTTTTGATGACATAAAGAGCTGCAGACGATGGAAGATTCAAAGTGTTTCCATATTTCCATCAAGGAACATTATTCTGAAATGTTTCCACAGTTTTTAGACACATTTTGATGCAGACTGGTCAGCCTGTGTTGTTGCCATCAAATTCAAATTTACTTTATTTTTTCCCCCACAAACAATTTGTACAATCTGTTTGTTTAAACCTTTGATACGTTTGTTGTTTATCAGAGTCACTGTGTGACACAACGGGCCAACTTTCTTGGTATGACGCATTTATATACATTGTTTTTTAACTTAGTAACTCGTGCACAAAAAGAAAAGGGAACAGAAACCAGACCAGATCCTCGTTGACCACCGTCAGCAGCAGCTCCTCTTTGCCTCTCAGCCACGGCTGGAAGTACTTGAACCCCTGTGGAAGCGAGCAGAACGACAGGTCAGGGGCTGTTCTGACGTCTGTTTATGGTAAAGGAATGTTATTTTGAAATTGTGCCATTATTTTTAGATACAGATTTTCCATAGACTGGGGAACGTCTGCCCATCTTTACTTCTGAGAGATTCAGCTTCTCTAAAATGCTCTTTTTTTCCACTCAGTCGTCTCACTGACCTTACCTTACCACCTACTTTTTACATCCTTTTGTTGCCCAAATCCCAACTGGGATTTGGGCAACAAAAGGATGTAGGATTTGTGGGTTTTTGAGCTGTAATTAACCATAAAATTCAAAATGACCGTTTCTTTTTGTAAAAATATTTGATATCTTTACTGTGTTTTATTGGGAATAAAATATGGCACTCTGGTTTTACTCACATTTGACAACATACCAATTTTGGGGGGGAATTTCAGTTGTAGTTTTTCTTCGTGGATTATCTTTTTTTTTGTTGTTTTTTATTAGAACGGCTCCACACCAGCACTAAATGTCCCGGAGAAATCGCTTTCAGTTGGTGACCTTTGTTTCAGGACTGCGGTGCGGTTCTCTTAGGAACATATGAGGCTGTAAACATGCTAACAGGACTTGGCTGTACAACTTCTTTCCAAGCCGACCTTCTGACGCTGGCACACAGAACACCGTAAGTTCTCCCCAAATCCCAAAGTGTGAATTGAGTCAGAGTTACGCAATGAGTTTGTTCTCACAAAGAAGGAGGTAACCTTGGATTTAACTTATTCTGTATTATGAGTGTTATGTTGCCATGAAAGGTGGGCGATCATGGAATTGCCTGAGTGTTGGTGGGTGTGTTTGTTTGTTTGGTAGCAACATAACTAATGGACCAGTGGGCAGATTTTAATGAAGCTCTCAATGCTTCATTAAAATTAAAAGTGGCTATACACATACTGAACTTCAGTTAGGTTAGGAAAAAATACAACTAGAAGCTCTCAGAGAGCGCAAACCTAAACCGAGGCCTCAGTGTGATTAGAAAGAATAGTGCGATCTGGATCAGCACCATAATGTCATCCATTGTTTTTTTTGTTTCAACCCCAACATCTCCTGAACATTTCCTCCAAATCTGTTCGTCAATTTTTACCTGATCTTTGCTGACAGACACACAAACAAACCAACGGACACAACTGGAGACAGAACCTTCTTGGTGGAGGAAACAGAAAGGTCACATGTAGGAGCAGAGACCTTGACCTTTGACCCCATGAACCTTGAAATCAACAGGCATCATCTTTGACCCATGAGGTGCTGCAGAGTTAGAGCACCGGGTCAGCTGTGATGTTGACCTTTGACCAGATGGACCTTGAAATCAATGGTGATCACCCTTGACCTAAGAGGAGTCCAACTCTGCAGTTTAATTTTCCTCCATTACAAGGCTACATAGTTAAACCACGAGGTCATCTGTAACCTTGACATTAGAGCCCATGACCTTGAAATCAACAGTGATCACCCTCGACCCATGAAGTGTCCGGCTGTGGAGTTTAACATTCCTGTTACACAGCTGCAGAGTTAGAGTGCAGGCCCATTTGTGATCTTGACCTTTGACCTTTCATCAGATCACTACCAAACTCTAATCCCTTGTTCCACGTTTGACATTTACTGAAAATTCCAAGTCGACTCGTTTTTTTCGAGTAATCTTGTGCACAAACAGACAGACAAACGCTACCGAAAACATGCCCCCCCTCTGCAGAGGTAATAATGTTTTCCTGAATCCTCCGAGGCCAAGCAGAGACCCAGAAATCCAGAACAAAAGGTCTTTCCAAACATTCCGGTCCGCAGAGAACCGGCCTCTCTGAGCTGGGTGTGAGCAGAAAAATGTTAAAACTAAAGAACAAAAGCAGGGGGCGGACACGATGTAGTCTTACACTGGAGAAAAGTGGGAAACCAGCGGACAAACCCAAACCCAAACAAGACAACCAGGAAGTACAGACTGTGTTCTGTTCCCTGAACTGAACTCGTACGGGAGCTCAAATCAAACAAATCCAGACGCTAAGCTTTAGACGGGCTAGTACCGGACGTGGATTTAGTTTCGTCGTGTTTCTGCAGATTAAATGAAAAGCCTAGCATCTCTTGAAGGAGTACGCATCACCTGCCGCCTTTCAACTTTTAGACTGAGGTTTTGGTCTTTTGGGGAGAAATGACTGCTGCGTTGCAGGATCAGTCAGCACTCAAAGAACGCGCTGAGGATGACTCTCAGCTATAGTTTAGTCATTTTTGTGTTGGTTAAGGTTGGTTAGCAGTGGTGGCCATCTTAAATGTGGCCGATACTGAATGTTAGCTGGTTGTAGATGTACATTCAATTAATAAAGTTTCATTAAAACCCAACCAAGTGGTTCATGTGATATTTTGCTAACAGACAGGTTTGATTTGATTGAACAGTTAATGCCAAAGCTTTATGAAAAAAAACAAAACTGAAATATGTAGTGCTCAGAGTACCTGTTGAGGTACTACCACCACAAACTCTAGCTCAGTATCTGTAAAATTGACTGAGTTAAAGCCAGTTTTGTGTTTTTGAATATTAGTTGGCTGTAGCCGCCATCTTGAATTGGCTGGACTCCAAAAGTCAATCAGTTGTAGACATAGATCCAGTGATTACTGTCTGAGCGTTTTGCTGAAATCCATCCTGCGGTTCACAAGATATTTTGCTAACAGAAACAGTTGACTTAAATTGTCAACGACAGTTTTCAAAATTCAGAGTATTTGTTTGGGAATGACTCTCAGCGACTACCACACCAAATGTTAGCTCAGTGTTTGTAAAACTGACTGAGTTGTAGCCATTTCCGTCGTTTTCAAAGTCAGTTGGCTGGAGCGGCCACCTTGAATCGAGTTGACTCCAAATGTTTTTCATTTATAGAGGTACACCCAAGTGATTCCTTTCTGGGCATTTCAACAAAATCCGTCCAGTGGTTCATGAGATATTTTGCTAACAGACAAACCAAACACACACACACGGGCAAAAACCTTATTGGCACTTTTGCTTTTCTCAGCTGGCGGTAACCAGCCAGCGGACAAACATGCAAGGAGAACAAGAAGCAGAAATGTGTTCGTTAAAAGGGGCTAAAAGTCAGAAAAGACGTTTGAGATTTGATTAAATCATAATTTTACAGCACACCATCGTAGGACAATAATTTGAAATAAAACCCTTTTTTTCTGACACTCCGTGGGCAGAAACAGCAACGACGTGACATCGGAATTACGCAGCATTTGCACTAAAAGCACCTCTTCTGTGGGTTTTTTTTCCCTGCAGCGTTCGTCGGAGGCCTCGTGTTTCTTTCCTCACATTCCTCTGACTAACGCTGCGTTTGTGCTTCTCGCTGCTCCTGTGCGTCGGTACGAAGAGTCAGGGGGTGTTTTCACACGCGTCATCGGCTCCGCCAGAGATGCTGCTGATGAAAACTGTGGCAACGTTCTGCAATTTCTTTTCCCCCCTCTCCTGCTTGCGTCGTACGAAGGCAGCCGTTAGTCAGCCTTAAAGAGACAAACCGTCTCTCTGGAGCTATTAATAGGAACACAGGCCGCCCTTATTTTCTCAGGAGAAAGCTGACCACCCGAGCACTGAAAAAAAAACAAAAATCCCCCCTTTTCTTTGCTCATTTCCTCCCCGCCCTACGTTCTGCAGAAAGCCGCTCACTGTGACAAATAGTTCCGTTTATTTTTTGCTTCGAGCGTCCATAAAAGCCTTCCGATTCATACGGCGACTTGTACAGAATCGACGCCCGGCCTCAGAGAGGCGCGCAAAGAAGTTTGAAAAACTGACCCAGACCCAGGTTTAACTTCCCGCTCCGACATGTGTGACCCCTGCGTCATCAGTCAGCAGACTTTACACGTGGCTGGGCAGCTGCTGTTTAGTCTGGTTTCACTGAAATTAGTCGTGCTACTCTTTAACTAAATGACCGCGCAAAGAAAGTGAGCTTACAGCGAGCAGGGTTTTCAGAGAAGGCTACGAACGAATGATATCTTACCTGCTGTAGATAGCTCTTTCATAGATCATCTTTCAACTCCAAAAGGTAATCAGACCTATATTAGACAACAAACTAAAATCTGATTCTGAGAAATAATAGTCTAAACTCAGAAATATATTTTTATAACAGATTATTTTATATCCTGACAGTAAGAAGGATTCTGCCTTAAAACTTGGTTTTTCCGTGTGGATTTTCACCGGATACTCCGGTTATCTTTCACAGTTCAAAAACATGTGCGCTTTGTTTATTGGAGAATACGCTTACTATTATCTTAGATTTAAAAAGCAAGTCCTCAGATACTTTTAAAAAAGAGCAAATAACTCAGGACAAGTTAACTTAATCAAGATATCTGGATAGATATGACCTTATCTTTGTAGGACAGCAGCTGCTACCTAAGTTGGAGAATTTAATGATGATGAACAAACTAAAATCTGAAATTTGAATAATATTTGTCAAAGCTCAAAAATATAAACTTTTGACAATTTTACACCCTGACAGCAAGAATGCCTCTGGCTCAAAGTCCCGTTTGTCCGTATCTTTTCGTGCGGAGCTTGCTCGTGCGGCCTGTTTTCACCGGATACTCCGGTTTTCCTTCCACCGTTCAATAATTTGCGCGTTGCATTGACTGCCTCTGCCAAGGAGGTTAAGTTTTTGTTAGTGTTTGTTGGTTTGTCTGTCTGTTAAATAATGATGAACAGATTTTGATTCAAATTTTCAGGAAATGTTGGGGATGTCACAAAAAAAAAAAAAAACAACCAAAAAACCAAGGGATTAAATTCTGGTGGTGATCCGGATCACAATCTGGATCCTACGACCCGTGGCCATGGCGGAGGGTTGGGCTCTCATAGTGCTTCTGGTTGGAAATTATAAATCAATTTTAGGTGTCTTTGTGTCTTTGATTGTGAGTTTTACGGAAGGAACTGATAAATGATGAGTTGTTTTCATAGAAGCTCTTCAATAAGTTACCATTATGAACAGGAAGCTTGGGTAATTTAATTTGGCAGATTTCCACGAACAGGAAGACACGTACGGTAACTCACAGACACCCGTGAACCGTTCCTGTGAAGTGACAAACAACAGTCAAGGGAAAATAGAAAGAAAAACACAACCGTTGACGAAATATAAAAAAACAGGCCTGTGCATCTGAGTGTCAGCAAAATATCTAATGAATTACTGGATGTTTGTCTACAGCTGACTGAATTTTGGATTATACCCGATTCAAGATTGCTGCAACAGCTAATCGTCCTTAGGAAACACAGAAGTGGCTACAACTCGGTCAGTTTTGCAGATAATGAGCTAAAATCTGGTGTGGTAGTAGCTGAGCAACACCTCCCAACACATACTTCAAGCACAACCAGATTATGTGAGATTTCTGTTGTAAGTTCTGGCATGGGAGGCTTTTATTTTTGCACGATTTTCTTGTATTTAGCCAAGTCCAGTGCTTGGTATTCGCCACATCCATAAATGTCCTAATCACACCACAAACATACTTGTTACAATCAGATCAGCTTGAGCTTCTGCAGCTCACTCTCAGTTCCTTTGGCCCTTTCGACGACCTCTCTGCTGAGTTTGTGTAAAACCCATGAGCTCGACCTTATTTTTGTGCTGGATCTCACAGTTTGATGACATGTCGGCGGCGTGCGTCATCGCTGCTTGTTTCGTCTAAATATAACCCCCACCGGAGATTACACCTCCTCTGGATTTTTCTAGGTTTAGCAACTTCTGAATAAAGCTTCTGTGTTCACAGTGGTTCACAGAAAAAGCCAACGACACTTTACAGTCTGCAGCAGCTCGTATAAGAAGTCTTCCTCTTCATCAGTTCGGGGCTGTACAAAACCGTAGACATTACTAAACGGCAACCGTGCAGCTAAACTTCACTTTACCAAGTCTTTAGACATTCAGAAAATATATGTATTCAGTATTATGTATACCCAGCTTTATTCTCAAGATAAATTATGGCTAATCCAGCCTTAGATCTACTCAGAAAACAAAAAGGGCAGAAAAATTTATACTTGTCAACTACACCCTCTAGAGGCTGTAAGGGTTATTACACCCTCAATGAACAGTAAAGTTATTTTCCATTGGACAAAAGCCTTGGATGTAATGTTTATGAAGTATTTCTGCAGTTTTTAGCAAAACCTAAAATCCTTGAAAGTAGGTCCATGTGTACACATGCGCGCTGTCGTGGAATAAAATCAGTTTCCAAAGGCACTGTTAGATGAAATCACTGAAACAGGTTTATTTCTGTATGGTGCACGACATACAGAGAGCCTTAAAGACAAATAACAATTAACAACTGAGTCCCAGCTCCGAATCAAAGCTCTGCCCCCCCCAAAGTCAACACAAGAGCTTATATTAAAGATACTGGAACATTAGAAGCAAGAAGGAACATCACTCCTGTAAACTCTGTGAGAACTCATGGGACTTGGAATAGAAGACATAACATAGTCATGACTTTTCAACAACAGGTGTTACTTTATAATAAACTCCACGATTACATCACCACAGATGGCTGCAGTCAGTAGCTGTTCTGCACGAGCAGATCAACAGCAGTAATAACAGCAGACACACTTTTTCAACATGTAGCAGCAACCCAACCTCTCTGTCGGTCCAAACAAACCTTGTCGTCACCATTTTTTTCTTTTTTGGAACTGTTTCCGTGCTCCAGACTGCCTGAGCGCCTCGTTGAAAGCCTGGCACAGATTCGACGAGCGCAGCCGCATCCGTGGAAAGACGTTTTTATCTTGTTGATTCGCCTGAATAAGCATGAAAAAAACAACAAAAATCAAACCGCTAACATTTGCAGACACTGTTCTCGTGTAAACAGGGCCTAAAAGAGCGTGATCAAAATAAGATAGAATAAAATGTTAGCACAGATTACTATTGACACTTGTTTCGTCCACCGTTTACCTTTGGTCTGGCCTTGTTCGTTTCTGCAACGGGACCAACGGGCTGAACACAGAAGCAAATTCCAGGTATCGGTACGATCCGCCACCGTTGGGTAAATACATGGATGTAGATGCTCAGTCATCCAGGACATGGTGTCCCAAAAAAGTAAAGAAACAAAACCCCGAAAGCAACCGGACTTCCAACCTTTAGTCTTTAGACATTTAGAAAATATATGTATTCAGTATTATGTATACACAGCTTTATTCTCAAGATAAATTATGGCTAATCCAGCCGTAGGTCGACTCAGAAAACAAAAAGGGCAGAAAATTTATACTTGTTAACTACACCCTCTAGAGGCTATAAGGGTTATTACACCCTCAATGAACAATAAAGTTATTTTCCATTGGACAAAAGCCTTGGATGTAATGTTTATGAAGTATTTCTGCAGTTTTTAGCAAAACCTAAAATCCTTGAAAGTAGGTCCATGTGTAAAACATCTATATTTAATGACTGCAGGCAGCAGAAAAAGAACAGAAAACACAACAAAGCCTATATAAGCCCTTGGGTTTACTGTGAATACGTTTGGAAATGAGGAAAGACTTTGGCAGCAGACAGCATGAAACCAAATGAGTTAAGGCATCACCTGGAGACCTTACACCCCAGTTATGTCAATAAGTCCCGGGACTTCTTTCAACGAAAAGTCGATGAGTATCGCCAACTGGCCGGTCAGTTTTTGAGGATGTTTTCGGAGCAGGAGCGCATGAATGAGAGAGCAAATAATAAACAATTTCTGCTGAAACTGGCCTACCTCAGTGATGTATTTAAAAAGTTAAATGAACTAAAACTAAATTAAATGCTACAAATAAAATTAATAAACTGAACTTGGAAATTGTTCAAAGTAGCTTCACGCCTTGTTTTTAATCTGTTGATTATCAGGTGATTATACACAAAATTCAATGCTTTGTACAGAAACATAATTAAATATCAGGTTCTCGGTAGTATTTCAGTTGGGGGGCTAAAAAATTTAGGTTCCCTGGGGGTGAACAATTGAGAACCACTGCCTTAGAGGGTGAATCTGAGCTCTGCAGGAGGAAGGAAAGATTTCCGCAGCAGGTGAAGAGGACGTTCATCTTCCAGCCTCCAAAGAGAGCCGCTACGAGTATGGCAGGCCAATTCGTCATATAATAGTTAAGCATAGTCTTTGCTGGCGTCCATCTCTTTTTTTTCTTAACCAGCTTTTCTGTGCGCGGCGCCTGTCTCCAGCAGACATCAGGCGAGAAGCGGGGGACACCCTGTCCATCGCAGGGACACATAGAGACAAACAGTTTGGAGTTAACCTGACACGTATGTTTTGAATCTGTGCCGAAAATCATACGATACCTTAGATGGAATTAGGCATTCTCCCCTCCTCAACAGCAGGGGGCACCATTGAGACAACTGAAATGCGCCAGGAGAACAAATATAGATTTATTTTTAAATTTTTACCACTTTACAAAACAAAACAAAAAGAGTACCAATTCTTTACAACAGAAAATTACAAATGGCGATTCATAACATAACAGAGAGAAAAAAACAAAAACAAAAAAAGGGCATTAATCCGAGACATTAAAATGAACTAAAAAAGAAAAAAAAAAAACGTAAAAAGCTGGAACATCATTGTTATTATTTTTTATTCTTTTGATTGCATGACAGTTCAGAGGTCTTGGCTGGACTTTCAGATGTGGATCCAATCCAATTCAACTTCCTGCTCTCACGTGAAAAGAAATCGAATTTGGGGTATTTAATAAAGATTAGGAGTAGTGAATATACCGATAATTTGATTATATTAGCTAAACAAATGGTGTTTCTTTAAATGTATGAACCACAGGAAGAATGAGCTCTTGTAAAACAGGAAAAAAAATGCTGTAATGGTGTAAATTTCTTTCTTTTTTTGTTTTTTTTTTGTTAATTTTAATTTCTACGATTAACGTTTTCTCTCTCTTATGTTATGCTTTGTTTGTTTGCAGCATTTTGGCGGGAAATGAACTCCATGAATGTTTCGTTTGAATTTCGGACTGGGAGGGCGGCCATTTTGTTCTAAGAGGCGGGAAACGCTCGCCGCTGATGTGTTTGATTATATGTCACACCGGCCTGCCGTAGGGTTAAACTAAAAACACTCCGTCTCGTGTCCTGCTCGGGGAGGTCGGATCGATCGGCTCGGAGCCACCTGCACGACCCCGTCCGAGTCAGAACCACTCTCATCCACGCGCCTCTGCAGACATGATGGACTTCTCCATCCGGCCCGCGAACGTGGAGGACTGCAAGGACATCGCGAGGATGATCAGGGTGAGAGCTGCCAGCGGCACGCGCGGCACCAGCCCTGCACGCGTGCCTCGAAACCCGGGCTGACGTCACAGTGTTATTATATGAATTACATGAAGCAGGTATGGAGCGGATTTCATCAGAAACCAGGTGCGCAGAGTGAGGCGTTCAGGGACGCTCGGGTAAACCACAAACTGTCTCATGGAGGCTGGGAGAGAGAGGGAGAGAGGCTCAGACTTGTATTAAATTTAATTAAACCAGGAGAAAAGCAGTTCAGAAATCTTTACAGTCGTAACTTTAATGTTTTCTTTCCTCCAGGACCTGGCAGAATACGAGGAAATGTCTGACCTGGTGAAAATCACCCAGAGAGGTAGAGTATGAGCTCTTTATTTATTGATTTGATTTAATAGGGAAGACCTCCTGATTTATATAACCTCATCAAACACAACATATGTTGATACCATAAGATGGATTTTTTAAAGACAAAATCCAACACAGTTTGAATTTTTCAAATTGGTCTGCTGGTTACCAATTTATTGTCCAAAAATGATCAGAATGGGTCTGAATGAATCCAGTTCTTAACCAGGCAGCAGTAGAAAGTCCCGAGTTTAACTTCCTGGAACTGAAGCTGAGGAATCGCTCTGATTGGCTGTAAATTTTCAGATCGTTCTTTCGCAGATAACACCTGAGCAGAGCAGAGGAAGGTGCCAGCTCCCGCTCGGCTCTTTGCCGACGTCTGTCACAAAAAGTTTTACATCATCTGAGTTGAGAAATGAATGAATGAATGAATTAGCTCCATCACTGCCTGACCCAGTTAGCTACAGCGCTACGGTGCGTCGTTTATCTAACGGAATAAGAACATATAGAGCACACGTGTCAAATTCAAGGCCCGCGGGCCAGATCCGGCCCTCTGTAACATTTCATCCGGCCCTCTAGTCTGGTTCAGATCGAGTCTCTGGGTCTTACTTTGCTTAAAAAAACGGAGCCTAATTAGTGAAGTTTTCTCTTGACAGTGTCTTAGAAGCCAACAATATATAGTTTTAATTTCTGTATGATCAGGTTTTTGTTGATGGCTTTTTAAAAAAATCTGTTTTAATGTTAAAAAATTCATTTAAAAGCTGAGTGAGGCGTAAGAAATGACTGCTAATGACGTGCTTTTTTAAGTTTGATCTGTTTGTCTATGTTCATTAAAGTATGTTTGCTCTAAATTCTGTAGAATCTGTAACTGGGAAAAGGTAATTGATATTTCTATATGAATGATTTGACATAATACATCTAAAACCAAGGTTAATTTATGTAATTTTTAATAAATATTTATCGTGATTGGCCCTTGGCTAGGACCAAATTTTAAATTTTGGCCCCCTTACGTCACTGGGTTTGACACCTTTGATATAGAGGATGGAGTGGTTGGGAGGTGGCAGGTTCGAATCCCCAGTCTGACACGTAATTTGGGCATGGACGACGAGGCGCCTCTGTCCTCGTTAGCCCTGCTGTGTGCCCTTGAGCAAGGCCAGCTGTGCCTTAGATGCTCACATGTGCGATGGGGAGGAAAAAAAAGCAGAGAATGAATTTCCCTCTCCGGGGATTAATGTGCCGTTTACGCAACTCTGTTTTTGAGCGAAGTAGCAGATTTTTCTGCTGCCGTTCGGCCGCTCGTTCACACGACAGCGGCGCTCGTTTCCTCTGAAACCTGAAGCTTTCTGAACCCCGGTTCATAGAGGGGAGGTTTTTGGACCCTCCCGTTGGTTGCAAAGTGTGAAATGGCACATGCGCGCTGTCGTGAAGTAAAATCAATTTCCACAGGCACTGTTAGATGAAATCACTCAAACAGGTTTATTTCTGTACGGTGCATGACATACAGAGAGCCTTAAAGACAAATAACAATTAACGTCAGAGTCCCAGCTCCGAATCAAAGCTCCCCCCCCCCCAAAGTCAACACAAGAGCTTATATTAAAGATACTGGAACATTGGAAGCAAGAAGGAACATCACTCCTGTAAACTCTGTGAGAACTCATGGGACTTGGAAAAAAAGACATAACATAGTCAGGACCTTTCAACAACAGGTGTTACTTTATAATAAACTCCACGATTACATCACCACAGATGGCTGCAGTCAGTAGCTGTTCTGCACGAGCAGATCAACAGCAGTAATAACAGCAGACACACTTTTTCAACATGTAGCAGCAACCCAACCTCTCTGTCGGTCCAAACAAACCTTGTCGTCACCATTTTTTTCTTTTTTGGAACTGTTTCCGTGCTCCAGACTGCCTGAGCGCCTCGTTGAAAGCCTGGCACAGATTCGACGAGCGCAGCCGCATCCGTGGAAAGACGTTTTTATCTTGTTGATTCGCCTGAATAAGCATGAAAAAAACAACAAAAATCAAACCGCTAACATTTGCAGACACTGTTCTCGTGTAAACAGGGCCTAAAAGAGCGTGATCAAAATAAGATAGAATAAAATGTTAGCACAGATTACTATTGACACTTGTTTCGTCCACCGTTTACCTTTGGTCTGGCCTTGTTCGTTTCTGCAACGGGACCAACGGGCTGAACACAGAAGCAAATTCCAGGTATCGGTACGATCCGCCACCGTTGGGTAAATACATGGATGTAGATGCTCAGTCATCCAGGACATGGTGTCCCAAAAAAGTAAAGAAACAAAACCCCGAAAGCAACCGGACTTCCAACCTTTAGTCTTTAGACATTTAGAAAATATATGTATTCAGTATTATGTATACACAGCTTTATTCTCAAGATAAATTATGGCTAATCCAGCCGTAGGTCGACTCAGAAAACTGGTCTGGACTGTTACCTGAAAGCTGAGATGTTTTGCTAACAGACACAAACAGGTGATAAAAAAGGACCATTTGGTACTTATTTCATTGGCCCTTTCAGTCCTGCCTATTAAAACGGTCATGTGGCTCTGAAATGTTGGTTATTTGGACCATTTATTAAAACTTTATGCTCTGCTTGTCAAGACTTTGTCGAAATAAACTACTTAAATGGATGAACTGACTCAAACATTTCACCTCAGCTCTGAAAATCCCAGATCAGCTGGACTTCATCACAGATTCAGGGGCTTCTAAGGCTATGGAAATGTTAGCAAGAAGCAAAAAAAAAAGTGTTTTATTTGGTACATTTGTTGAGTGTTTAATATTTGTAATTCTTTTCAAAAGGAAAGACAGATAAATATGTCTTCCGGACAAAAAGAAAAATAACATTTGAATGAATCATCCATGAATTAGATGCTTTATTGTGTTTGTTATATGATGTAATCACTACAACAAATACTATAAGAAAAGTGTTGCACTTGGCTTAAAAGCCAGTTAGAAATTAGTACTTTATGGATCTATAAAATTAGGCATTGAGTAAATAAATATTAAATTAAAAAAAAGGTGTTTTAAGTCCCACTTGTTTGGATTTCAGGAGACACATTCACCCCCGGCCTCTCCCACATTTAGGCTTTCCTGTCATTCGTTTTCAGACCTGGAGCAGGACGGCTTCTCCAAGAACCCGTTCTATCACGGGATCATTGCTGAGGTGTCAGACCAGCACAGGAGCCAGGACGGTAAGTGAGACTGGTCGCTAACTCCGCTCTGTAAATCCCCGCTGACCTGCCGTCAGCAGCCAGGTTCTGACCGGCTAACGTTTTCTCATCATCCTTCATGTTTACCAAAACTAATGAGCTAGTCCACACGTGGGCTTCTTAAGGTGCGCTGACCACGCCCGGCTTCATTAGCCATCTCTGTAAATCCCAAAAGTCTGCCTTTATTTGGAGACCAGCTTTTGCAGTGCTTTTATTTTGAAGGCGTGTAGACGTTTACATCCGCGGTCGCAGTGTGAGCTGCAGCGGCAGCAGCTTCTCCACTAGGGGGCAGAGTTTGTTGGAGATTTAAGAGTTACCATCATTCCAGGACTGGTATAGAGTGTTATGGCGACATATTAGGAACATTTAAATAAAAACTAAACTAAAGGAGCTGGTGGGCGGGGCAACATTTGGAAAAAAGTCTCAGAAAATCCATTTTTAATGTCATATAATTATGTGAAAACTCTGATATCCTCTCATGTTGGAAAGTCTTCAATGTGCAAGAAGCAAGTCAAAGTTTTCTACGATGAAATACAAAGATTTACGAACATAAAACTAGGATATTCTACGATATTATAAAGTTATAAACTTGCAAAAAAGAAAGTCAAAACTTCCAGAATTAAAGTCTTAAAACCACGAGAAGAAAAACTCTCAAATGTTTACAGAGATTGTTCTGCTAGAAGTTTGTGAGAAAAAAGATTTCTGAGACTGAATTTGTAGATTTACAATATGGACATCAGTCCAGGCAGAAATAAGCTCGTTACGTTCAAACAGCTATCTACAGGTAAGATATTAACTGTTTATAACCGTTCCACAGAACCCCACCTAAAACAATCTAAACTATAGCTTTAAATATCTGCTAAATGCAGCCCAATATGTCTTCTCCTGTCATCTCATGTAGCAGCGTCCTGATGTGTCCTCTCTCTTTACTCACGTCTTACAGAACACGGTTAATGCGCCGCTTCTCCTCGCTCGGCTGTAATCAGGTCAATAATCCACGCTCCGCTGATTAACTGGCTTCTTCTCCTTCTGCCGTACAGTCATCACTGACCTCCGACAGCTGGACTCAGATATCTGACTCCATGTTCTCCAGTGGCTCCACACGCACAGTCGAGGAGACAGGACACAAAATTATTGAAGCTCCCTAAATTAGGATTACAAAACGCAGGAACGATCTTTGTCCCAAAAGCTTGCTTTTAGCAGCAGCAAACCAGGAGGATTATCAGTGAAGTTACCTATGTTTTTGTGTTTTTAGTCTTGCAAAAAGCCACAATTCAAATAATTTTCAGCTTGTACAGTGAATGGCACTCAAAATTTGATTATTATCCTCAGTCCCCCCCAATGATTCATAAATGGATAAGTCATGCTAACAATAACTCCTAATTTTTTTTATCCAAAGAAAGAAATAGGATTTTTTTTAGAGCAAAACCTTTGAAATGCTCAGAAACGACTCAAACAGAACTAATTTCCTTGTAATTGACACAGAGTTCTGAGTGTCTCGTTTATCAAAAGCATTTTTTAATCAAATATTGAGTTCAGGGTCACGGGGTCAAAGGTCAAGGTCACGGGTGACTTATTTGTTTAAACTTTGTCTTTTCTCCAGCTTGACATCCAAGTAAGACAGAAATGTCAAACCCCTTCTTCCCTAGACTGTCCCTATCTGGCCATTGTCCGTGGTGAAACTCCACAAATGTTTCGGATAGAAAATGTCATCAGACTGTGGCTCCACATTGGATCTTATTTTTACTAAGACCACTTCCATCAAAGCAACCTTAAGTGATACTCGTGTCAACTCTGACCGTAAAATGGTTTAGACAGGCTTGTAGTCATCAACAGGTCAGTTCTTCACATTGCAACTGATATCTGTAGTTTTGTCTTTGTACATGTTCTTTAACTGAAGCTTTTATCAATTTACACCATGGACAATGTCATTATCAGTGAAACTGACCTTTCACCCCCACCACATAGAGACATATATTTAGAGTTTTTGAGTGAGGGAGTTCATGTTTTGGATTTTTGGATTCTGACGGATGTATTATGTACTCTTGTCTGTTTTACTTTCAGGCCACACGAAGATCGGCTACGCCCTTTATTTCTACTCCTACAGCTCATGGATAGGAAGAGCCATTTATATGGAGGACCTGTACGTAATGCAAGAGTTCAGAGGTATAGTAAATTGCCTTAAAAGCAAAACGCAGTTGTTATGTCACTTTCTGTGCAAAAAATCTCAACTTATGTACAATATCTGTCTCTCAGGAAACGGCATTGGGAAAGCACTTATGAGCAAAGTAGCACAAGTAAGTAACATAAAGTATCGTTAAACTAGTTACAGGGGAGAAGTACGTCTGGAACCTCCTTTATTCCAGTGTGGAAAATTCAAAATGTAATGTACACATGTCTCAGATGTTGCATGCTCGAGTGGAAATTTCAATCCGTTATGTCAGCATACTTCTCATATTTGTTTCCCCTTTTTTGGTGTCCTGCAGCTGGGCTTAGCCGCCGGCTGCAACCAGCTCAACTTTACGGTTCTGGACTGGAACAAATCGTCGATGGACTTTTACTTCAGCCATGGCTGCTTCAATATCACAACTAAACTGGGTTATCACTGTATGCGCTGTGAGGGAGAGGCACTGGAGAACCTGGCACAACCTTAATCCAACGCTGGGCTCGTGACCTTATGCCTTTAGCAACCATGAGGTCAACCCAAACAACGCAGGGTTACAAACATCTCTTTGAGGGCCCATTTCCAAAACATCAATACTGAGTCAGTTTTAAAACGAACGACTGTTAACTAAACTTTTTGCACACTTAGTTAAAAACTGTTAAAGCTGCTAAAGCCATCCTAAAATGTGTATCAGATTTATCACTCATGATTATTACAAACCGTTTCCAACATTTTTATTTTCAGTTAGAAAAGAAAAAAAAATCTGTCCTGTCGTTTTGATTCCACAAGTATCTGTTTAAAGGAGAACTGAAATCAGATCCCTAAATATAGACATTGCCTGAATGTCATTTAGTCCATAAAACATTCCAGGAACCCATTTTTCTGACCTAAAACTTAGATTACTTGTTATTAGCGTTTTTAACAATAAATGCCCAAGTGGGGTGATTAGTGACAAAACGACGTGCTTAACAAGCCAATTACCCCCAGATCGTTGTCATGACATCAGCACATGACACTGCAAATCAACATAAAGGCGGCAGGAGGGAGCTAACGTTGCTAACTCGAAGCTAACCCAATGCTAACTTGTTAAAACAGTGAGCTTGAGAGTAACAAAGGAGCATTCATGCACTCTCACACCAGAGTAAACTGGTGTAAAGCAGTTCATACCTCTGACAGCACGCGTTCACGTTCAAAGTAAAAGCTAATTTTTTTAAATTTGTCTGTGGCGATGTCCTCCTCTCCATTTGCCTTCCTTTTAAAATAAAAAATAGTTGTTAAAAGGCCCTGTAGTTTCGCGTAAAGCCACAGTAACTAGGGTCGGAGCGGTGCCTCTCTTTGAAGTGGTCCGAACCTGAGTTCTGATAGTAATTCCCACTTAGGAGCTTATGGGTCCAAATCTGACAATTTTGTGATCTTTCAGGAAGCCAAAAAAATGAAACTTCAGTTGTATTTTCTGTCCGGTTCAAACAATTAATTCCAACGCACTGAATAATGTTAAACCGGTATTCATCCACTTCAGCAGAGCATTTACCTCAGAATTACACTTTTTAACCTTACATTAATTGGCAGTAATTGAACTTATTGACCAAATGAACTGAAGTACACTTTTGGAAGAGTTTAATGTTTCGGAGGTCATGTCTTAAAGTCCCACACCAAATTTACCGTTAGCTAGTTAGCCATGGACACTAACATTCCCCCCGCTGACAGAAGCTATGTAGTTTCACTTATTCCTTACACTTCTTTTCTTTTTATTTTATTAGTAATTTAAAAATAACCGGATTTATTGTTAGCTAGCTAGCCAGCATGCTAACATTTCCAACTGACAAAGGTTTAGTAGTTTAATTTATTCCCTCCAGTTTTTTCTTGTTTTTTATCAGTAATCCAAAAGGGACCAGATTTATTGTTTGCTAGCCAAGTTAGCTAACATCCCAACTGACAAAAGTAAAGCGGTTTCATCTACTTTTTTGTTAGCATTAAAAAACCAAGAATTATCCAGATTTAGTTTTAGCTACATGCTAACGTCCCCAACTTACAGAAGTTGAGCAGTTTCATCTTTCCTTTACACATTTTCTCTCGGATTTGAAAATTGCAAATCACCAAACTTAACATCAGCTTGTTAGCCAAGCATGCTAACATTTTCAATTGACAGATAATAAAGTTTTATCTTTTTCCTCTTGGGTTTTTGACCATTAAGATCCCCAAAATGAAACACGCAGACTTGCACAATTTGAGTATTTACGCTTTGTCCAAAGGTTGTATGTAATTACGGAAAGGGAGACTTTTGGAAACTTTGATTCAGATCTGACTGAGTCTTATCAGGGAGTGAAAGTACTTTAAATAACCCTGCTTCCACTTTAAAAAGCAACCAAAAAAAAAGCTTTAAAAAAAAAAAGAATTTCATTGAAGAACAACAGGGAACCAAATCTGAACGTTGACATGAAATAAACGATACGCAATACCTTTGTAAAAAAAAAGTAATGGAGACACAAATCCGTAGTGTTTTCTGCGTTTTGTGATGTGCTTTGATTTCTGTAGTTCAGACAACAACTTGTCCAAGGTGAACATGAGTTTATAGCAGGATATTTAGAGAAGCATTTGATGTTAGGTGTAAAAAAGATCCTTACACGTACTTTAGATGTTTGGAAGTATTTCTCACGAATCCAACTTATCCCTTCACTGTAAACCAATATGTGTGTACGTTTGACTTTACAAAAGTCAAATTTGACAACAGCAGCTAAACTGGTTTGGTTCCCCGGTTCCCCAGATGGGTTCTGGCATTCTGCTTTCGAGCACAATGTTGGTGTTGGCTCTGTTCACGTTGTACTCTGTGGTGTTTTTTGTGATGAATCTGTGCACTAAATAAATCTGATTGACTTAAGAAAAAGAAAAAAAAAAACTCTTTCCACACAGCCAAACGTGTGGGCCAGGTCTCAGAGAAATGGACGGATCCCAGACTCAAACAAAAACAATCCGTCCAGCAGAATATATAAAAAAAAACAAAAAAAAAACAAAGTTTATTGCACAACCTGTAAACCTGTCATGCTAAAACGAAAGTGGCATAATTCTGGTCTGTATTTCTGCTCCGTGGTCAGTTTTCTCTCTCTCTCTTTTTCCTCAGAATATAGTTTTCTGTGGTTTAATGAAAACAGGGTGAGTTGCGGCTTCAGTTTGTTTTACTTCTCTCTAAACAAGCAAAAAATAGCCGACCATTCCTAACTGTTGCAGTTGGTGTTTATGCTCACGCGGTGGATTTTTATCCAGAACTTCACGTGCCATCATCCTTACATTGTGACCAAATACAAATCCCAGGGGTGAACAGAGGTCTGAGGGAACATCAGATCTTTTTGTTTGCTCTCTTCAAGCCACAACTGTGAGGCCGTGAACTGTAAATTGTACAAATCGAATTGTAACCTGGCCGCGTCAAACTATTCCAAAATCCAAGGTCTCATCTGGTTCCTGCTAAATCTGACTGCAAGAAAACCCCAGAGGTGAAACCCTGTCTGTTAACAGACAGCGTTTTTTTCTTCTTTTTGGGCACGTTTGAGCGCACTCGGTGTGCGATCCCCGCAGCCTGAGTGTCAGGAAGTGTTGGCAGGGCGCTCCACGTCTTTGAACAGGAAGTGGGTGCATGTGTCCCGCAGTGCCAGACGAATCCACGTTCAGACGCTGGCTTAGGTGTTCACGTGTTCTCGAACTGTTCCGTTCAGCCAAGAGGGTCAGCATTTTAAGGGTTTGTATGATTTATTTATTTTTCCTCCCTCTGAAATGTTTCAAAATGTAGACAAATGAAAACCCTGTGTCTAAAATTCACAGATCTGTAACACTGTGTCATTTTACACCTAATCTGCTGCGTTTGTAAGGTCAGATAAATTCCCTCAGTTCTAAAAAGAGCATAAAAAACATGTTAAATATGTGTTAACGTGAGATGCAGGAACATAGCTTTAGGGGACTTTGTCATCTGCTGTGTGGAAAAAAAAAGCATTTCCCCTTAAAGGTACTCATTGCAAACTATGAAATCAAACCTCTAAAAGATTCTCCCGAACGACATCAGATGATGCAGTTTGAAAAGGTTCACCGCAGCAGTTTTATCAGATATGGAATTCTGGAATGCAGGTACGCGCTCAATGTAAACAAAGCACTTACATCTGCTTGCTTTACTCAACAAATCTGAGCATAGATATGTTCCAGTACAACAAAACGAATCGATCCTGAACGGCTCCATAGTTTACCTGTTTTCAGTCTCTTCGCCTGTTTCCGTAGCAGTAGTTGGCATCTGTTCACAAGTTTTTAACTGAAAGACAAATTAACCATCAATTTCCTACTTGATGATTTTTGTTTTCTTTTTGCGGACCGGTTCTCATGGCGTCGCAATGAGTACCTTTAAATCTGGAGCCTGAGGGTCAAATGTTGGTTTCCCAAATTAATGGGCTCCTTCTGGTCACCCCCCCTTCCTGTAATCAGTACCTGTGGTTAACTGTCTGTCTGACTTCTCAGTGATTAAAGTAATAAAATCTGTAATGCTCCGGGATAGTGTCTTCATTGTGTAAGTTTCTCCATTCATGGACTTAAATCTAGATATACATTTGCATGTTCTCCCTGCGCTCACGTGGGTTTACTCTGGCTTCTCCGGTTTCCTCCCACAGACCAGAAACATCCATGTTAGCTTCATTGGTAACTCTAAAACTGTCCCCTAGGTGTGAGTGAGAGGGTGACTGGTTGTTTGTCTCTATGTGTCCCTGTGATGGACTGGAGACCTGTCCAGGGTGTCCCCTGCCTCTCGCCCAGTGACTGCTGGAGACAGACACCAGCTCCCCGAGCCTCGGAAAGGAGAAGCGGATAAAGAAAATGAATGAATGGATCCAGATATACTACTTATTCCAACTACAGGCAGTTATACATATCACCTGTAGAGGGCAGACTAACACCACTTGTTCCTTTAATCCCAATCTCGTGTTGTAAAGGTTTTTTATTGCCACAATGCTCAGTAAATATAGAGACTTTGGGCTAGAGTTCACTCTACATCTTAAATACTGTATTAAGTTGTGAATCACATTATAAACATAAGTGTTGAGTGTAGAAACAAAAGATTTAAAACATCAAGTCGGGACTTGTTTTTTGTCAGACTAGTAACACCCCAATGGAACAAACATGATATAAAAGTTTATATTTTGATTTATTGATTCAAATAGAACTAAAAGGGCCGTTTATGTGGAAAGAAATCCGTTCATGTTAGCCTCAGGTGGAACTGAAACCAGACAGGCTTGAGGTTTTAAATCTTTCATGCAACAATATGGTAGCACGGACAGGCAGCAAATCAGCCGACAGCAGGTATCTTCACCATAAGAACGACTTACAAACAACACACTGCGGCTTGTATAAAAGAGTCAAACCCTCACAAATAAAAGCTAAAGACAACAGAAACTCGACGTTCCTGACGTTACATCTAAGACTTGTAACGTTTTTGGGATGTGTTTGGTGTAACTGTCTCATTTTGCTATAACAACTGGCTGAAATTTGTACATTTTTCATGAAATTTTCCTCCAATGTCTCTATTTTTATTCACCTTGTCCCTAAGACGGGACATATTTCTGGTATGGAGCTGTCTGTCCGTCTGTGGACAATTTCTTGTCTGAGCTCTAAGTTGGAAACCCTTTGATGCAGAAATGTTCGTTTGCACAGCCGGACACCTCATGGGTAGAAGCTGATCCCAACTGATTTCAAGGTCACGTGGTCAAAGGTCAAACTCACAGGTGGAAACCTTATCCGTGCTCCAACTCTGCAACCGTGTAAAGTAGGAATGTCAAACTGCACAGCTGAACACATCACGGGTTGAGGATGATCCCTGATGATTTCAAGGTCACAGGGTCACAGGTGTTGAAACCATGTCTATGTTAAACCCTTTTTTTCCCTATATTATGCCTACAGATGGGCGCATTATGTACCTTTGGCGGTACTCCTGTTATTTTCCTGCACTAAACCTTTTAAACCTCTAATTACGACTTAATTTGACTCATATTTGATCCACGAGTCAATGATTGTCACTGTTTCTCTCTGAGCCTCTCCGTTGTTTGTGTTTTTGTGTGTTTGAGGACCGTCGCCGTCTTAAAAAAGTCAACTTTCATCCTCAGCTTTTAATTAGTATCACCTACAGCAACCCCGACTTACGAAGCAGAGCTCCCAGTTAAGTCAGCGGCAGGAATCTGCTCAGCCACCGAGGAATCAGAACGACCCCCAGTGGTAGTTTTCCAGAAAACTTGCGCCAGACTTGGAATTAAAGGGTACGACTGTTCAACAATTAAAATGGAAGATTGTACAGATAAGTGGTAAACTGGGACAGGGATGGACTACTGTACATGTTTGTATAAGACAGTTTTAGATAATAAATTAAAAGTAGAAAAAATTTATTTTTTAAATCAACCCCCAAACCATAACATCACCACCACCGTGCTTCATAATTAACGTGACGTTTGTCACCTGCAAAGCTGCCGATTTTTGACCTTTTTGTCCCAAGCACATCAGGCGTCTCTTGGAGTGTTTTTCACGCATGTCTTCAGGTGAAACTCTGGCTCCACTCTGATGTTTGTTTGGAACACGACAGACATTTCCATCGCGCTCCAACGTCCACTTTTTCGATTTCCTTTGGGATTGCAGATTCATCAAGTTGGACACTAACAGCTGCAGACATTATGTTCAGAGTTCTTCTTTTTTCCATTTGACCTGATTGGTTTTCAGAAAGGATCACGGCAGACGTCCATCAAACAGTACGCCTGAGTTAGTTCAGCCTCCTTATGGATGGCGGCTCAGAGATTCTCGTGTCTGAATAAGTCCAGAAAGCCAACGGCTTCCAAACAACCGTAATCAGGGACGTTCGGGCTGACAGACGCACAGATTCGCACCGACAGTCTCGCGCCGATCTTCTGACGGAAATGTGGCTCAGAGCCAACAAACGGCAGCAGGCCAAACAACAAAGGAATTGTCCGAATTCTTGGAAAGAGACGGCGGACGGAATGCTCAGGCTTTTCTCATTTGGCGCTCGTGTCGTGAGAAGGCCTAACTGTGTGTCGAACACAGATGGGCTGGATGCAGTCTGAGGACCAGAAAATGGACCCCTAAGAGAGTGGAGATTCTCGGACCCTTTCATTTGCATTTCGAAGGAAGCCACAACGTGTGAAGTTGCACGTGAGCTCCTCCGACGGCTGCAGTCAGTAGCTGTTCTGCACGAGCAGATCAACAACAGTAATAACAGCAGACAGCAGAGAGCTGTTTGTGCTGCTCAGCCTTTTTCAACACGTAGCAGCAACCCAACCTCACTGTAGGTCCAAACAAACGTCTGTGTTTCACTATTTTAGATGTAACTTTACATGCTGGAGTCACTGGTGTGAGCGCCAACTAGTGGCCTGGCATGGGAACTACAGCAACTAAATCTGTTTGGAAAAACCTGTGTTAATAGATCTTTAAACTAGTGTTAGAATATATTTCTGATTAGTTTAGTGCTAGAACTTAATATATGGTTAGTTTTAGAGGTGTGCAGTATCAAGTTTCTAAAGTTTAAAGTGCTCAAAACTGTAAATGGACAGAAAATATGAGAATGCTGTGTCAAAAACTGTGCAGCTGTAGGCAGTTAGATTAATTTCTGTGTTGTGTTTGATATATTAACATTTTAATATTAAACTATACACAACTTAAAAGAGTCCATTGGTAACTTTTCAGCAGAGCATTTACATCAGAATTACACTTTCTAAGCTTCAAAAACCCTTAAAATGCTGCAGCTTTGCCCCTGGACCCTAGAACCCCGACTAAAAAGGTCCACTTTCCCTAAAAAAATGAGCCCCACACTCAAGATCCTGGCTACGGTCGTGTATCGAGCGGAGGTTCGGTGGTAGTAGCTGAGAGTCGCCCTCAACACACGAACTTTGACCAGCGATCCTAAAACAATCAGCACCAGGTGAGTCAGAACATCATTGTCCTCCTCTAGTTTCAGTCCAGGCTGGAGGTTCGAGCGCGTTCAGTTCTCAGGGCTCTGGTTCGTCAGCCTTCATCCTCCTCCTCACCTGCTGACCCTCGCCTCTCGTCTCGCGGAGCTTCCGGCGCCCCCGCGCGGCCGCGCGCGGTACTGCCGCGGGGGGACATGTCAGAGCAGGAGAAGAGGGAGCTTTGACAGGCGGCGGAAAGCTCGTGCGCGTCTGCCTTCCGTCTCCGTCGGACACATCAGCTGGTGTCCCCCAGACAGCAGTGCGTGTGCGCGCGTGCGCGCGCGCTCCCTCTCAGCCCGTTTGCCTAATAGACTGACCCCCCAGCTCGCCGCTTTAAAGGGAAGACCGGAGCGCTGAGTCAACAAGTCGCGGGGAGCAGGATGCAACAGTTGATGTGCGCGAGCTGCGCACTTTTCCTCGTCTTCGGAGACCGTGTGCGCGCGGGGAGGATGGTGGTTCGGACCCAGCCCGACTTCACGCTGCTGCTTTGACTCATCCGGGAGCTTTAAATCTCAGAATAAAGCAGCGACCGACCGCGAGGCTCAGCGCAACTCTTCCACCCGCCTCCAAATCAAATCAAAACAAAACAAACAAACAAAAACATGGACATTCGGACGGAAGCGCGCGCGCGGGGACTGGACGCTCTGCGGGAATGGAGTTAATGCGTGCTGTGCGGGGCTGCTAACATGCTGCGGGTTCTGCAGAGGAGGAGAGTGCGCCAGCTGCGGGGCGTCTGGGCCGCCCTCGCGCTGGCCGCGCTGTCCCTGGCCGCGTGCAGCGCGCTCTTCACGGCGTGGACCTGGAGACAGACGCGGGACCTGTCCCAGTCCTTCCAGGTGCTGCAGGACAGACTCGAGCAGGTTGGTGTTCGTCTGCAACTTTGACGGAGATTCAAAGCGTTATGTAACCACTTTTTTCTCTTTTTTCCCCTCTCAGCGCGCGCGCGCGTGTGTGAGCGTCCTCTGTGTTTTTTTCTGTATTTCTTTTTGTTGCTTGTCTCTGTTTTAAACTTGGGTCCTGATGAAGAGCAGCAAGTGTAGACCATCTTCATCCCTGCTCAGAGTCAACAGGAAGGGCCAGCTCAGACCCGTCCAGGACGGGAGGTTATGTGGAAATGTTGAGACCAGTCAACATCTCACCTGCTGTAGACAGCTCCTGATGTTGGAGGAGGAGCTTCACTTTGAGCTCCGACTGGTCAGGAGGACAGAGGAGGACACTGTGTCCACACAGGAGGACGATGTTTCTGAGAGGGCAGCTAATGTCAACAAGGAAAATACAACAGCTGAACATTTAGCAGAGAAACAGAGACGGGCTAACGTTAGAAGAGTTAAAAACAACAAGACACGTTTGCTATTTTTAGCTTTAAGCTAATGTTTTGCTTCGTGTAGCTTTCTAGTATACTGCTTCGTTTAACCTTTAGCTTGTGTTTTGCTTTTTTTAGCTTTTAGCCAGCATTTTATGATGTTTAGCTATTAGTTAGCGTTTGCTACACACAGCTTTTAGGTTTTGCAACTTTTAGCTAGTGGTTTGCTTCTCTTAGCTTTAAACCAGCCTTTTGCCACTTTTAGCTTCTAGCTACTGTTTTGCTCCTTTAGCTTTTAACTAGTATTTTGTTCCTTTAGCCAAACTTTTATTACTTTTAGCTTTTAGTTAGCCTTTAGTATCGCTTTAAAGTAGTTTTTTTTGCAACTTTAAGCTAGTGTTTTACTCCTTTTGATCAGCTTTTTTGCTACTTTTAGCTACCTAGTGCACAGCTTTGTTTAGCCTTTAGCTTGTGTTGGGCTTCTTTTTTGTTTTAAGCTAGTTCTTTGCTCCTTTTAGCAAACCTTTTGTTACTTTTAGGTTTCCGCTAGCCTTTGCCACACGTGGAAATGTGTTAAATTAGCATGTGACGTATGTGAAACAATGCTTTGCACGTTTTCCATGTGAATTTGGAACAAAACACATGAACATTCTGTGTGGAAAATAAGTTTTCACACAAACTAAACTAAAATGTGAAACGTGTTCTGCACGTGTTCTGTGTTATTTTTGAACATTTGCACCATGTTCTCGTGGCCACGTTTTCACGCTTGAGATCACACGTGAAGAACTCCACATTTTTTTCTATAAAGGTTAGCCTAGCTTAGTTAGCCTAGCTTAGTTAGCCCAGCTTAAACCCTAGCTTAGTTAACCTAACTTAGTTAGCCTAGCTTAAAGGCTAGCTTAGTTAGAGTAGCTTAGTTAACCTAGCTTAGTTAACCTAACTTAGTTAGCCTATCTTAGTTAGCCCAGCCTAAAGGCTAGCTTAGTTAGCCTAGTTTAGTTAACCTAGCTTAGTTAACCTAAATTAGTTAACCTAGCTTAGTTAGTCCAGCTTAAAGGCTAGTTTAGTTAACCTAGCTTAGTTAGCCTAGCTTAGTTAACATAGCTTAGTTAACCTAACTTAGTTAACCTAACTTAGTTAACCTAACTTAGTTAGCCTAGCTTAGTTAGCCCATCTTAAAGGCTAGTTTAGTTAACCTAGCTTAGTTAGCCTAGCTTAAAGGCTAGCTTAGTTAGCCCATCTTAAAGGCTAGTTTAGTTAACCTAGCTTAGTTAGCCTAGCTTAAAGGCTAGCTTAGTTAGCCTAGCTTAAAGGCTAGCTTAGTTAGCTTAGCTTAAAGGCTATCTCACCTCTTATATTCTAACCTAATGTTAGTTAGCCTGATTGTTTCTCTGCCTTTGCTGTTTAACAGTTTGCGTTACATCGTTATTCCAGCAAAAAAAAATATGATTTTCCTGCTGGAAGTCCCCCAGGGAGCACAGGGAAGTGCTACAGATAGCTGCTGATGGTATTTACACACACAAATAACCCTAAAATTCCATGTAAACAGCTTCATCATTAGAAACTGACAGCAGTGTAGAGGTTTAAAAAATTAAATGAAATGTGTTGAGATTGTAGTCATGACGGCAGCTGTCCACTTTGGTTTTTGACCCGCTCAGACTAGCCATTACCTCATCAAGCTGGAAAGAATTTACCTTTTATTTCTCAAAGCGGAGACAGATCAAAGACTCATCTACAACAGGTAGGATATTAAACATTCATAGCCTTTCCAGAGAGCCCCCACCTCAGAAAGATTCAGCTGCAGCCTCAGACTGAGCTCAACCTGCAGAAAACGATCCCAGATCTGCAGAAACAACAAAAAAAAAAATACTTGTTGCTCTCCAGCCAGACGTTAGATCCGTGCTTGGTTGCATCAAAAACTGAAATTATTTTGGAAACAGGAGCCAAAAAAAGGAACTGATGGAAATTCTTTCTGGTTTTTCTGGGTTCTTTACAGAACCAGGTTGCTCTGGCTTTCAGATCAGGCTGCCTCTATGTGTGTGTTGTGTTGACAAACCTGAACACACACACACACACACACTCTCACACTCTCACAAATTGGACACGTGGAGTGTTGATGCTGGAGCCGATCCCACGGGGCCCCTCTCTGGCCATTTGAGTGTTTGCCAGCTCCTGATGAGCTCCAGCGAGCGGCGCGTCTGCCAGAGCGGCGCTCAGCGCGGCGCTCGGCCTCCATTTCCACAGTAGCTGTAAATCTAAACACGCTGAGCGGCTTGTCCTCGCGCTCGGCGAAGGAGGCCTTCACCGTCGGTCCGTCGGCGGGGCCTCCCCCTCCTTCTCCTCCTCCTCCTACCCCCACCCCCCGTAAGCCAAGGACTTCAAACTTTGCTGGCTCGACAAAAAAAATCCCTTCTTCCAGACGTGTGAGGAATGCGAAGGGTTGAAAACACGCATTAGGTGTCGCAACCGCTCAGAGGAAGTGGTCGCTGCGAGGCGAGCGTGGCGGCCGGGTCAGGGGACTGGAAGAGGGCGCCCATGGCTAACCTGACTCCAGGTGTCATCGACCCGAGGGCCAAGGTCGAAGCCATCTGCCTGCACCTGCGTGTGTGCTTGTTTCTCTGCACTCTTAGCAAAATATCTCACAAACCACTGGTCCGATTTTAGTGAAACTCTCAGAATGCGATCACTGGGTGTACGTCTACAAGTCGATGGTGTGAAACAAGTCGCTCTGAGGAGTTTTTCCAACTTTGAAGCAAACAAAGTTTTTAAATCTTCCGTCTCAGAAGCTTCAAGCTGAGACGGTGGTTGTTAAAATTTGGGGATCTATCAGCTGGCAGCAAGCTGGTTTTGGTCTCGATTAATGTCATCTATGTTTAAAAAAGATGAATCACCAAGCTTCACAATGACACCTGTCTTTATACGAAGGGATTTCCCAGTGCTTCGACAGCCAGTGGAGAGAAACGCTCAATTTCAAATGAAATTAGTAGAGTTAAAATTAAAAGGATTATTACTAAAGACACACCTGTAAGAAAACTTCGGTTTAAAGGCAGATCAGGAAGATTGTTTCCTGTTTTAGTCACCGGGATCACAAGATGGCGACTTTCTGGACTCATTTTTGCGCCAAAAATCATTAAGTGTCACTTATTTTACGCTGCAGCCTGAGCTCATTCTGACTCCTTTAAACAGCACAGGTCACAAAAATGCAGTCAGCCCCAATTCAAGATGGCCCCCACAGCACAAACATGTCTCTAACTCAGTCAGTTTCACAGATATAGAGCTAAATTTTGGTGTGGGAGTAGCTGAGAGTCAGCCAAGGGGACCTCGAACATGACGTCATTTAAAAGGTCAACCGAGGCGGCTGCAGCTCTGTCCCTCTTGTCCCGTGCTCCCTCGTGATTTAATGTGTTTTCTTTGCCTTTCGCTTCTTGTTTTGCTCTCCCTTCTCCGACAGGTCAACACGCAGAGGAAGGCCATCGTCCAGCTGATCCTGGAGAAGCGGGAGCTGCTGCTGGAGCGAGTGAAGAGAGACGGTATCTGAACTGCTCACGCCGCCGCAGACACAACACCGGCCGAATCGGGCTGTTTTGCTCTTTTTGTTTTTCCTCCGAGGGAGGAATAAAAAAAAAAAAAAACATTTAACACGAGCTCGCTGGCCCGCCTCGACCCACATGCCACTTTGGTCAGCTCTGGACTGCCCGCTGCTAAAAGTTGACACAGGAAGAAGTAGGCAGCTGGATCAAACCCGCGCAGAAATTACAGGTCTGACCGGGGCGGCCTGGAAGCCCCGAGAGCCCAGCTGGCGCGGGACACAGGTCCCGCCGCACGCTCTCGGGCAGTGAAACAGATTTATTCTCCCCCGCCCCCCC
>NC_051436.1:12895527-12906017 GCF_001649575.2 Kryptolebias marmoratus
CCCGAGCACACGACCGACACAGCTTTGGTTTGGTTGTGAAAGCGGTGATATTTGATGACCTGTCATTGCTGTATTTATAGCATTTGCTTGCATCACCATCATGGGACTGCTTTTGTTCTTCACATTTCTCAGAGTGACCCTTCGTTTAGTTTCGTGTTGGTTTTTTTTTTCTTTCCTGTCAAATACGACAAAAAAACACATTGATTTAAAGGGGCAGTCCAGCTATTCTGTCTTGGGATTATGTGGAAACGTTAATAGCTTAACTTCTAAGCAAAATATTTCATGAACCGCTGGAATGATTTTAATGAAAGTTTCTGGAAGTAAATGTTGGATGTGCCTCTACAACCGCTTAACTTTTGGAGTCAACCTGATTCAAGATGGCCACCACAGCTGATTGATCTTAGCAAACACAAAAATGGCTGCAACTCAGCCAATTTTGCAGATATGGAGCTCAAATTTGGTGTGGTAGTAGCTGAAAGTCATCCCCAACACAAGGTTTGACCAAAACGGCTGTAACTCTGACGTTTTTCAGCATAGATAATCTCAGTTTAAAATCCTGGCATGAAAAAGGTGATATGGCTTTGTTCATGTAGGAAGGTGCTACAGCCAGCTGCTGCTGCTTTTTGTGCTCAGCAGTGACCGCAGTTCTGCGTCACCGTGTGATGTCAAAGCAAACTCGTATAGAACCTCGTTTGCGTGAACCACGCTGACAGTTTTTGAGATCGCCGTCGTTTCAAGGTGGCGGCGGTCCACCCCGGCCTCGTTATGACCAGCCATTAACCCATTAGTCAGCGTCGGCTTACCTGAACCGAGGTCTATATATGAAGAGTGTTAATTGCCCAAGAAACGCTCTGAAGGACCTCACCTCAGACGGTCTGAGTTGCCGCTTCGAAGAGAAGCTCGCGGCCAAAATCTGTCTTCTGTTGAGGTTTCGAAGGTTCAGTCAAGAAACTCACAGATATAAGTGGTGGAGGTGTGGGGTGGTGGTTGTGGGGGGTGGGGATGAGGGGCAAAAGCCCGTACAGCTTTTTCCAGTTTGTGGAAAATCAACCGCAGCAGTCCAGCGTTTTCAGAAAGACACGACTGTTGTGTTCGCCGCTCGTGACTGACAGCTGAAGTCGGTCGGGGGGGAGAATTCTGGCCAGCCTGAGGGCTTTCTGCTCAGCCCACTGCGAGTCCTGCAGGGTCGCCCACCTGTGAGTTATTTCAGCGGGGATTAATTACTGCTGAATAATGCCCGCCAGCGGTCAGGTGGTTGGCCGCTCATGCGCCCAAAAAGTAAAGTCTGGATTTGGCGCGAACGCTGTTCAGGCTGGATCAGAAGGCGTCCTTTGGCGCCGCTCGGGGTTTTTTTATTCATCATATTTGTCTGAAAAGAGTCCGTAGCTGTGGCTTTGCTCCGATCCTAACCGACTCTCTTCAGTCATGAATCATCAGCCTCTTTGAGTCTCATTCTCATTTTTCTCATTTAGCCTCCTAAACGGCTGCCTCCGATGCGATTTAATTCACTTTTCTTCTGTCCGTCTTGTTTTTATTGCCTCCTCTCCCCAACTTCCATCCTTTCACTCTTGTTCTAGATGACTGAGACCAGCTGGCACTAAGATTAGCCCACACAGGGAAACCAAATTAAAAGAGAGAAAGAGAAAAAAGACAGAAAAGAGGCACGAACTTTTGACAGAAAATAACACTTTGAGGAAATAAATTGAAGCATGTGAAAGGAAATCCTTCGCCCAGCTGCTAATCACGTTAAACCTGGCCAGGTCGAAGCCGAGCTGCAGCAAATGAACCCACCGTGTTATTACAGTGATACAGATGGGAATGATTGTTTTATATTTATAAACCAGGCCACAGAGGTTATTTTCTGCTTGTTCAAACTGTGTCTGTCTCTGAATCCGAAGGGGGGACGGCACGAGGGAGGAATGGAAATGGAAGGAAGGCAGCGTCTCATTTTGAAAGTAAGTGGCTTGGCAGATCCCTTCTAGCCGTCTCGAATGGCATCTGCTGAAGTGTTTTTGAATCACGTACCTCCGTACGATTGAGCTCGTAAAATCTTAATTGACTCACCCCCCTTTTTTTTTCTCTCTGTCTCTGTCATTGTCTCTCGGTTTTCCACCAGTAACCAAACTCTCCTCTCAGCAAGGTAAGAGTCGTTAAAGTGACGAATGGGCGATGATGTTTGAAGCTTTGTTTTTCCCTTCTCCTCTGAGTGACGGATGACCGAGGATTTGAGCGTCTGTGTTGTTTTTCAGTGGGAGACCACGGCGTGATAAAAGGCTGGGAGGAGAGGACACTGAACATGAGCAAAGCGGTGAAGTACAACAAGGAGAAAGGCACCTTCACCGTGGAGAGAACGGGGGTCTACTTCCTGTTCTGCCAGGTGAGACTCTGCTGTACCAACTTTGTACCGTAAATTTCCTACACCTGCCCCCGCTCTTGACGCTCTTGCTAAGACCTAAATCAGAGGTGTCCAATCCTGGTCCTCGAGGGTCACTGTCCTGCATGTTTGTTTTGGTGTTTCATTTGTCCAATTGTTGACGAACCCCTTCAGCAGGTCGTCAAGCTCTGCAGAAGCTTGATGATCACTTGAGTCATTCAAATCAGGCACCCTGCGTCTTTCCTACGCTTTGAAGATACTGCCGCGTTGCACCCTGAGACCTGTTCTGACACGACTCACATGGACCGAGTCGGGATGCAGCTACACGCTAGATCACAGCACGCTAGCTCGACACTGATGGCACAACGGGATCGTAGCCGAGGCAGGAGACCCGGAGTGTGTCCCGAGTGTCCCACGCCATGGATACTCTGCCACTGCGATGACAAACCTTTGCGACCCGTCTACAAAAGTTTGCTCATTCTATCTATCTATCCCCCTTGCAAAAACTATTCACGTTCCAGGAGAAGTTTTAAACATCGTAGCTGGTTCGTCATCCAGCGTGAAGATGGCTTTAACTCAAAGTCACAAACATAAAGGGGGCACCCCTTCAAGAAGTCCATACACCACGAGTTGGAGCTGATTCCTTTCACTTAAAAACAGACGCAACATCAGTGTACCCTTAAATGGCGCCGAACATTAGTTAGAAAGCCTACAACAGACTTTCACTTGTACAGTGACATCGTCTTTTAAGCTGGAAGATTGATAGCAATATGTCAGAATGTACTAAACTAGTCATTAAAAATATTTTTAATAGTAAATATGGCTCTACTTATTCAGGACAATTGACAATGATATCAAATTTAATACACCAAACTAAATTACAGAGGTTTTTGTGTCAGTAAAAAAGATTTATGAGGAAATACTCACTTTGGTGAGTTTTTTGCCAGTGCATACGTCTTCGCTTTGATGTAAATGGATTGTACTTATTTAGTGTCTTTTTAACCAACCAGGTCACTCAAAGCACTTTACAACACAATCTGTGGCCTCATTTCCCCATCCACACACATTCATACAGCACTCTGCTACTTCTCTACAAAGCTCATCTGAATAAGTCATCTTATAGAGTCTGAGCAGAGCTTTAGATCACATTCAAACATCAATGGGAGACATCGGACACAATGAGGGGTTCACTGTCCTGCCCAGAGATACTTAAACATGTGGCATACCGGTGGAATCAAACCTCCAACTCTTTCATTGGAGGATGACTGCTCTAACCACTGAGCCATGTGACGAACGGTGAATTCCAAACGAAACTGAAATGGTTAGAATTAAAATGATATTTTTCTGAAGACATGCCTGTTCGAAAACTGATTTATAGACAGATTAGGAAGATCGGTTGCTGTTTTACTTACTGGGATCGCTAGACAGCCTCTTTATGGACTCAGATCTAACCAGATGTCAAATATCGGCAAAAATTAGTTATAGTTTTCACAATTTTTGCCCAGCAGCCCGTGTGCATTCTGACTTATTTTTCCAGCACGGGTCACAGTTTCTCAATAAATGAACTGGGTTTTATTGGTGCGAAGACTTAACGGATTGACGCGTCTAGATTCACGTCCAAAAGTCTGATCGGTCTGTTCTGCCAGTCCAATCCCATTCCTGCACATGAATCAGGTAGTCTTCACATCCCGAGCGCTAAGGCATCAAAGTTATGGATGTAGAAAAGCAGACGCAGTTTAGTCCAGGCAGTCATGCTGTATAGATTTACAGAAATCTGGAGAAAATCTAAATGGGGGGAGGGAGGGAGGGTGATTAGTTTTCCTTCCACCTCATAAAAAGAAGCATTTCTCCTGATGAGCGGCGCACGCTCTCCTTCTGCCTCCCCAGGTGCTGTTCAACGAGCAGCAGTCGCAGTACGTGAAGCTGGACGTGGTGGCGGGCGGCCCGAGGCCCCAGAAGCTGCAGTGCATGGAGGGCTACGGGACCACGCCGTCGGCGGGGCCGCACGCCTTCCACTTCGTGAAGCCCTGCCAGGTGTCGGGCCTCCTGCGGCTGGAGAAAGGCACAGAGCTGCAGGCCGTCACGGGCCCGTCCTTCAGCCTCCACCCCGTAGCCAATCACGTCTTCAGCATCTTCAAAGTCAACTGAAGCGCGTCGGACGGATCTGGGCTGGAAACTGCGCAGAAGTGCATTTGTGTCTTAACGGCATGGATGATGGACGACACAAACAGTTTTTTTTTAACCTACGTGGCTAAACTGTCATAAGGAGTCGCAAAGTGCTGCAGCTTTTTTTTTTTTTTCTTTCCTTCGAGCCTTCACCCCGCCACACATATGCTCATTTGAAAAACAAACCTGATATTTGTGGGAGCTGTTGTGGAGTTTGTCTCCGGACTGCTTTGGAATGCGGTTCTGGATCTGAACCAAGACCCACAGTGAACACAGTGCCTTGATGAATTTCTGCCGAGAGAACAGATGTGATGGGAGCTGCCATGTCGATTAAAGAGCTTCACAGAAACCAAAAGAATATATAAATCAAGGTTCCTTGGGCTTTAGCCCCTTTTGTATAATGCAATAAAACGTGCCTACATCTTTTTTTTTTCCTCATTATAAAACTGACAGTTAAAGCTGTGCATGCACCTTCCGCAGCTGAGGGCGTCTATAAACATGTACTCCAGTTGACTGACCTATATAAACAGCGCTGCGTCTGTGTGTGTGTGTAAAATCTACCAAATCAAAAACTTTGTACTGATTTTTATATTGACAATGCAATGTATGTGTGTGAATTTTACTGCAAACTCATTTTCTTTTTTTTTTTTACAAAAATATTTTTGTATATACGTGGACCGTTTTGCAGAATGTGCATCTAGTCGTGAGCTGGCAAAGAGAGGTGGGCGTTTAAAGTAACCCGGATGTGAATTTTTTCCCTTTTTCCTGCGGTCAAATGATTGTATCGTTTCAACGTCGAGGTGCAAGGTATTGCAAGCAAGGTGTAAAACTTTAAGATTCATCTGCTTTTCCTAACTGGTTCTTGCCTGGTTTACGATGCAATATGAAAAAAAAAAATGATCAGGGATTTAGACTTTATCATCAAAGTTCCATGTGCCGATATTTAATGAAATTCCGCAAATTTGTATTAATCTTAATATAATATTTAAACAAAACTGTAGTCTCATTCTACTATATAAAGATGGCCATTTCTTTAAGTATAGTTTTGTCAAATAATTGCTAACAGTTAGTGTCATATCAGCTGTGTCATCAATCATAGAGCACGGAAGATGGAGAAATGGGCGGCGGTTTTCCAAGCTAAGCTAACGGCTAGCTAAACAATGTTCCGCTTTTTATTGTTTTTCAGGCTCTCTATCTCAAACATGACCTACCAGTATGAACAAAAACTACGTTAGCTACTATTAAACATCTACACTTTTTTCCTGACACTGTTTGTTTCGTGTGTTGCCGTTTTCCTTAACCGAGCAACTTCCATGCCGCTACGCAAAATGGCCGCTCAGAGCTGGGCCAAGACCGCAGCGGGTTGTCTTAAAAACAAACAAACTCCCAGAGGTTCACTATTGTTCAACCCTTCAGGTTGTCATCAGTTTTACATTACGCAGTTATTCCGGCAAAAGGGGCTTAAAACATTCCCGCCAAATGTGAACCATGGCCGTCCCTCCCGAAGGTGTTACTTGTTTCTACGGTTGGTGCTACTTTACGCTTGTAAAAGAGCCTATATTTCTGTGGAAGGAACTACGTAAAGTGAAGCTGACGGTGGTGTAAAAGTTTATTAAAAAATGCGTTTCCCGTGAATTAGCTGAAATTTATGAGACCGCGGCTGTTATTCACAAAGCGATTTGTAACATTTATTCCTTTTACACAAAAATCCACTTCAGAATGGGTTAAAATTTAATCATAATTGTTCATAACCTTTCCACAAAAATCCACTTCGAAAACGTTCTGAACTAGCTTTTTAAAGGGTGAGGCTCTTAAATGTTCCCTACAGCGCAATTTTAAAGCTCTAAATGTTCTTTCTGGGTATCTGAGCGACTTAAAATAAACTGTTTCTGAATTTTTTTAGCTCTTTTACTTCCATAAAGACCATCTTTTTTATTTTACTGCCCAGTTTCTGGAAGCGTACCACGAGTCAGGATTCGGTGCCCGTAGCGGAAGAGTATAAAAAACTTTGACAAGCTGCACGACCGTTATTCTTGCTGTTCCTACTGGCTAATTTACATACAAAACATGTATTTTCACACATCAATTCCTGGGCTACAATGTATTTTATCGCAGTACGTTTAGGTTTTAGTGCTAATTTGTACTTGGTGCATGCCAGCTCACTGCACAGTTTATTATTTAAATGTCATTGTCAGCTTCATTACTGTGCAAAGAGTGGCTGCATACTGGGTTCTAGCTCACTTTAAACGTAATTTATAAACCCAAAACAAAAAGTCAGGCTTTGTGGTTTGCAATAAGATTGACAGACTGTTAGAAAAGTGAATAGTTTTGGTTTTTGAAGGTTTTATCAGTGGGCAGAGTTAGAAATGCTGTGAAACTGAACGAGTTCATGTAAAAAGGTTTCCATGAATCTACAGATAACTAGATTGCCTCCATGTCACCTCTTTACTTTGACTTTTTTTTTTTTTGTAAATAAAACATTTTTTTTGTGTGAGTCCTACGCTGTGGTTTTCTGTAATATTCGCTTGCTACAGAACAGCGTGTATTTCTAGCGTTCCCACTCTTGTTTATAAGATTTTGTGGCCGGACCGCGCCGGTTTCTCCTCAGCACTTCATTGCAACGATCTTCGTGCTCCTAATTGGACCCAAGCGTTCAAGTTTTCAAAAAAAGGGAGACATTTTTGAACACATCCTGTTAGATTCCTCTCTCCTTTTGGTGTCTCTCCCCCACTCCTCCACAACCATGTGCACATCATATTTCCCTGTCAGCATTCATCACGGCGAGCGAGCACACACACACCAGCAGCCATCTAAATTTCAGCATCTGAACCACATAGTTGAGGAAAAACATGCCTCGTCCCTCCCCCATTACCACACACACACGCACACACACACGCATCCCTGCCCGACTTTTATTTTTTTTCTTTGGATGTCAAAGCTTATTAGCCTACCACCTCGGAATATCTTGTGAAGTTCTCTGGAAAATTTGTCTGTGAAATAACAATGCATGGACTGCCTGAACTCACCCAGCGGGAATGTCCAATAAACATTCTTTGGTGCGGTTTTTCAAAATTTGGACCCTATTTTATCATTTTATAATAATAAAAAATCATAAAAATGAGGATTAAGGTGAACAAAAACAACAAAAACCACAAACAGCAAACATTTTAGGAGGCACTCCAGTTTGAACCTCAGTTGTAATGTTTAGTGTTTTTACCGGATTCTCCGGTTTTCTCTCCCAGACCAAAACATTTAACCCTGAACCGGATAAACATAAATTGACAATGATGAATGGATGAATAATAAACATTCTTTAGTTTTTTTTAATTTTGTTTTGACATTATTTTGTCGGTTTAGGAAGCACAACAAAGAAGCTCTCCGGTTTAAATCTCAGTTTGGGCCTTTGAGTATTTTTACCGGATACTCCGGTTTTCTCCCCCAGACCGAAACACACAACCTTGGACAGTTTGAAAAATTAGTACAATGATTAAATGCAAATATACAATAATGGATGGAGCTGAACATTCAGTAATTAGTTTCTAAAAGGTTCATTAAAATCTATCAAATGGTTTATGAGATTTTTGTTAAAGGACAGAGTTGACTCCAATAGGTAATGAAGTTCTTACAAGATCTGTTGGCGCTCATAGTATGAGTTGAGGATGACTCTCACTCTCTACTAACACATCAAATTTCAGCTAAATATTTGTAAAATTGACTGAGTTATAGCAATGTTTGTGTTTTCTGAGGTAAGTTGGCTGTGGTGGCCATTTTGAATTGGGGTGACTTCAGAAGTTTATCTGTTATAGATGGGTATTTAATGATTACTTTCTGAGAATTTCATGAAAATCTGTTCACTAGTACATAAGATATTTAGCTAATGAACACATGCACTTATGTTAGTAATGCTAACTTAGCATGTCCATCAACAGTGATAATAAGAGTTAATGATTAATAAATGTAGGCACATAGGTGTTTAAATAGCAAGTAAAAACTTAATATGAAACATTTTAGTCATGTGCAAGTTGGTGAGGAAGTAGCTAAATGTCATATGTTAGCATGCTAATATTGGCTAGTAGGCAGAAAATGGAAACAACGGGAAATAAAAAAATCCCACAGACAGCAATTTTCATCATTTTATTACAAACAAAAGAAAAAAAAGAGGAAAAGGAGATGTGTCATCATTTACATAATTTCACTGCCACTCATCATTTGATCGGCACCACTACACGGTGACACAAGATAACCCAGAAACCACCAAAATAAAAAGGAATAAAAAAAATGAAAAGAAGGCAAACTAAAAGTGGGAACGAAGAAGTAACTGCTCGTTTTTGAGTGACGCAACATTTTGCGCTGGTTTTTTTATTTTGTTTAAAACAAAAAGATTGGTAAAATCTCAGACTTTGTTCTTTGAACGTCAAAGTAAAGTTTGTAGTTTAAGCTAACTATCCTCTTTATAACCTAAAAAAAAAAAGCCAATGATGACTAAGACTTACAGGCTGACATCATTTTCTAAATTTATTTGAATGACTTTACATTTGCTCAGATATGATTTTTAAGGCGTTTTCAAACAAGGAAACGTATGCAAGTCCCATCTTTGATTTTTTAAGCTAATCCTCAAGGATTTTTAATGGAGCTAAAATGAACCTATAAAAGCGTTTAGTCACTCGTGACTGATTTTATATATATATATTGATATACGTGCGCATATTAGCCCCAAATCTTTAATATAAGCGAGTAAAAGTTTTATGCTTGTACTTCTGAAGTTAGCTAAAACTTCTTCGTTTGCAGTTCTCCGCACTAACAGGACAGAACGTGGCGAAGGGGCGCGTCACGTGTCACGTATACCTTTTTTTTTTTTTTTTGGAATTTTTTTTTCCTACAAAAAAAAAATGTCTCTTTTGGTAGAAGCTCTTTCTCGAATAGCGACAGCAACGTCGACGGTACTCGTAACTGGGGGACTAAAAGTACGGGAGTGACACGAACGAGCTGCTTAAATACGCAAAGTACATCACAGGGTTTTTGTAGAAAGAAATACAAACTTACAGAACAAAAAAAAAAATAGGAGGTGACGGGCGACAAAGCGGAGTGTCGAGGGCGGTCGATAGGCTTCAATAACACTGATTTGCTTATGAAAGGTTATAAACATTCATTAAGGGGGGGGNGTCTCTTTTGGTAGAAGCTCTTTCTCGAATAGCGACAGCAACGTCGACGGTACTCGTAACTGGGGGACTAAAAGTACGGGAGTGACACGAACGAGCTGCTTAAATACGCAAAGTACATCCAAAAAAGCTCTGTACATAAACCAGAATCGGGGAGGCGGAACGGGACGTCGGGGAAATACTTAATGGTGGAACAAGTCCTGAATATATATTCGTCACGTCATACCTTTTTATCAAAACTGTACCATTTAAAAAAAGAAAAATGAGAGACTAGACGAGAGAAGATAAAACAAAGCAGGAGCTGTGCTTGGAGCTGCTTCAACTGAAATAAAAAACAAAAATAAAAATATTAAGAGATTCAGCCTCTTTTCTGAGATTTAGAAACAGTATTAAATCGAGTGTAGGCACAGCTTGATACCATTTTTGTTTTGTTTTTTTCTTTCCACAAGACAGCATTTTGTGTGATCCGAGCATGCTTCGGGGGGGTGGAGTGCAATGGGAGGGATGAATATAGCTTCACATGCGGGGGTCTCTGGGGGGAAAAAACAAGGTTAAATGGTCTAGTGAAAGAGCTAAAGGGTTTCTTGGGTTGAGGTGGGTATAGTGTGTGTGTGTGTGTGTGTGTGTGGGAGGTTAGAAGCATCCGTACAGGAGCAGGAGGCCCGTGCGAGGAGGCCGTTTTATGAGGAGTATAATGGTTTGAGGCAGACGAGAAATGGTCACGAGAAGTCAGGAGGCAAGATGGGCTGAGTGTGTCTACAGGCGTCTTTCTGAGGGGGCGGGAGGCGGGG
>NC_051436.1:12906133-12907816 GCF_001649575.2 Kryptolebias marmoratus
GCTAGAGTCCGGTCAGACGGTCAAATTAGCTGGGACACTGGAAGGGTGGCAGAACTGGACCCTCTTGGCGAGGAACCCCGAGACGTCTGTGCAAGAACTGGTGTGTGTGTGTGTGTGTGTGAGTGAGTGTGTGTCGTCTAGTCGTCGATGCAGATGATCTCCCCGCTGCGCTGCTCCCGCCGGTTGACCAGCAGCTCCGCTTCCCGCTCCTTCTTCACAGACATGGGCGGCCCGTTGAGCACTGCAGGGGAGTGTGGGAGGAGAGAGAGAGACACGAGTTCAGTTCAGGCGGTTCAACGCGTCTCTGCTTTTTGTCCGAGGAGGAGGAGGAGGAGGAGGAGGAGGAGGAGGAGGAGGAGGGATTTTATTTTTATACAGTTAATAAATCCACGAAACGAAAACACCGAACGGGAACCCCTCCGTGTACGTGTCCGCAGCTCGTCAGAGCAGTTATTGAGGGAACAAACAGCGACTTTCTGAGGCCGGCTTCACACCGGAAGGCAGCGGAGGAATGCATGTCGCCCGCCACCTCTCCAGTTTTACTCTCTGACAGAGCCGTAGCGCTTCGACGATTAGTATCGCCAGGTGCCCCGCTCCGAGCGCACGCCGCGTGGTCAACTCTCAGCCACTGCCACGCCAGTTCACGAGATGTTTCGCTAACAGGCTGACACTCGAACAGCTAATGCCGTTTGGTCTGTGTCCGTCTTGAAAGACCTGCTGGCTGTGGCGGCCATGTTGAATGGGGCTGACTCCAGAGTTAATCCGTTGCAGAGGTACATGCAGTCCATCAGGTAGTTTGGGTCAATGTGTTCAATCCAAGATGGACACCACAACCAAGTCCTTTTATAGCCAGTTACACATATTGAGTTAAACTTTGGCGTGGTAGTAGCCGAGAGGCATCCCCAACGTGTACTCCGAGGGCAGACGGATGTTTGTATAAAACTTCGGCACCGACAATTAGAGTCAAGTTGCTTGAAAGGTGGCGGGCGATATCCTTTAAAGCGTCGTAGGCCTTTAAGTTTTATTCCATTTTCCTTTAGTTTGTTGGAGACGAATCTAAAATAAAATCTGGCACGAGAGACCATTTGAACCGGCGTGCTTTGTTTTGTGCTTTCGGAACATAAACACCAGCAAGTCGGCCATAATGAGCGACAGCCAAAACCCGTTCCAAGATTTTTATCTCAAAGAAAGAGAAACATTTGGTTCCTTCGAGGGCAAAGCTGAGAGGAGCCACGAGACGCAACAATGTCGTCTGAAACGAAGCTTGTGGTGAGCGCGGTTTGAGATGGTCGCCCTTTCCGATGCTCTCCATCTTGACTCTGTTTACCGATGTTAATTCAAGCAAAAACCCCTGTGTTGGTATGTTAATGTTTCGAAACGCTACAGTAAGCAAAGTTTAAATATGGATAATCCACCCCCCTCCCCAGGAAAAAGACATCCCGAGCGTACGTTATAATGCTTTTTAATGAGAAAGCTGGCATAATCCCATACATTGGTATTATATATACATATATATATATATATATATATATATATTTACAGCGTCCTGTTTACAATAAGGACGAAACCTCAAAATGCATAACGGCTAACTGGGAGAAAGTGAGGCCAGCAATGAGTAAACACACGTTTTTGTTTTTTTCCACACAGGCACATGAGGACACGGACACACACACACACTGGCTC
>NC_051436.1:12908066-12910945 GCF_001649575.2 Kryptolebias marmoratus
GAGGAGGAGGAGGAGGAGGAGGAGGAGGAGGTGGGGGGGCACTTGAGGGAAACAGGGTGGTGTTTTGCCAGCAGAGGCCAACAGAGGAGACGGAGAGACTGAGCCGAGTACGTGTGTGTGTGTGTGTGTGTGTGTGTGTAGAAAATCTGATAAGAGGCTTAAGAAAAATAAAATAAAATCCAGGTAAAGACTGGGTGAAAGAGCGAGGGGTCCCGCGACGGGAGGGAAAACGCCGCAGGAGCAGAAGGTGGATTTATGGAGCAGAGAGACGATGAAGAATGACTTCACATAAATAAAATATTTAGAAAATATAGAAAATACAAAAAAAAAAAAGAACCAAGGACGGAAAACATCGGTTTAAAACTGAGGAATCCTCAAGATGTCTTATTCGTCTACCAGAAGGTGCTGGCGAGCGTTTATCTTGGAAGAAAAATAAATAAAGAGATTCCGTGGAAGGGTCATGAACGATGAGTATCTAACCTGGTGTAGATAGCTCCTTAAATGCCCTCAGTTTGGAGAAACAGGGGTTAATTCTGACCGAATAGATGAGCTAACGGCTAGTCTGAGAGCCGCAAACCTTACAGTGGACTGCTGCCACCATGAAACAACTCGACTCTTAAACTTTGGATAACGTTTACATAAAACAAAATGAAAAACGTCCGGGAGCCGCGGTGGATCGGTGGTCGGTCGCCATGGTTTCGTAACCTCGAGGCTGCGGGTTCGAGCGCAGGTTGGGTCAGGAAGGACGGCCGGTGTAAAACAACCGGTTGTAAATGTTTATAAAACGGCGCTCGCGGGAACTGCTACGAAACGGTTAAAACTGGAGCTCGGTCTAGCCTTTAGCTCATCAGTCTGGTCAGAATGAAACCATTTCTCGGTGTGTGAGAGCTACCTGCAACAGGTAAGATGTTGTTTACAGCCCGTCTACAGAACCACGCTTCAAAAGATCTGAGGGTTTTTTTACTTTATGTCAAATATTCAACTAAATGTGTTTAGATAAAATATGGACAACATTTAGCTTTTTAGGAGGAGTGTATTAAGTTAATTAAGGCAGTTAAAATGTCTTTAAAGAGACTTTTTAAAGCTGTTTCTCTGAGACTCCGTTTTAATTTGCATTTAAAGTCCAAACTTCAAGCTTTACACCAGTTTTTAAAGTGTCTCCATAGGCCAAGGAAAATCAGAGTTATGATAATAATTCACGCCACTTTTTTTTTTTCATTCTGAAAATCAGTCATATTTCAAGCGCGTTAGAGCGAGAGACGGCAGCGAAGACTGAGAGTCTCCGGTAGAAAACTCCTCCATCCTCCATCCGATCTCACCTCCAACCCCGCCGAATGATAAAACACCCCCAGTCTGCAGTCAGAATCAGGGGAAAAAAACAGTAAAATACGTCTTCTACCAACCCTGAGGCAGCTAACAAGTTACACCCGATGTAAAACAGAGGTCAGCTCAAATGTAAATACCCAGCTAACGTTAGCCGAGCAGCTAACCAGACTCAAGATGTGCTGCTCCGGTCACCATAGAGTCCAAAGGAAAGATGGTGCAACAGAAAGGTTACAGCGTATATCGTCTCTTAAAAGAATCGGAGTCATTCAAGTTCAAACGATGCCCAGCCCTAATGAAAGGTCTTGTAACCGCATGACGGCGAACCGACTTCCTGACGTCTCATGAAGTGAAACTCTAAACAGCGTTTGGTTGGCCGACCTTTTTGCCTCTCCCCTCTGGTTGCTGCCCACCTGATGGCGTGAACGTTGCCCCCTGGGCGTGAAAAAGAGCTCACCTCCGCCCCGACCTCTCACGAAGAACCGTCCATCTCCGAAAAAAAACTTCAAAGATGGACGACAAACGCTTTGAAATCCACTTGCAGGAGTTTCACACAGAGCGGAACGTTTTACGCTCCAGTCTCAGAAGCTTCAAAATGACACGTAGTTTGTTTTTAGTTTTTTTTATTTACGACAGCGCTGGTTCAAAAACTTGATTCTTATCGGTCTGGAGTGGGGCCATCGAGAACTCCGGGCCTGTATTTGAAAGGAAGGAATCCTCAAGTTTCACAATGATGATTAAACATTATACGAAGGGATTTCCCGGCACTAAGGCAGAGAAGTACGGTCACTTTCAAAGGAAATGAAAGACAAAAACTTATTTCTGATGACAAACTCTGATTTAAAAGGGAGACTATTTGCTATTTTAGTTAGCGGGATCGCTACATGGTGTCTTCACGGATAACTGTGACTCGAGTTTGTGCGGGTCCCACAGAGGGCTGATCTCGCTGAACTTCCTTTACATGTTCAGGTGTCTGAATACGTGATGTGCGGCGTTCTTCCCTTTCAGCTCAGTTTGGGCGCTACGTTCGCTGCAACGAAAGCTCAGCTCTGCGACATCAAAAAAAAAACTAAAGCTGTTCCATCATCGTCCTTCTGTTCCCTTCAGATGTGTTTTAACAGTTAAGAGGAAATTAAAAACATCAGCGAAACAAAGTTTATTTTGGAAAATGTAAAAAAAAAAAAAAAAGGGCCCGACAGTAAAACAGTTACCGCGGATCGTTTCGGTAATCGATTGAATCGTTGCGGGTCGCGCCGCTCGGCTTCAGCTTCAAACGGTCGACAAAACCATTCATCCCTTTTTTCTTCACCCCGGGATGTGTGTGTGTGTGTGTGTGTGGGGGGGGTGTGTGTGGGGTGATGTACAGCTTCACAGCTCACACAAGGAGCTGGGAAAAAAAAACAACCAACAACAAAAAAACCATGATCCAGTCCAGAGTCTTTTATTTTCTCTGGGATCGGGGGACACTTTCCATCACGCTGTCACTCGAGGAACAGAAATGTCTCTTGTGACTTCAAAGTGAGAACCGAGAACCCCCCACCCCCCCTACACACACA
>NC_051436.1:12911107-12920144 GCF_001649575.2 Kryptolebias marmoratus
TCCGAGTGGAAGGTGCAGCGGTGAGGAGTAATCTGATTACAGTACAGTACGCGGCCGGACCGCCTCGGCTCTGAGTTTTCTCACACGAATGTTTCTCGCCTCTCCGCTGACGTCGGAATGCTGCAGCGAGGCGGCCCCGCGGGGAGAAGAGTGTGTTAAATTTAGAAACCTCTTTCCTCCTTTTTTCTCTCTCTGTCCGTCTGAAGGCCAACCCCCCCCTTCCCCCCCACCCGGGTCCAGTTCGTTCTCCTCTGTTCCCAGTTTGGATCTGGGCTCCTTCGCGCTTGGCGCATTAGCTGAGTTCTCTGCAGGGTTTTTTTTTTGTTAGGTTCGTGTGTGTGTGTGTGTGTGTGTGTGAGGCTCAGATAGAAGTGGAGGAGTGGAGGGCCGTGGAGGAATGAGGGAGTTGGGGGTCAGGACGAGGGGACAGGCTCGTTCAGTCAGCCTGCGGATGAAGGATGGATCCGAGGGGAAAAAGCTTTTGGCTCCGACGGAAAAACCAGAAATCTGCACGAGGAAGACGTGGAGAAAAGTTCCTCCTTTGTTGCACTTTTCTGTAAAAAAAAAAAAGCTGTGATTGCAGTAACACACAGTCCTTTATGCCCCCCCTCCCCCGGCCGCCTTTTCAGTCTGGGCACCTTCCTCCGTTTTGTTTCGTTTCTCTGCTTGTTTTTATTTGTTTGTTTGTTTGGTTTATTTTTTGGCCTCCCCATCTACAGAGTTTTCCTCCTTCGCCACTCCTCACATTCCAGCTGTGCCTAAGTGCTCCGTCCTCCTTGGCGTTCTGGGTTCAAGTCTTTTATTAGATTTTCAGGTTTTTTTTTTGCTACATTCCAGAAACGTGTCCTCTCTCCCCCCCCTCCCTCTCTCCTCTCCCGCTCCCTCTCTCCTCCTCTTCAGGGTTTCTTTGGTCGCCCGTTGCGTGGCAGGTTCTCCACCGTGTTGCTGAGTCGGTACTTGACGATGATGCTGTGCACCGTGGACTTGGGCATCCTCAGCTCCAGCCCGATGGCCCCCTCGGACTTGCCGTCCTTCCAGAGGTCCACCACCCGCTGCCGCTGCACCACATCGTGCTCCTTGGTCTTCTGGAAAACCCCGGCGGCGATCGGCCCCCCGGTGGCCCCAGCAGCAGCGGCGGCGGCTTCTGTGGGGGCAGACAAGCGGCAGACTGTAGTGGCGGCTCGGAGAATGAAGGGGGGAGGAGGAGGAGGAAAGGGGGGGGGATGCAGCACGACAATGTGACGCGTTACCGGCCTGCTCGTTTAGGTCAGAGGTCGCAGATAGAGCTAGCGGAGCTGGAGGAGGGAGGGGGGGCAGGTGCTCTTCAGTCCGTCACTTTAACTTCTACACTCCTACAAGGATGAAGCTCTGTCTATGATGGGGAGGATGGGGGGTGAAAACGTCCTGATGGTAAAACCAGGTTCTCCAGAACTCGACTAGACGTACAGACGGTGCAGCCGTGTTTGAGTCGGCACCAAATAATCTGTCACTGCGGCCCGTCGTACCGCCCACCCCCCCTCCGAGTCTGAAGGAGTCAAACGTAAACAGATAAATCTCATAAAGTCACATTGTTTTCACAGAGGAGCACAGGGAACACATCAGACGTTTCAACTCGTAAACTGGACCGCTTTTAGGGAAGGAAAATTATTTGACGGGAATAGGAATGAGAAAACAGCTGGAGGAGCTTTCTGCAGCTAATGAGGATAAATTAGGAGCAGGTCAGAGAGACGACCGGGTGTGAAAAAAAAGCTTTTTAGAGGCTGAATCTGTCAGAAGTAAAGATGGGAGGAGGTTCACCGGTCTGAGAAACAACTGGGTCTAAAAGAAAAGGAAGAATCTCAGAATTATGTTGGAAAGACTTTGAATCTCCCATCGTCTGCAGCTTTTTATATCATCAAAAGATTTCAAGAATCTGCAGAAATCTCTGAGGTCAAAGGTCAGAAGACTGAAAGTCAATATTGGATGTTGGTGATCTTGGGGCCCTCAGGGGCCGCTGCAATAAAATCAGGTCTGGTTCTGTTCTGGACTCAGGGACACGTCCACCCTGCTGTCCACTAATGCTGCTTAAAGCTCTATCAGGCAGAGAAGAAGACAGATGTGGACACCATCCAGAAACTCTGCTGTCCTCTCTGGACCAGATCTCAGTTAAAATGGACTGAGACAGACAGGAGGACTGTGTCCCACGTCCTCCATACTGAAGAGGACAGGGGCCGTCCAGCCTGTTATCAGAGCACAGTTCAACAGGCTGCCTCTCTGATGGTATGGGGGTGCATTAGCGCCTCTGCTCTGGGCAGCTGACACATCTGGAAAGACTCCATCCATAAACAGCTTCTACAGCATCTGTTCCCATCCAGACGGCGTCTTCTTCGTCTTTCAGCAGGACGATGTTAAACCTCAGACCTCAGACTGAGTCCAGGAGCTGAACTCAGCTGCCTGCCGTCCACACCTCAGCAGCTGAGGACATCATGACACCATGACAGGAAACCTTCAGCGAACAAATCCGCTTCCCAAGTCCGTCATCAGCTGCCCTAGTTTCTAAAAGTCACCATCAGACATTCTGAAGACGCACTCGTCCTCCGTTCGGATCGTCCAACAAAAACATCGAGAAGCTCACTGACACAAGGACCCAAACTCAAAGCTTATTTTAGTCCACAACCAACAAAATTAGACGTCTAATAATTATTTAAACTTCTTTCTCCGTTGCCTTAAGAGTGGTAAAAAACAACAAAAAACAACATGTAGTTAACTGATTCATTTTAGGTTATTTTACGTTATCCAAGGGCCGGATGGACACAGCCAAAGGGCCACTTCTGGGCCCTCGGACCGCACATTGCCTGCGCGCTCCAGCTGGTGTTCATTTCCTCCTCCTGGTGTCCGAATCTAAAAAAAAAAAAAAGGTCAGGGACCAGATCGGCCGCAATCAAGACCACGAACGCGGTCTCACTTTCCGCCCTCCGGCGTCCTGCCAGAGCTCTCAGACTGCACGCCGTTCGGCTCGAGCCCCCCGAGGGCCCCCCCCCACCACCACCACCACCACCACCGCCGAGCAGAAACCGCGGAGAGACGCTGCTCGCGAGCGAACTATTTCTGCGCGAGCGGCGCCGGGCCCGGCCCTCCGCCCCGGGTCCGCGGGCCGCGGCGTTTACACAAGCGGGGCCCCCGCTGCGGTTTCCGTCGCTCTCAAAATACCCCGGCGCAGAGTCCGAAGGTTTTCTTGGCACCGGCGGGGGGAGCTCAGGCGGGCCGAGGATAATGACATTTTCAGCGATAGGCCCCCGGCTCCCTAAAACGCAATGCTTCGGACAGATGTCTCAGGCTACAATTACCAAAAAAAAATAAATAAATAAAATAATCTAGATCCTCTGAGTGAGCGGGCAGACGCAGCTCTGAGAGGCTGTTTTTTTTAGAAAAGGGCAAAGCTACCGGGGGAATATCAGGTTCTCCCAGCGATCTCTTCTTCACGCCCCGGCTATGTGAACATCTCTGAACACGAGCGTCTGCAGAGCACATGCTGGTACCAAACTAATTAGGAGGAGGGGGGGAATAAATCAGACAGAACGCAGGCGGAGAGGATCGAAACAAAAAAAAAAAAAAAGAGTTTTGGGTTCTTGTGCCGCTTTAATCAAAAGCTTTTCAGTCAGAGAGCGACGAGAGTTCAAATCAAGACTTCACAGGCGGGAAAAAGAAAAGAAAAAAAGAAAAGAAGAAGAAAAATCCAAACACTGCTGTCCAGATTGAGCTTTATTCTTCCTTGCTGCGTCCTCAGAGGCTGTAGCTGGTGAGCTGCGGAGGTCGCCGCCACCGCGACACGTTTACTTCACGTCTGTTTCAGGTGTCTGTCAGAACCTCTGCTCCAGATGTCCCCCCCCCCCCTCCTCCTGATCTGAGCGTCTTTTCTGGATCTCCCTCGAACGCGACGCGCGGAAACGCCGACGACGTCTTCATTTCCCACAAAACAGGCCTTTTTTTTTTTTTTAACGAGGCCCTCGACATGTTTTTCTCGTTTTCTTTTGCTAAAAATGATTTTTTTTTTCTTTTTTTCCCCGCCCACAACACAACGACACAAAGAGAATTCCTGAGATGATTTCTTTAATGATAGTAGCAGCATTCTGGGATTTTATTCTTTTCTTCCTTTTTTTTTTTTTGCCCACAAACAGTTCGAATTACCGAGGAATCAAACCCCCCGATCTCTCCAAGGACCCCCAGCTTCTCCACTGGGGTCGTTTCAGAGGTTTTGGGAGTAATTTGTGTGAAATATTTACACCGCGGTTGCAAAAAAAAAAAAAAGTCACAGAGAAAAGCGGTGAAAATTGGTTCTGCTTCTGCTTTCTTCCACGTTCAGAAATTAAAGCTGATGGGAAATAAATGAAGTTTAGGACTAAATGATCTCCTAGATGTTATTTCAGTTTGTGGTTTTATCGCAAATCTCCGCGTTTTTAAAGCATTAAAGCCGTTTACTGCTGCATTCAAGTAATTATTTAAGTTAATCTTATTGTCATAGAGCTTGAATGACATGAACATTAAACCATCCTTTATTAATATTCTGTTATTTTTCTCCTTTTGCTCTCAGGGTTTCTGTCTCGCTGCCTCTCCAGCAGCTTAAAAAACAACATTTTTCTCAATAACGACATTTAAATGGGCGACTGGATCGGGAGTCGTGTGCTGCCAGGTTTGGTAGCAGCAGAGGAAATTTGCAATTTTTTATTTTTTAAAAGGAGAAAAAATGTCCGGATTTTGGTTAAAAGTGGTGAGGAAGAAGCCAAGCCTTCGTGTCGCTCTGAACCGGGTCACAGAGAATCGGGCCTGGCGAGTCTGAACCGGCGTTTTGGTGCCTTTAATCGTTTCGACACCGATCGCGGTTTTTGCGTTTTTAGGATTCTCAAACGGGATGGCGTCCCGCTCCGACTTTGGAGTGGTCCGAACCCTCTGAGCTCTTCCGTCTCCCACGTCTTCTTCGGCTCACGCGTCAAAACAACAAAAAAAAGGGCATTTCTGTCTCGACTTCCTCTGAGCCGTTAGTGAAGCAGACACGTGGCGACTGGCGTGCGTCACAACGGGACCCTTCTGCCACTTTTAGGTACAGAAAACGTTTCCGGTACCGCCTGTAAGTTTTCGAACAGCGGCTGCTTGTCTGAGGCTTACTTTCTGCTCCGCGTTTATGTCTGCCCCTCATTAGGTCTGCTGTCAGCGAGCGAGAGATGCGGGTGTGCTGGTTACCACGGTGACCAGCGGTGGCAGCTTTGACTCGTCCGGACACTTCCTCACGCAGTGTAGGCATCAAAACGTCGGGTTAGACTTTTCAAAATAAAAGCCCAAAATTGTTTTAGTGGCTTTAAAGCAGGAGGTTGAACTTCAGGCAGCTGTATCGACACTAAGGGTGGGCAGTGACTCTGAAATATTCAGAGTTTAGTTAAAATGGCTGAATTTGAAAAGTTAACATGTTTGTGTGTTACTGTTTGTTTGTTTGTTTGTTTACACTGGCACCCGGCAGTGACACGCCCACATCATTCCCCCCCCCAACAGAGAGAGAAGAGGAGAGAGAAACAACTGGGTGCGTCCCAGCGTCCGTTTCTGATGCCGGGGCTTTATTTTGAAAGGGTTCCAAAGTGGAAACTACGGTCAGGGGTGAGATTTGCTTTGCAGCCCGGAGACGAGCGTCTCCCACCCCCCCACACCCCCACCACTAAACACCCACCATACCTCAACACAAAAAACCAACANCCCCCACCTTGTCCCCGTTGACTTGTGAAAATAAAAGGACAGAAAGATCCCGGGACATCTGTGGACCCAAAGCCCGTCACATTAAAAGATTTCAGCCGATCCTAACCGTGTGGACGCCGTCGTTTTATTGTGTGAAAACAGGAAGTGGCCAGCAGGAAGCGCTCGTTATACAGATTTCCCTGCTTTAAAACTGTTTGTTGTGCTAAAATAATTAGCCCTCTATGCGTAAAAGGACAAAATAAGCATTTGTGTGACATGTATTGGCTTAAAATGGCTCATCCCTATTTGACGACTTTCCTTTAAACCAGAAAAACAAAATAAAAGGTGTCAGCAGGGCTCATATTCAGGCCCGATCTGAATCAACCGGAGCTGAACTCCGAGCCGAGGCTCAATCAGCCTGTTTGCTCGAGGCGGCAGCAGTCAGGCTGCAGGAACACCTCCGCACAAACCTGGCTTCAAAAAGCACCAGCCTGCCAAGCGTCGAACAGATCAAAACAAGCAAGACGGCCCTTCGGTAAATCCTCCTGACTGCTGGAATTACCGGAGCCGTTGGGAGTTTTTTTTTTTTTTTTCTTTTTGTTTTTTTGACTGACGCCTCAGTAACCCTGCCTGGCTTCCACTTCAACCCCTCTCCGCTCCAACGCCACGCTTCAAACACTGACCTGATATGAAGGATCCCGGCGGCATCTGACTGTAGTTGGCCCCGCCCATGTGCAGCGTGCTCGGGGGCGCCGGGGTGAAGGGGGCGCCGTAGTTTGGAGGGGTGGCGTATGGTCCCGGAGGTATGGGCTGCGGGGAGGATAGAGGAAAAAAAAAAAAAAAAGGTTTTGTTTTTAGTTTTCAGCAGGAGACGGTGGGACGGAAGGAGATGTGAGCTGGAAGCAGAGGAGGTGTGCTGTGAAGGAGCGCAGGTTCGTGACACTTTAAAAGCCCGCGTGTTTTCATTGGACCGCCTCCATCTTTTATTGTACCGCTGGCAGCTCGAGCAGGTCCCAGCCTGTGGCTGTGTCTGTTATTACGTGTGTGTGTGTGTGTGCGTGTGTGTGCGTGAGTGTGCTGACCGGCGGGGTGTGCGTCTCGGTGCCCTTGCTGGCGAGCCGGCTGAGGATGCTCCTCTCGGACATTTGCAGGCGGGCGGCGATGGGCGGGACCCTGGAGAGCGTGGCGGGCAGCCGGGTCACGTCGGCCTTCATGTCGCTCAGCAGCTCCTCCAGCTGGTTCAGCACTGGGGAACAAACGGCCCGCGGTCACGGCTTTCGCCTCGCTCGAACGCCGCCACAGATTCTCTCTTTAAAGCCCTTATTTAAAACCGTAAATCAGCCTTTATTTTATCACACTTTTCAGACAAGTTAGCATTAACATGAACCCCACAGAGCAGACACTTTACTTTATATTTTCTTAGCTTTCTTTAAACTATAATCCAAATTACTTGTTTGAACTGGGACATGGAAAGGTTATGAACAATCAGTATCTTACCTGTTTTAGATAGCTTTGTGAACGACCTCATTTTACAGAAATACAGTTACACGCCGAGTAGACAGCTTCCTGAGAGCCTGCGTCTGTCTGTACCGTGAGAACGCTTCAACACAGACCTGCTGTCACTCGTTTAGGTTTTTAACGATTATCCTTAAATGCAACATTTATAAATGTCTATTAGGACCGACTGACTGCAAAAATTCTTGTGTACATTTTTAATTTCGCCCAAATAAAACATCAGTTCGTGTGAACGCCGCTTTTAGAAACCGTTACGCTGCTGTCACAGAAGTCCTACGCTGTCCCTACAGAACTGCTACAGCTAGCTGCTGCCGCGTACAGTCGTGTAATGTGAAAAAGTTGGGAATGTAAAGGTCTACGAACTGAAATATTTTTTAATACGTTTGAGGCCGGAGTTGTTTTGAGGCGGCAGCGATCCGCACTCAGACTAGCCGCTCGCTCGTCGGTTCTGGTCCGATTTGAGCCGCTTGTCCAGGAGCTGTCTACAACAGGTAAGATATTAACTATTCATAACTTTTCCACAGACACCTCACTTTGAAGCTTCAGTAAAAACATGTTTTAAACTCTGGTTATTTTACATGGAGGTGATATTAGATTGTTTAGTCGTGCTGCAGCGATCGTATTTATCAGCTTTGCTTCTTTAACGTCTTTAAATATAAATGTTTACACACAGCAGCACGTTCACGGTGTCGTATTATAGGACATCACCCACTGAGCTCCAAACACCGACCCGGTTCTGAGCAGGTTCTTCTCCCGGCAGCGCCCCACGTAAACGCAGACGGGCCTGCCGGAGGGCCCGTGAGAAAATATCTTGGGCGCCGTCGCTTCCCAGCGTGAGAAGTTAATCTGCTCGGGATTACTAGAGTCAACTCCGAGCACAAACGTTGCGGTCGGAGCAGCAGCAGGAGGAGGAGGAGGAGGTTGCGCAACAAATCGGCAGAGTTTTTATCTCCGGCATCATCTGCCTGCCAATATTCTCCCACTTTCCTCTAAACCCAGTTGCATAGATCTATTTAAACAAGCTTTTTTTTACATGGGAACAAAGGTTGTTTCTATTTTAGGTTTGTTTCTTTTTCCCACAGTTTCCACACGTCTGAGTGCTGGTGTCGCCCCGCGGCCGCTGACCTTTGTGCAGCACGGCGTTGGCTGGCTTGTTCCCGGCCAGCGACTCCTTGCTGAGGTGCTGGTGCGACTCCGCCAGGCACTCCACCTCCGCAAAGCGGGCGTTGAGCGCCATGGCCGGGTGGCTCGGGTCCTGGGTCATGTTCAGGTAGGCCGCCCGCCGCAGCTGCTCCTCGATGACCAGCGCCTGCTCCAGCAGCTAAAGGGGTCAGGGGAGAGCGAACCGTTTTACACACTGGTCTGTTTTCACAGGAGAACTGAAACAAAACGCTGAAACACAAGGACAAATCGAGGATCGAAAGGTCGGGCGGCGTGTAGGAGTTGAAGCTCCCCGTCTGCCGCTGGGAGTCACAGAAAACAGCCGAAATCTCGGCTTGCATAAGAAACCATCCAAACCTAAACAAACGCCGGTGTAGTGATCGGGTGTTTGCGTAACAGCCAAATTACTCAGATTTTATGAGAAACTCACATTTTAAACTGTGAATCAATTGTGTGTCCAGGAACAAAAAAAAAAAAAGCTATTCATGGTACAATAGTTGCAAAAAGAGGGAGTCGTGTTGCGCAACCGTTTACTACTAATCGCACCCGAGGAGGAAATTTGCGAGAAACCTCCCCGGTTCATGACCACCGCGGGCGAGAAACGCTTTTACTGGCTTGGTGAGAAGTGCCGCCGAGAGGTGGGAGACGGCGGCAAATGAGG
>NC_051436.1:12920211-12944561 GCF_001649575.2 Kryptolebias marmoratus
GGGGGGGGGGGGGGGGTGATGGGGTGGGGGGGTGGGGGTGGGGGATCGGAAACATGTGAGCCGCGCGAAAACAGGATGAGAGCTCCGAAAGAAGTGCAGCCGTCAGCAGTACGGCTCAGACAAGCAGTGGGTCCAGGGGCATCCGCCATCCGAGTCAGGTGGTGCCAAACCCTGAGAGCATTTCTTTTTTTTTATAGCATCGGAAACCAGCGTGTGTGAGGAACCAAAACAACCACAACCATTTGGGCGACGAGGGGGGGGGGATAAAAAAATAGCTCGAGCCGTAACGAGGAGCTGGAAACGTCCGACGCCGGCGCGCGGTCCCACCTTAAAGCGCCGAGCCAGGAACTTGTTCTTCATCTCCAGGAAGTTGCCCTTGTTCGCCTGGGACTTGAAGGGCTCGTTGACGATGGCGAACTGCGCGTCGTTCTGGATGTCCTGCCAGCGAGCGTAGCCGTGTCTGGTGTGAGGGTGAGGGGGTCAAGGGTCACGTAACCAACCAGAGTCAGACTCAATCAGTCACGCGTCTCTGCGTGAGCTAACAGGAATACAGAGCAAAGGCGAGGGAGAAAGCTGTAAATAATAATAATTATAACAGCTAATCGGTTTAATAACCGGATAAGAAGATGTGGATGACACAGCTGCCCCCGCAGTGTCGAGACATGCGACTCGACGCGAGTCATTTTCAGATTAAAGCCGTGTGAATCCGGAAGGATGAGTCGGTGAGGTTCTGTGGAAGCGTTACGAACAGTTGACATCTCACCTGATGAGAGATAATTCTAATAGAAATAGTCCAGGCTGCGCTGGAAAATGACCTATTTACGTTTCGGAACAACCCGAGGATTTTGTGTTAACGTTTGTGTGGCTGAGAAACGCCGTGATGGCTCATCAAGTTCGCTTTTTATCTATAAACTGGACTCGTTCAGCAGGGGAGATTATTTATCCAGCAGTCGTCCACAGAGCCCCACTTTAAAAAGTCTGACTATCCCTTTACTTCTACAGTGAAACGACATAAAGAAGCAAATTTGGACTCTGGAGTTTGGAGTTAAATGTAGGATCGGATAGACCTCCCGAAGCAGCCTTATCTTTGTGGCATAAAGTCCAATAATGACATTTTTATTACCGTTTAAACTCTTACGAGTTCGTCCAAACGTTCTGTATTTTGTCCTCATAACAAACGGAGGCTCACTCAGACAATTCATCTAAACACAACGAGCTACAAATCAATCTTCGCCACAGGCTGAGAAATATCACACAAAACACGCCCGCAAACCTTTCATTACTAAATGTTTGGAGTTTTCATTTTAAGTTGTTGCTTTTGTTGAGAGGGTTAAAGTTTTTTGGCTCAGAGAAGATTAGAAATAACATTTGGAACCAGAACATAATCAGTACCTGGGTAATACAGCTAGCCGCTAGCTGGTTAGCTTAGCTTAAAGGCTAGCAGAAAGAAATTAAAAAAATAACCAATGAGTTTAATAAAAACCAAACCAAACTACTACTACCTCTGCAGTTTCATACAAAGTTACTGTAAAATTACATAAAATTATTGGTCTTTTTTTTCTTCTTTTTAAGCATTTCTGACCTCAGCTAGCAAAGCTAGCTGCTAGCTTCTACTCTCAGTTAGCAGGTTAAGCTAATCAACAAACACCAGCAGGGCATTAAAGAGATCGTTTAACTTCATATTCTTTGTTGAAATAAATATTTAGTAACTCCTTTTAGCTCTACATTTAGAGAAACTGCTTTGAATTTATTTTTTTATGCTATCTCAAGAAACGTTTGTTCCCCGATAACGCTTTAATCACGTCATTATCATTAGCTCATCAAGATAAGTTCATGTTTTTAGTTATTTAGTCTGAGAAAAATAACTAGAAGTAATTTTGAAATCCCAATTAACCATCAGAACGTTGTTAGGTATGTAAAAATATGTCCAATCAGGCACATTTCAGCAAAGTTGAACGCAGACGACTCATTTTTGCGCAATAATCATCTCGTGGTAAGAAAACAAAGCTTGTTAATTTTGATAGAAATCAGCTGGGTTAGCTCAGATAACAGAGTTTAATCTTGAAAATATCTGATCAAAACAAACAGCAGGTTCCTGACCTCTGTGTAGCGTTGGGTTCTACTCCGTTTCTTATCATGCGAATTAAAAAAACAGCAAAAAGCAGATTTTAGGCGGCTTGTGTCGATGCAATTAAAAAGGTTTTCCCTGAAAGCGTCTCGGCCCTGATGGTCTCAGCCCGCTGTTTACAGAGCTCCCGGCTGCCTTGTTGACTTATTACACCCCCCCGCCGCCGGCTCCTGCCGTCAGATAGAGAGAGAGAGAAAAAGGAAAATAAACACAGAGCCGGGGGTTCATCGCCCGGGCAGCTGCTGTTAAGGATACACCACGATTCCCGCCAGCAGCCAGTAGTCGTGTCGGCGGTGCCAGATCTCGTTCATCTTCCCCGAGGAGATGGCGGCCCGCTCCTCGTTTTGCCAAAGCGTGTGCAGCTCTGTGGGACGGAGGTAAAAAAAAAAAAAAATGAATAAGATAAAACAAAATGAGGCTTGGCTCGGCGAAACCCGGCTGCAGGTGTTCACCGCAGGGCGCCCCGAGCTGGACGCGGTCGGCTCTGTGCTGCTTTACACTTACACCTTCGTAAAAACAAACAAAAAAAACACATTTACACTCGAGCACTAAAATGTAATCCCCCCGCGCTTGTTTGGAATAGCGTTTAAAACGTTCACCGGGGGAGAGAGGATTTTTTTTTTTTTTCTTACGTCCGTGACCTCTTCGGTATCCCGCTGAGGAAATTTGAGCTTTCGTGTGTGTTTCCAGCCGCAAAGTTCCCTAATATATTTTTAGCTGGAAGCATGAGACTGGCATCGTGGCATTTCCTATGAAATATCAGCTCGCCGCAGACAAACTGCCTCGTTTACACAAAAGGCTGACACATTCTCAGTTCTCGGCTTTCGATTGGACATTGTGTAAAAAAATGTTAAAAAAATTAGATAAAAAAAAAAAACAGCTCGAGTCACAGATCTGAGCAGAGAAATGCTTGGAAAACAAAATCAGGTCGGCGGGCGGCGTTCAGGCTCTGGGCCTTAAAGGGACAGTTCAGCTCTTTTTTGCAGCGGGGCACGGCGGAAAACGTGACAAACGATTAATATCTTACCTGCAGGGGATGGTGCGACCTCTCAAAACAACTGGAAATGCTCAAATAATAAACAGGTTTTCTTATCTGTACCACGTTCTTCCACAGCCTGTCGTGACCTCTGACCCCACTTTTCTTGATTTTTACTGCTGCCATGAAATTCATAACTACCTTGTTTCTCCTAAAATAAATAGTACGATTTCTTAGTTTAAACATTTGATGTTTACTGTGCTCCACTGTGGGTTTAGGAGATTTGCAGATCACTAAATTCAGTTTTTGTTTGCATTTTTTTTACGACGTGGCAACCTTTTCATTTCAGGGTCGTATTGTTTCTGCCAGAATAACGGTGGAACGTTAAACTGACAACATAAATTAGTGTATGCCTCTGAAACTTTAGAGATCTGAGCTGTTTTAAGAAGGCAGCGACACGTTTTGGCGTTAGCTCTGTCACAAACGACCCGTTCCTCCAAGCTGAGGTCGCTCAGCGAGCCATCTCCAACAGGTAAGATGTTTACTGTTCATAGCCTTTCCCGCAGAGCCCCACTCCATAAGAGCTTTAAAGTCTTTATTTGAGGGTTAAGGAAGTCGAAGCGGCCCGGATGTTTCCTATAAACGCGTCCGTGTCGCTCGCGCTGCAGAGGAAGTCGGGCCAAACCTGTGAAACCGCCGTCTGCGATGTTGAACATGAAGCGCGGCCTCCCGTTGGCCCTCGGCGGCGCCTCCTCCTTGGCCGCTTTGAGCTCTTTCCCAACTTCCTTTTCGCCTTTGACCTCCTCTGTTGTCCAAGAGAGGCACGACATTTCAGGCAAGCTTGTTCTTTTCGTAGCAGAACGCTGATTTAAAAGGACAGGAGGAGGAAGAGGAAGAGGGGGGTAAAAAAAAGGGCACCTTTCTTCACGTCGGACACCTCAGTTTTATCCCTGGTTTCTGTCGCTTCTGTCTGCGTCTCCTCCCGTCTCTCCTTCTCCTCCCCGGCCTTTTCTCCGTCTGTAAATAGAAACCAACTGAACTCTCACTGAACTTTTTGTTTCTTTTCGTTTTATTGTCTGTTAATAAGAAAATGTGCTTTTTTTTTTTTTGCTTTTTGTTTTTACCCGACTTCTCATCTTTGACCTCTGCATCTTGTGTCGTCTCCTCCTGGCTCTCCTCCTGAACGTTTTTTTCTTCCGCCGCCGCCGGAGCGTCGTCCGAGGCCTCGGTCCTCTCGTCCTCTTTCACGTCGCTCTCCGCTCTGCCTTCGGCCCTTTCACCAGGAGACGCCCTCTGCGCTGCGTCTCTCGTCGAGGAGGAAAGCTACAGGCGACAGTGAAAGTCCAAAACTTTATCAGTTACAGGAAATCCTCGACTTTACTATGAACAAGCGGACAAGATGTCCGCCGTTGCTGAGGGTTTTATATAATTAATATTTTTAGTTTTTGATATGAGTGTTTGTCTCGACTGGAACTGAACAGGACATCCGAATATTCGTCCTTTTAGTGTTAATAGTGTTTGATTCCAAGAACTAAAGCAACGAGACAGACACTCAGACAGGCTGGTGACGGTGTTTACCTGCAGGGATATGTTCCTGTGTGTTTCAGATCGACTGAAACTGAGTTTAGAGAAAGTTTTTCAGAGTCTTACGTTACATCGTTGCTGATAAAGATTTGGAGGGAGGATAGATTCACCTTACTGCTGGTCTGAGGCGACCAGAGGGAGCAATTTTATCCCCCAACAGGTGCAACGGCTGAGCCAAGGGGTGGCCAGTGGCGGCCGTCTTAGATTAATCATATTTTATTAACCTTTATTTAACCAGGTCCCACCAATACCCACGCAAACTGCACACAGAAAGACCCCCCAGGTCCAACCCGGGGCTCGAACCATTGACCTTCTTGCAGTGAGGCAACAATGCTAACCGCTACTTCATCGTGCTGTCAATCCTCCACCACCCCAATCATTCGAAGAAAGTAGAGTTTCCTCAAATAAAAAGGGTGGCCAAATTATAATTTTATATATATATATATATATATATATATATATATATATATATGGTGGTAGCCATCTTGGTTTTCGATGTGGCAACCCAGTTCTCCATAGCGACCTTACTTTTGCCTAGCTGCATCCACAAACCAAAATGGAAGTCTGTAAGTTGCTTATTTTCCAAGTTATCCGGCTCACAAGTTGAACCGGACGGTCAGACGGAGTCTCCTTCTTTGTGTTGCGACGGGGAACAAAAAAAGAAATCTGATTGATGACCTCCACAGTAAACTGGATTTTATCCATTTATAGCAGTTTGCAGAAAGCACAGAAGTGCATCAATACAATCTAACCTTTGAAAAACGTCTCATATCTTAGCTTCAGACGACTATGTTGTAAATATGAGGGGACTGATGTTTAAGTTTTCCTTATTGAGGATTTTTATTTGTTTCTAGGCGCCCAACCTTCACAAAAAACATGCTAACTGTACTTTAAAACCCGCAGCTCGAGCCGGAATAACAAACTATGACTTTTGATAGCAATAAATGGTATTACATGGACAACACAGGGGTTTGAACGAAACGAGGGAGCTTTATTTGGAGCTCTGTAACTCGGGCAAACATCGTTCAACGTTCAGACAGGTGACAGAAGGTAGGACTTCGTGTGACGGGGCTGAGAGTTTAACATCTGTAACGATTTTGACTCGATTTTGACTCAAACTGCAGTTTGAGTTTCGTGATCTGTGGAGCTTTAGTTCAGAAACGACAGCTGATGAGGCCGCGCACGTTTGTTTGAGCCGTCTGAAAGTTTCTTTATTCCCACAATGTTTTTACTGCAAATTATACATCAAAACGTCTTTTGAACCCGCCGTATCTCCGACACTAAACATCCGTGGCCGCGAAGGTCTCCTGCCGCTCACGGTTCGAGGATTTTTTAAATCCGGTTTCTGGTTTTCAGACAGCAGCAGCGAGTTCGTGGCTCGACTTCTGGCCCCCCGCCGTTCTTACTGTAGGTTTGCCGTCAGGGAGCGACAGACGCAGGTGTGCAGTAACCACGGGGACCCTAATGAGCCACCGGAAGCAGCTTTAACGTTTCTTTTTTTAAATCGTGGCTCTCTCTACACTTCTCATATGCTTTACAGATCGAAAATATAGGATTCATTCTTGGTTTGAGCAGTCGCCTCATTAGAACCTTGAATTAATGTTTCCATCGTGCTTTCATTTTAGTTTTTATTCCACTTTTTATGACCCTGCTGTGTGTTCATGTTTAGAACACGGTCCTGTTGTGACAGTGAGCAGAAGCAGATAACAGCCTGACAGGAAGACATAAATGTTGTAAAATACATGAAAAAATGTTTAAAAATCGTTGTTTTTTTTAACTGCAGTGATGCACACCGATGACCTTTGACCTCATCAGCTTTATGAGGGGTAGGTTTCTGCTCAGTTGACCTCGTCTCACCTCCTCGGCGTCTCCCGCCTTGTTGCCCTCCACCTCCTTCTCCTTCTCCTTCTCCGGGGAGGCCTCGGCTTCCTCCTTGTCCTCCTCCTTCTCCCCCTCCTTCCCGCTCCTCTCGGGCTTCTCTGGCGGAGCGGGCGTTGCTGTGTTTGTGTTCACACAAAAAACGCATGCAACAAGTCAAAAATCTGTCCCGGGCGGGCTCGCGGCGCCCCCTGCTGGACACCCACGTGTTTCCCTACCTGGCTTGGAGGTGCACGGCGTGTTGTTGAAGCTGGCGTCGGGCGTCGGGGTGGCGGTCTTGGCCGCGGGGGACGAGGCCCGGGAGGAGGACTTGTCAACGCCGACCTCGGGCTTGAGCTCGGGCATGCTCCAGCGGCCGTTGATGTGCTCAAACTCCTGGATCTGAACGCAGAAATCAAACTTTTAAAACAAAAAAAGAGAAAAGAAACAGAGGCTTGGCAGAGGCTGAGTTTATCTAACGTGTTTTTTTTTCAAACACGCCACCCAGGTTGGCCTGGCAGACGTTCCCTGCGGCGCACGGATCGGGACGCCTGCAGGTTGGAACAGGTTGGCCCGAAAACCGAAAAGCTGAGGGGGTGGAAGATGTTTTGGACCGAGTAAAATAAACTGACGAACTGAAGCAATTACAGGAAAAAAAAAAAAAAAAAAACCTTTCAGGATGATAAGCTCTGACAGTTCGTGTAAAACATGATGACTCGGCAAAAAAAAAAAAAGCTGAAAACTCCCTCAAAAAAAAAAAAGCAGAGTATTAGCCTCTCGGTCCTCGTTACTTTCACTGTTCAGACCGCGCTCTGTTTATTGTTTCTGCTCGCCGTCTTCTCGCTTCGGCCGACCTTCTGGACTCCACCCCCTCCACCCCGCTCCCAAGCTCGCCCTCCCTTCCACCTGGCTCTCCGCAGTGTCGTCCGCCATCGCCCCGGCCTCGCCCGTCAACCTGTCCCCATTCTCCCAGACTCGAGGAGCGCGTTGGCCCGAGGCTAACCCCTCCCTAAGGTGGCGGGGAGGTGACGGGGTTTATCATCCAACTGTGTTTTATAATACTGTAGATTTAAGAAGGCAGCGTGCGAGAACAAGGTGTCTCAGGCCGTTCAGGACGGGATCTTCTGCGTCTTACCGCAGTTTTAGGATTTCTCTCCCGCTACAGTTTCCACCTGTGCAAATTATGCCGAAGAAGAGTTCATCCGAAGTATTAAATCCTACTTCCTGGCACCTTAAAGGTCACCCGGATCTGAAACTCGCTTCGCTCTGACCTTCTTCTTGACGAGCGACATGACGCCGATGCGGGTCAGGACCAGCTGGCGGCACAGGCCCTCCCTCGGGACGCCGTCGGCGAAGGTCTCGGCGCCGTCGGCCACCGGCTCGCAGAGGTGCCGCATGAAGAGCGACACGTAGGCCCTGGCGACGAGAAGGAGGAGGTGAAAGAGGCAGGATGCAGAGGAGCGGGGGAGGGAGGGAAGAACATGCCTACGCTAACATCTCACTGGGCTACGGAGGCCGGAGGCTCAAGGGTGACTCAAAATTACGAGAAAACAAAAAAAAAAAGGCAGACGTTGACCTGCAGTCAAACTGAATTTGGATTGTTTGCGACCAGAACGTCGTGAGGCTGCAGAAAATAACGGCTTATTTTGGTGTGTGTGTCGTTTTGTTGCCCCATCATACCCACCTCCACATTCATGACTTAATCTACGCCTTAGAGACCAAAACAGGCCGGTTCGGATCAGGTCTTGGTTTAGGAATTATTATTTATTAATCATGGATGGGGTTCGACCTGCACCTTCAGGACTGCGGTCTGTCGTACGAAGGTGTCAAAACACAGCTCTGCCCTTTAGACTGGGGGTCGAGGGCCACCGTCCTGCATGTTTTCCTTGTTTCCCTGCTCCAACACACCTGATCTGAATCAGTGGATGATTAACAGAACAAGAAGAGGTCATTTAACCATCGGATCAGGTGTGTTGGAGCAGGGAAACAAGGAAAACATGCAGGACGGTGGCCCTGGAGGACCAGGAAAAACTGAACAGACGGGTTCCAGGCCCCTGTGTCATCCCTGCGACTGCTTTCAGAGAAGATTTGATGCAGAAATATTCTGAAAATATTCAGAATTCAAGCAGCAAGACGGCGACTTGCAGTTCCCCGGCAGCCCAGTGACACTTCTGGCTAAAAATCCTCTCGAAACTTGTCTATTCTTTAGTTTCCTCTCAGTTATTGTTCATTTCAGCTCCCAATCAAGGCTGAATAATGACAGGATCGGAATAAAATTTGGTCAGAACGGCTCCGTTGTTGTTGTGGTTTTAAGGGAAACGCACAAAACCTTCTGCTTTGTCATCTCAAGACTCCACACATCCACCAAGAATTAAAAAAATACCACATTTTGTTCATATTGTTAAATCGTACTTTTTTCTCACCAAAACTCTGTTTGCATTTGGCCCCCCGAGGCTGCAAACGCAGCAGAATTTCTCTTTTTGCTTTCACTTAACGACCCGGACTTGGATGAGACGCGGCTCGTTCCCCCCACTTTTCCACTTACTTAAATTCCTTCTCCGACTTTCCCCTGAGGTCCCGAACGAGCCACTGGGAGGAGAAGGCGTCCTGACACGGCATGCCCCAGCGCATCACGGCGTTCAGGAAGGCCTTGCGCTGCCGCGTGTTGAAGCCCAGAACCTGTCAAAGACGGGACGAGATCGGCGGGACGTTAGGAGGAAGAACCCCCCCCCCTCGGGAAGATCGGTGCCGAAACGCTCACAGACCTCCAGGTTTCCTCCCACCCTGGCCAGGAGAGGGGGCAGGGGCTTGTCCTTCTCGTTCCTCAGCTGGCGGCGGGACTGTCTCCGACCTGGCGGCAGAGCGTAGGACGCAACGAATCAGAGGCGGAGATCATCGGGATAATGTTACGGACCAGGCCTTTAAAATTTACAGCAAGCGAGGCAGAGCTCGGCGAGAAAGAACAAAAAAAACAAAACAAAACAAAACAAAAAAAAAAACTCTGGGCTGAGCTCGGGGGGCCTTTTTGTTGAGAGGCTCTGCAGTCGGAGGCGGATGCATTCTTGGCAGTTTGACCGGTGCGGTCCTGCCAGAAAAACTAAAACAGCTCAATCAAACCTTAATTCAACACAGACCTTAGAAGGTCTGCTTGAGCCGTCGTTTTTTTTTTTTATTATTTTTTTATTATTATTACTTCTTTGGTTTCTCCTTACCTTCTGGCCTGTCATCGAAGTCTTCGTCCTCTTCCTCGGAGCCCACAGAGTACTCGGACTGGTTATCTGAAATGTCAGCATGCCACTCTGAAACAGCACACGGTGCTCCGTCAATAGGCCGGGCCCATTCACTTCCACTGTGCAAGTCATCACTCCACAACAATTTAAACAATTAAACAAGTAAATAAACGTTCTGAAAGTCCCGCGGCGGTTTACGACCCCGGCTTCGGACAAAGTCGGGACGTCGTGTGGAAAAAAAAACAAAAAACAAAAAAAAAATGAGATTTGCAAATCTCACAAAGCCGGATTTTATTTCCCAAAAGGAACACGGGGAACGCATCGGATGTCGAAACTGAAGGAAAAGTTGTATTTTGGAACATCGAAGGTCAGTTTGAATTTTTACGGCAGCGACACGATTAAAAATGTTGGAGACGGAGGCAACAGAAGGCTGTAAGAAGGAAGTCGTACGAGAAAGAAAAGAGCTGGAGGAGCTTTTTGCAGTTAATGAGGTTAAATTAGCAGCAGGTCAGAGGACCGGGTGTCTGTTCGAAGTAAAGATGGGCGGAGCTTCACCGGTCTGAGAAACACTTCATCTAAAATAGGGCGACGATTTCAGAGTACCGTCTTTTCCAGACTATAGGGGCACTTAAAAGCCTTCAGTTTTCTCAAAAAATGTTCGCCTTATAATCTGGAGCGCCTTATATATGTAAGAAGTCGTGATGTTTTAGTACAACTTTGATAAACTACAGAGCTGCACCGCTCGCAGCATTAAGGCTCAGTTAGAGTCGCCCACAACGCTCTGGAGGCATTTATACTTGACGCTTACGTCGGTGCAGTATTCTTCCGTGAGTTTTGACCCGTTTGATTATCTCTGTGATCTCTCACAGAGGGATCATAGAAATGCTGATACAGGCGAACCAGCTCCGCTAGAGCAGCGAAATCGTCCATTTTGAACGGAGCGTGGTGCGGTCCGCGTGAAGTTACAAAAATTGGGAGGTGCACCTTATAGTGTGGAGAATACGGTAATGTCCCTCAACGGATGATTGGAAAGACTTTGAATCTCCCATCGTCTGCAGCTTTTTATATCATCAAAAGATTTCAAGGATCTGCACAAATCTCTGAGGTCAAAGGTCAAAAGGCTGAAAGTCAATATTGGATGTTGGTGATCTTGGGGCCCTCAGGGGCCGCTGCAGTAAAATCAGGTCTGGTTCTGTTCTGGACTCAGGGACACGTCCACCCTGCTGTCCACTAACGCTGCTTAAAGCTCTATCAGGCAGAGAAGAAGCCAGATGTGGACACCATCCAGAAACTCTGCTGTCCTCTCTGGACCAGATCTCAGTTAAAATGGACTGAGACAGACAGGAGGACTGTGTCCCACGTCCTCCTTACTGAAGAGGACAGGGGCCGTCCAGCCTGTTATAAGAGCACAGCTCAACAGGCTGCCTCTCTGATGGTATGGGGGTGCATTAGTGCACATCTGGAAAGGCTCCATCAATGCAGAATAACACGTTTCCGTCCAGCAGACGAGCCAGGAGCACCGAACAGCTCAAGTCCTACAAGAATGGGACGTGTTGCTCCCATCAAATACAAAATAACCTTGTTTTTTTTCCAACAAACGGTCCGATTCCTTCGTTTAAACGTTTGATACGTTTACTATGTTCCATTATGATTTAAATACGGTTTTATAAGAGATGCAAACCACCGCATTCTGTTTTTCTTCAGGTTTAAGTGACGCCCGAAGCGTCCAGAATCGGGGTTGTACGTTTAGTTTTTCAGGACTTCAAACAGCTCAGAGGAGCCGGGGCCGGTCCCAACGGGGTCCCCTTACCTTGGTCTTCCTGCGCGGCGTCGTTGTAGTTGACAGGCTTACGGTTCCTCTTGCCTTTCCCCAGCTTGCTGGCCAGGTCCTCCTGCTGCTGCTCGTAGTGATGCCGCAGCAGTTTCTCCCAGTAGTCCGGGTCCACGTTCTCCTCCTGTTTGATGATCTCGCGCTCGATCTCCTCGATCTGGAACACGCACACAGGAAGACGAGCTGAGAAAACTCCCACAAAAATCCCACAAAAAGATTGGGTTTTTTTTTCAACACAGGCTATAATCATGAGGTTGAAGTCTGGTTTTTTTTAATCCTTCCAAAGGACTTTTGAAACGATCCAGATTCGCGTAATCGTGTCAGCGACCGGTCGGATCATCCACCTGGCAGGCTCTTTCAGAATTCCCTTTCACGGTTCGCCCAAAACCCAGATGTGACGCCGCCAGGAGAGTAAACCGACATTCTGCGCCCGCTCAAAGCTACGGGGACCGATCGCACCACGGGGAGCCCGCCGCGTCCTCGTTACACGCCTGAAGGCCTCGCCGACACCATCCGCACGCCGGCCGATGGACGACGTCCACCGAGAGGAGGCTCGAACGTCAACAACACCGTCTGTGTCGTCCCCTCGGCCACACCGGACGTCTCTGTCTCCTGTAACTACGGATGGTTTTTCTTCTCGTGGCAGTCTGTCGATGGCTCCTAAGAGCTCGTCTGGCTCGGGCTGTGATCCCTTTAGAATAAATTTAAGCAGCAACGAGTCGTAGTCACTTCTGCTCTTGACTGAGGGGGACGTTTGTAGTTTATACCTCCGGGATTGATGCCGGAACCTAGGACTTCATACTTTATCTGTCTGAGTGAGTAAATACAAAAAAAGTTTGAATCCGAACCCAAAAACTGCCTTTGTACCAACGTCACCGTCCAGTCTGAATACTGTGGACTTCAGGGTGATGGGGTCAAAGGTCAAGGTCACAGATGACCTATGCAACCATGTAACGGAGGAAAATTAGCTTTCACAGCTGGACACCTCTAAGCTCACGGGTGATCACTACTGATTTTAAGGTTCATGGGGTCAAAGGTCAACATCTCAGTTGACCTACGGCTCCAGATTATGATCCGGATCGAACTGAGGCCTCGGTGGAGAATTGAGCTTCTAGCCTTATCTCTGCCTCTCTCTGCGCCTCACCTTGTCCTCCTCTCGGACCATGTACTGGGCCACCTTAAAGGAGCTGAGGTACTCGTTCATGTTCTGGACATCCGTGTCGTCCGTGGCGTCCTGACTCCGGTCCAGCAGCCTCTCGATGGCGACGCTGTCGTAGTGGATGACGTTGCCCTCGTCCTCCACTTTGTCCCCCGAGTTGTTCTTCATACCTGCCGAAGGATTCGCAAAGTGGTTAGGAGATGATCCTTTTTGTCTTTTAGGATCATTTAACACGTGCACAGAATCTTATTAAATGGGACAAAAACATCCATCCCCTCGCCGTCGCCGGGGCACCGTCACCTTCCCCCTCGTCCTTGAAGAGCTCTTCTGTCCCGAACTTGAGGATGTCATCCAGCTCCTGCTTGGTCATGGAGCCGGCCTTGGAGCCCAAGCCGGGCCTCACCACCAGGTGCGTCAGCATCATCTTCCTCTTGGCCACCTGGGTGATGCGCTCCTCCACGCTGGCTCGCGTCACGAAGCGGTAGATCATCACCTTGTTGGCCTGCCCGATGCGGTGAGCTCTGCTGAAGGCCTGCGCGGAGACGGGGCGGTTTGATTTAAAGACGCAGAAAAATCGTAAATGAACTAAAGCAAATAAACGTTTAGAGGAGAAGATGACTCCCTCCCTCCGCCGCGAGCCGGGGGAAACTGCAACCTGTATGTCGTTGTGGGGGTTCCAGTCCGAGTCAAAGATGACGACCGTGTCCGCCGTGGCCAAGTTGATGCCCAGGCCTCCCGCTCTGGTGGAGAGCAGGAAGCAGAACTGACAAGCTCGGGAAGACGAGGACGGAGACAGATAAAGGAGTTAAAGACCTGACGCTCCTTGAAGGAATGCATGTCGCCCGCCGCCTTTCATAAAAGTGTTTCAAACTGAGACGATTTTATTTTGAAAAACGACAACATTTCAGCCTTTTTGTTTGGATGAAATCTCAAAATGAGCAGTTAGCGCTCGAAGCACGTGGCGAGGGTGACTCTCAGCTACTACCACGCCACATTTCAGCTCAGTATCGAGGCCATGTTTGTGCTGGCTAAGGCTGATTAGCTTTAGCAGCCATCTTGACTTGGAAAGTTAATCAGCTGTAGATGTACAGTTACTGAAGAGATTAGGAGTTTGATTAAAATCAGTCCTGTTTTTTGTAGGATATTTTGCTAACAGTACCTCCAAGCAAACACAAGCACATAGAGACAAAGAAGTACATGATTACCCGCCTTTTGGTGGAAACAAATCATCCGGATATAAAAACATCCAAACAAACAAACAACCTCCTCGTGGTAACAGCAGAGTGTAAACGTCTTCATTAGGAAACAAAAGGATTAACATTTAAACAATTATCTTTGCAGAAAGGGCTTGAACAAATAATATCTTACCTGTTGCAGATAAGACACTGAACAGCTTCAGACTGAGAGAAAATGTTTCTCCAAACTGAGGCCGTTCAGAGAGCTCTTTACAGCAGGTGAGATGTGATCGTTTATAACTCCTTTAGCAGCAAATAAACTACAGTTTCTACACTTAACCGCTCTGCTCTGATTGGTTAAAACTTCAGCTCTGGTTGGCTTTATTTGTTGAAAGCAGCGTCAGTTTAATTCCCGTCTCATGCTTATAAATCAGATGGTTTTAACTGTACCAAAACAAAAAAAAAAATCACTTTTTTTTCTTGTCGTTTTTTTTACAGATGATGGAAATTAATTGTGACAACGGAGAACTTTAGTCCCCGCATCCTGATGGTTCTCAGTTAGAAAAGGACAGACTGCTGCCTCAGGTGGAGGAGCGGAAGTATCTCAGGGTTTTGTTCACGAGAGAGGGGAGAATGGATATAATAACACATTTAAACACCAAGGTACGAACTCTGCTGACCACTTGAAATCGGATATTAACGGATATGAAGTCCTCTAAACTCCCTCGTTTAAAACCTTTTTTTTACCAGCACATTTATTATCTTTGCAGTTTAGTACCGGCCACATCTCAGGGAGGTGTTCGGCTCAAAAACTGGACTCCCCCACCCTTCAAAACTAAATTTAGTAATCAACACCAGTCTACCTGCAGCGGCGTGAATTCAAGCCGAGCCACAAACAAACAGATGTGGAAATGATTAGGAGCCTGTTGTTTCCTGACATCTTGTTTTGGTTAAAAGTGCCCGACAAACACTGAGTCACGGTTGTTTGTCTCCTTTCTGCTGTCAAGCTGTCCGTTTCAGCCGACGGCTCTCTGCACGCGGCCTCCTGTCGAGTCGATCAGGCAGAAGCAAACGCTCCTTAATGTCCGCAAGAAAAACTAGCTTTTAATTACACTTATTTGCTCGTTGATCATCCTTAGGAGACGACTTGTTGAAAGATTGAAAATAAAACCATCCTCAATCCTTCAACGTCCTACAAAGTTTCTGTACAGTTTTGTCGGTTTAGACATAAAACCCCAAAACAAAAGAGCGAAACGGTCATACCTCAGGTTTCTGCTTACGTTGGAAGTCGTCCTAAATCAGCTAAAAGCAAAGGACTGAGTTCTCGACCAGCTGACTGCAGCTCTCACCGTTGAATCGATCGATGGCTTCTTGTCTCAGCGCGCCGGTGATGCCCCCGTCGATTCGCTCGTACTTGTAGCCCTCGTAATCCAGGAAGTCTTCCAGTAAATCCAGCATCTTCGTCATCTGAGAACAGAAGGGCTGGTTGAGCGACCCCCGGAGCCGGAGCCAGAGCCGGAGCGGCGGCGGCGCGCTCCGGGAGCTGAACGTACGTGGCGTACCTGTGAGAAGACCAGCACCCGGTGGCCCTGCTCCTTCAGCTTCCTCAGCATCTTCTGCAGCAGCGTCAGCTTCCCGGAGGCTTTGGTGAGCGCCAAGCCTTCGTACGCGCCGCTGGGCGTTTTCTGGGCTTCCTACAAACACACACACATGCACATAAAAAAAAGGAAATACCCATGATCCACCCTGTTGGACTGATCCGCCAACAGAACGTAAACTGTCAGCGTGAGCGACATGCAACGCGTGAATTCAACTCAAACAGCAATCAAACGTGTGTCTAGAGGCGGAGCATGGACAAGGATTTCACAAAAGGTTCACCTGTGACCTTTAACCTTTGACCCTGTGAGCTTTAAATCAATAGGGATCACCCTTGACACAGGAGGTGTCCAGCTGTGCAGTTTAACATGTCCATGTTTAAGGGTTATCAATTTAGAGGCAAAAAATTGTCCATGGACGGATGGACGGACGGCGCCAGAACACAATCCGTCCCCTCTTTGGACGGGATGGACAAAAACTGAGAAGATTTTGTTTTTTACTTTAATTGTATTTTATTTTTTGCCCATCTTTAACTTCATCTTAAACATAAGATGAAGTTTTCAAACCTTGAAAACACCACATCTAAATGAAACACTTTCACGGATTTCCGTCTGTCCACAGAGAGACAGATGGACAAACGGAGCCATAACACAATACGTCCCCTCTTAGAACGAGCACACCAGGCTCAGGTCTACCACGGCTCCAAAGAGTCTCTCTTCAAAGCGACTTTTGTAGAGGACATTATGGACATAACTTGTTTGAGGACGCTGAAACATGCGATGTTCACTTGGGCAGATATGTTTCCCCTTTAAGAGACGCTTTCGTCCTCAGCTGACTGTTATGTAATCTGGAAACCAGGTGTTTTCCCTTAAAGAGGAAAAAAAATAAAAAAGCGAGCTCGTCCCTGTTTTGCTGTGTGGGATTAAAAAGAAACGGCACACCGGGGTTGTGAGCTGAGAACAGGAAAACGCTGCCGCCTTCGTTTCTCGTCTCGTCCACACTGTCAACATTTCACGGCTCGATAAGCAAATCGTCCCACAGGGACACAGAGTAAGCTTCAAGAGGCACACGCTGACACAAACGGAACAATATGTCACACAAAACAAGCAAAACTGAACACGGAAATACAAAACGGTGACAAAAGGAGCATCTACTTCTGAACATGAGCACTACCACCTCTGACCACATGGGGTCACTGTAGAACCGATCAGGGAAGCTTTTTTTTTTTTCTTTGAAGCAAAATAAAACGACAGCTTTGCCTGTGATTCTAAAACGTAATATTGGATATAATGTTAAATATTCAGCCATAGGGTCTGTGTGTCTGTCTGCTCTCACCATGGAGGCGACAGGAAATAGGTAGGGGTGGTTGCAGCACTTCTTCAGGTCCATCATGATGTTGAGCAAAGACACCTGGTTTCCTCCGCCTTTCGAGTTGAGCGCCTCAAAGTTCTTGGTCAGGATCAGCTTGTAATACTTCCTGTTTTACCACAAACACATAAAAACACAGAGGGGGAGATGAAAGTCGAAAACAACAAAATGAAGGTTGGAGATAACTGCGGACGTCTGGAGGACGTTTTGTCTCAGCGGGCGCCATACTTCTGCATGGGGCTCAGCTCCACCCGGACGATCAGCTCCGTCTTGGCGGGCATGTTCTTGAAGACGTCGGCTTTGAGCCGCCGCAGCATGTGCGGGCCCAGCAGGTCGTGGAGCTTCTTGATCTGGTCCTCCTTGGAGATGTCGGCGAACTCTTCCAGGAAGCCCTCCAGGTTGCTGCGCGGAAGAAACACACCAAGGGATAAAAAAAAAACAGACCTAGAAATCCATTCTGATCTTCGGCGCGTCGGGCGGCGGAGTCGTACTTGAAACGGTTGGGCGTGAGGAAGTTGAGCAGGTGGAACAGCTCCTCGAGGTTGTTCTGCAGGGGCGTTCCCGTCAGCAGCAGCTTGTAGTCGATCTTGTAGTCGTTCAAACGCCTGAAAAACTGCAAGAAGCACGAAGCTTTAATTTATGCACTTTTATTAACTTAGTTACGATTTCTTTTGACAGTAATCTTACCCTGTACCCCCAACCCCCCCACCAAAAAAAAAAAGAAATCTGTATTATTACTAAAAGCAACATGATGTGATAAAGAAAACTGAAAATCCGCTCATAGGTTTATAATTCGTTTACACTGTTTGTCCACCAGGGGGAGCCGATGCGCGGCAGAAAACACTTCAAGTGGCCCGAGTCACTTTCTCTCTCTGTCTCAGAGTTATTTGTGAAGGGACCGCCGTTACACCTCAGAGCTACTGAAGGAGGTAGTCACAGAGCTGAAAAGGCTGATGCGTGTGAGTGTATGTCGAGCATTGCGGCTCGAAGGTGTATCATGCGGTGATGACAGTTGGTCTGTCTGACCAGCAGACTGCAGGATTATTGAATGACAGACGTATATTTTATATATACTCCATGTTTTGTAAAAGTCTATGATGCGGTCTTTTCCACCTGACCGGTGGTTCATGAACAACTGTGGAGGGTTGTGTCTTTGAGACCAGGATCACAGAACCGTCCCGGAGACGAGCGGCGGTACCTTAGACTGGTTGTTCTTCAGTCGGTGAGCCTCGTCCACCACCAAACACGCCCAGTCGATGGACTTGAGCGCCGTCTGATCAATGGTTACCAACTCGTAGGAGGTCAGGAGGACGTGGAACTTAATCGGAGCCTCTCGCTGCAAGAAGAAGAAGACACACATGGCGGTGAGCACGGCGAGGCGTTCGTTTCGCGTCGCTGGAAACGTTCCCGGCCTCCTTTACTCTCAGCTTGAAGGCCTTCTTGCCCGTCTTGACCGAGTCGTCGAAGGCGAACTCGTTCTCCCTGATGATGGCCCGGCTGTCCTTGTCGCCCGTGTACGTCACCACGTAGAAGTCGGGCGCCCACATCTCGAACTCCCTCTCCCAGTTGATGATGGTGGAGAGCGGCGCGCTGACCAGGAACGGGCCCTTGGTGTGACCCTGGGAGGAGCGAGGACGGACAACGTCTCACGCGAGACAGAGACTAATCCGAAAAAATAAAAAACGACGGCGCCTGGTACCTCTTTGAAAAGCGAATACAGAAAGACGATGGTCTGGATGGTTTTGCCCAGGCCCATTTCATCCGCCAGGATGGTGTCCGTGCCCTGAGCCCAGGAGAACCGCAGCCAGTTGAGGCCCTCCAGCTGGTACAGGTGCAGCGTGCCGCCGGTCGCCGTGACGAAGTCGGGCTGCTCCTCGTATTTTATTGTAGGCTGGAGCGAAACAAAACAAAACACTTCTGAATTCTGAGCTAATGTAACGTGAATAAAATGTCAATTAACTGCAGTGTAAATAAAAACTACGATGAGATTCATAAGTGGATTAGTTTAATACAAAAATGTGTAAACTTTCATGGATTCGAGGGGAAAACAAACAAAACAAACGTGGTTTAAAAGATTTACAACAAACTTCATCAAAAGAAATACAAACCTGATGTTAGGAGACCGTTCTGAATAGTTTTCTAGTTAGGGTTGACTGATTAGCTTTTCCTAACGGATGATACCGACGCCGATTTTTACAAATCAGAGCAGCCGACAGTCGGAATAAGACACTGATTTGTTTTTACATGTTTGTTTGTTTTAATCCTGATAAATATATCAGTTCAAGCCTTTAATGTTTCTACCGAGAAAAAAAAAAAAAAAAAGCACTGAAAGTTTCACTTCGTTAGACTTTTTTCATTCATTTTGGGGCACTAAAAATAAACATTTTTGACATTTTATTCTGACCTTTCCGTATGTTTTTATGCTTGCATTTTTTTTTTCAGTTAGGTTCAGTTCATTCTTCAAAAAGTTAAAGACTCTAAAAAGGGCTCAAATAGGTTCACCGGAGCATCAAAATGACAAATCTAAGAGATTTTGACATAGAAAACAAAACAACAGTGAAAGATTACGCTCAATTCTATTGACTATTCTGACCATAAATGTTTTTGTCTTTTAAATGGACTTATTTACACTCAGGCACGGCTGATAACGATTTTTTTAGGAAAAGAAATTTTGTAAAAATCAGCCTAATTATCGTCCGACTGATCGGTCGAGTTCAGGCAGACAGCAGCAACGAATCAGGCATGAAACCTACATCTGTAAGCGGCGAGGCGGGAGACTCCTCATCGTCGCCCTCGCCGTCTTTACTCGCCAGCTTCCTGGGTTTGTCCGCGTCCTCCTTCAGGATGGCATCCCTGTCGGAACAACGGCGTCAGCAGTTCCCTTTCGGCGCTGACGCTGCAAAACCGGAAATGCGGTCCTACCTGTGCCTCCAGTAGTTGGCTTTGTGGAGCTCGAAGTCGGGGATGTCCATGTTGTCTCTCTCCCAGGTGCACTGGTCGTAGGTCAGGTCTTTCCACTTGACCAGGTAGTGGTACAGCCCCTTCTTGTCCACGCTGGCGGGGAGGGGAGGGGGGACAGTGAGCGCCGGCACAGAAAGCCGTTTTTGGACATGCTCAGAAGCTCATACCTGTGGTTGATGATGCGTTGGATCATCATCCACTCGGGCTTGATGCCGTATCTGTAGTACTTGTCCTCCAGCAGGGCGTACTGCGAGTCTTTGGCCCTCCTCTTCTCGCTCTTCCCCACGCCGTTCTCGTCCTCGGCGCCCGAGCCGTAATCCAGGCTGGGCGGCTCGTCCATGTCCGTCTTCCTCTGGTAGTTCCTGTACATCACCGAGTGGAAGATCTCCAACTGAGGGACGGAGAAGATGGGTCATTAGGGGGCAGACGTTCTTCAACCACCTTCTTTCAGCTCTACGTGTCAGGGTGTAATAATAACAGTAATTTGGTCTTTACCAGGTTCTTAAATTATTTATATCTAACCTTAAATGTATAAAAACACATCAACTGATTCCACCATTTCGTATTTTATAAAACGAGAATGAAGCCAAAACAGAAAAGCTAAGTATGAACAATAAGAAATAGAAATAAAGAAATGAAACATTTTTCCAGACATTAGGAACAGGGAATATTCATAACTGAGCAGCTCGGTTTTCCTTTCCGTTTATGTTTCCCCCAGCTGTGGAATCACTAAATCCCTGATTTCATTTTTAAGATGTTCAGAAATTTAAAAAAAGAAAACAAGTTGTAAATAAAAGCTGTAAAAGTTTGAAATGTTTCCTGTAGTTTCTACCTTACATTATTATTATTATTATAGCAACATATTTTGTATAAAAGCAGGCAAATAAAAAAGAAAAGTGAAAAACTTGATAATGATGAGTCAGCTGGGACCAAATATTTTGGTTTAAGGTTAATCCTGCGTGCATTTTTAACTCTTAAGATAAAATCTAAACCTGCTGAAATTAAATACAGAGTTATGGCGTTCCAGTCGTCTTGTTGCCGTCTTCACGGTGTCTCACCTGCAGCTCGGTGATCCAGGTGCAGTGCCAGTACGACTGGCCGGTCAGCTTCACGAAGAACTCCCTCTCGGCCCTGCCCTTCATGGGCGGCGGCGGGGGGGCGTCGGGCGGGGCGTCGGGAGGCGGCGGAACCGGGATGGGAGGCGGTGGCTCGCCCCACCGCCAGTGGAGGATCTTCTGCACCCGTCCTTTGATTGGCGGGCACTGGAGCGAGAAAAAAAAACAAAAAACAACACATTTACAGATCAGACCTGGGACACGATGCCGACGCCGACGCCGTGCCGCGAGGTTGGAACAAAGCGTGGCGCTCCGGAGCTGACTGACCGTGCAGCGAGGACACCGCCACTCTCCGTTGGGGATCTCGGGCAGCGGCGGGTTCAGGCAGTGGATGTGGTAGGACGAGGTGCACGTGTCGCAGCACAGCAGCTCCCCTCCGTCCTTGCACACCCGGCAGAACTCCATGTGGTCGTCGTCCTCCTCCTCGGCGCCCGTGGACACGCCCGTGCCCACCTCGGATATGACCCTGTCCTCGCTGTCCTCCTCGAAGTCCTCGAAGTCCTCATCTTTCGCCTCCCACTGGATTCCCTCTTTTTCCTGCGGGAGCACAGAAGGAGAGTTCAGATTTTTACGTCTTCATTCGAGGTTGGCAGCAGAGACGACAGGAAGTCCCAAAGGGAGAGCACGAGCGGACTCTAAAGTCGTGGTTCCTGCTTCTATTTCGAGCGAAAGCGAGCGAGAGACGTGACATGTGAGGGAGGAGGACTCCGGAGACCTCCAGCGGAGCTGCTCGTACGAGAGAAGCGTGGAGTTCGTGAAAAATGGATCATCCCTGTAAGTGAACCCCTGCTGGGTGCACAGAGGTTAAAAAAAGAAACAACGCCTACTTTCTCTCACCTATTTACATCGTCTGCCGTCCCAGACCAGCAACGTTTCTCGCTGGATATGAAATCTTACCTGTTACAAGTGTTTTTACTTATGTGACTTGCTTTTAAAAAGCGCTCTACTTTAAATAAAGGGACGGAAACGGGTAAAGACGGCGTGTGGAGCAAAAAACTTTAAAGCTGAACTGAAGTCAAATCTCAAAAAATTTATATTTCAAGATTGATATTTAGTCAAAAACATCTGACCTAAAACCTAAACAACTTGTTTTTAGCATTTTAGTCGATAATTTCCAAAGTGGGTGATTTGTGGGGCGGAGTTCACGACGAGCACTGTGCCCCGGCCAGCCAAAAATGTTGCTACTGTCCGGTTGTTTACAAGAGCAAATGGAAGAAGAAACTTTTTTTAAACACGAAGAAATGCCGGAAGACTTCACGGGACTAATGGATCTACAACCATACCAGTATGAACCTGAACTGACGGCTGGATCTCTGGAATCAGATGAAAACTCTTCAGATTCGGATTCTGATGATCACCAGGACCGTCATGGCCGACAAAACAACGCGCATAACGATCGGGTTGGGAACGTGGAACGGTGGGAACCGATTACTCCCAGATCGTTGTCATAACATCAGTACATGACACTGCAAGTTAACATAAAGACAGCAGGTGAAAGCTAACATTGCTAACTCAAAGCTAGCCGGATGCTAACTTGTAAACAACGTGAGCTTCAGATTAGCGTTTATGAACCAGAGTAAACTAATCAACAGCAGGTTCAGACTCTCTTTAATCACATGGATTGTTTATATTATTTATATTTGTTTATATTGTTTATATTTATACATTTGCCTTTCCTTCATAATTAAAAATAGTTAGTAAAAAGGTCCTGTTTTTTTACTGCCAGTCCACGCCATTAACGATGGTCGGAGCGGTGCTTCTCTTTGAAGTGGTTCAAACCCGGAGTTCTGACAGTAATTCCCACATCAGAGTTTATGGATCCAAATCTGAGGAAGGGTTTCATCTTTCAGGAAGCCAAAAAATGAAACTCTAGTGGTATTTTCTGACCAGTTCAAACGATTAATTCCAACGAACTGATTTATAACGTACCGGTATTCATCCATTCACTGATGAATGGTTGAACCTCAGCAGCTCTGAGGACGTCACACATCATGGGGGTCACGGAAAAAGCCAAAAACACCCAAGAGGTTTCTTCAATGTTCGCCCTAACCCTAACCCTTTCAACTGACGTTGGCTTCAAAACACTTTTCAGTTCAGCTTTAAAATATTAGACAAAACAACATAAAAAATGGTCCTACATCATGGAGGCTGACACAGAAACACTTTGACGGGACGAGATTCATCGTCTGTGGATTAAAACACTCGAGAGATCCCGACGTGCAGAGAAAGGCTGTAACGGGACAGCAAAGACGCATCTGCTTTCAGAACGGACGGAGCGCGAAGAGTTAAAGGTTCTCTGCCGCAGGAGGGAGCCGGATTGTTTACGGCTTCACGGACAAGGAGGAGGATTTGCTGAGTCAGCATTTTACACTAATGTTTTCATGTTTAGAGATTCTTCCATACGTTTTGTTTTTTTTTGCAATGAAACAACTTATTTTTTGGAATCCATTTCTTGCATGAAAACGACCGGACAGAACAACAGACATGGAGGGGTAGTTCAGTATTTCTGTAGGAAAGTTGTAAAAATTTAACATTATTTGTTGCAGATAGCTCTTTGAACAACCTTAATCTGAGGGAAAACAGCTCAATTCTGGTCAAACTGACGAGCTAAGGGCTAGTCAGAGGAAAACTTCCTGTTTTAGGATGGTGGCAATCCGATTTGGTCTTGGCTGCGTTCGGACCAGCCGTTAGCTCGTCAATCCGGTCAGAATTACACTATTCCTCCAAAAAAGGTTGTTCAAAGACCCATCTGCGACAGGTAAGATACTATTTGCTCGTAACCTTTACACAGAACCCCACTTTAAAACACCCAAACTCTTGCTTTGATGAAAGAAACTTGTGGTTTGTGCCGTTGTTGGTTCAGCACTTCGGCCGACGCTTCTGATTTCAAACGACGATAAAGATGCTCTGGCGTCGATGTTCGGTGAAGCTCAGCTGAGCGGATTTCATCTTCAGCGTGAGACAAATATCAGCTCAGCAGCTGATGACGAGGCACATTAAGACGTTGGGAATCAGATGCCCAGGCAGGGGACAGCCTCATTAGGCTTCGGGAAAAGCTGGAAAACGCCGACGGCGGCAGCTGAGCGCAAAAACCGTCCGCCCAAAATCGAGCTAAAGTGAGAAACAAATAATAATAATAATACATTTTATTTCAAGGCGCCTTTCTGGCACTCAAGGACACCGTACAAAGAATAAAATCAGCAGTAACAGAAAATAAGATGTAACAATGAAAGAAAGAAAAGAAAAAGAAAGTAAAGAAAAATAAATAAGAAAAGACAATGTATAAAATCAATATAAAATCAGGCAAACCAATTGTGTCAGGTGGAAAAAGCAGATCTAAAAAGGTGTGTTTTGAGTTCTGATTTGTATT
>NC_051436.1:12945061-12954322 GCF_001649575.2 Kryptolebias marmoratus
ATGAGACTGGAAAGAAAGAGTGCTGTCGAGGATGACACCCAGACTCTTTACCTGAGGGGAGGGAGAAATGGAACGGTTATCAATGTCAATACTGAAGCTTTTGGTTTTAGCCAGGGTGGATTTTGTACCAATGAGAAGAACCTCTGTTTTGTCACTGTTAAGTTTAAGAAAATTTGAGGTGAACCAGGATTTTATTTCAGTCAAGCAGTCGGTAAGCGAGGATGGTGGGAGGTTGGAGGCGGGCTTACTGGAAACATAGAGCTGGGTGTCATCCGCATAACAGTGGAAATCAATATTGTGCTTGTGGAAAATAAAGCAGCTTTTTTCCCCTCTTTGTGATAATTAAAAGGCAAAAGTGAAACGAACCATCAGCTTCACACTCGTATCCACCCTGCTCTGCTCTGATTGGCTAAAACTTCGCCTCTGGTTCACTTTACTTATGGAAAGCAGCGTAACTTTAATCCCTGTATCATAAATAGACTAGATGGCTTCAACGGGACGACAACAAAAAACACTTTTTTTGATCTTCTCATTTTTACTACAGATGACAGAAATCTGTCACGGCAACGGGAGAACACGAACCCCCTGCGTTCACGGGCGCAGGTCTATGAACACCGCGGCGTGCGGAACAGGAGCGCCTGTGCGGACAGCGTGCCGTACTCACGCAGTGGGGGCAGCTCCACTTCCCCTCGGGAGCCTTCTCCAGCTCAGGCTCAAGGCAAACAAGGTGATACGCTCGAGGACAAGTGTCGCACAGGATGATCTCGCCGCCCTGCTGACACACCTCGCAGTAGTCCTGGTGGTCCGTCTCGTAACCGTCGCCCTCCTCCTCGCCTGGAACTGACACTGAAATGAACGCTGTTAATGTAATACGGTGCATTTGTACAGGTTTGTGAAGAAAAAAAGACTTCTTCTTTAACTGATTACTCAGAATCCCCCCGATGGTGTGGGTATGTTTATCGCCCACACCTGAATGAGGAAAAAGCAGGCAATAAAGTTTTTTCAAAATATTTGACGAACCAGAGGACGAATTTTCATGAAACATGCAGGAAATGATCACCAGACATACGCCCTACAACTGATTCACTTTTGGAGGCAACCCATTTCAAGATGGCCGCCGCAGTCAACTGACCTTAAAAGGCACGGTAACGGCCATAACTCGGGTCAAGTCAACAAATATTTCCCTGAAATTTGGCGCGGCTGGAGCTGAAACTTGTTCAAAGGTCGCGCAAAGACCCTATCCACTGCGGGTAAGATATTCATTATTCATAACCTCTCCACAGAACCCCGCTTCGAAACATCTGAACGAACAATTTAAACTTCCATCAAACCAAACCAGCCAAACCAGTTCGGCTCACCAGATGTTTGTTGCACTGCAGTGAGCTGCAAACGGGTCCAATTAGGATGCAGACGACCCTGGGTGGTCGTCAGTTTGACCCAGCATCTGGGTGATGTTTTCTACCCAACAAACTTAGTTAAAAAAGCTATTTTCTTAAATTAGAGCTACAAGAAAGTTGAGTTAAAAAGAACAATCCAAATACAGGGTTATAAAATAATTACAATTTGAGATAGCTAGCTAGTTGGCGCTACTACTATTATTTGAGGAACTAAAACTCACTGTCTAAAACAAACTAAAGTTATTTATGAAGCCAAACAGGTTAAATATCTTCTTACAAGTTGCTTTTACTGTCTTACCGTTGCTTATTATATGCTGAATCAGAGGTCCAGTCAGATGTAATTTAGTTTAATTTAACTTCTGGCTTTAAAGTGGACCTATTATGCAAAATTCACTTTTTGCATGTTTTTGTACTTCCATTTGGGTATCTTCTAGAATCAGTCCAAGCACAAAAAAAAACAAAAAAAAACCACCCAGCCGTTTGAGTAAATGTTTTCTGGTGTCTGCAAAACGACCCGTTTCAAAAACCTCGGGATTGTTGCGTCACAATCCCGGTTACCTAGCAACCCCAAGTGTGTGTCAGAGCTGCAGCTTTTAATCCTTCAGTGAGTTTTTATGTTTTGAGATGGGACACTGAAATGGGGGGCGTGGCCAACAGCAGCTAATTTGCATAAACGTGACGTCGCCCTAAAACTGCTCTTTCTGAAATGAGCTCCAAACAGGCAGAACTGATCAGGTGAAATCTCAATATCTGAGAAGGATTTTATGTATTAAATGTAATGAAGATGTTTTGTTTTGCCACAGACGTATTCTGACTTGTTCCAGGAAGCAGAATAGATCCCCCTTAAAATGGCGGACTGTGACCCAAACACTGGGTCAAACTTTGGTCAAACTAACCCACAGGTGTCCAACTCCGTCCCTCGTGGGGACACTCTCCTGCATGTTTTAGATGTTCTTGCTTTAAAACACCTGATTTAAATTAATGACTTGTGGACGTGCTTCTGGAGAACTTGATGATTTGGTGAGGAGGTGATTAAACCATTTGAATCAGGTGTGTCGGAGCAGGAAACAACTAACACTCCCAGGACGGCGGAGCCTCGAGACCTGGAGTTTGACACCCCTGAACCAACCCGACAGCTTTAACCCAGAAACTGAGTTATCAAAACAACCCAGCAGTTTTCAGTGTGTACTAAAAACTTAAAAGTTGTCTCAAAAGCTGTGTCCGCCCTTACTTTTCTTCTTCTTCTTGGTGGGCCGTCCTCTCTTGTTCTTCTTCACCCGGCCGGAGCTGTCGGAGCGAACGGAGGAGCTGTGGACGCTGGAGTCCTCCTGCTCGGACTCGTCCTCGTCCATGTCGTCGCTCTGAGACAGAGACACGGCAGTCAGGGACGGGCGCAAAGACACACAAAAACTTCTTCTTTATTTCTACAAAGAGACACTTTCGGCGCAGCGGAACTCACAGAGCAGCTCTTCTTCCTCTTGGCACCTATAGGTAACAGTTTGATTCGAATGGGTGCCATCTTTTTAGCCTTGGCCGCAGCTTTTTTCTTGTCCGGCACTCGAGGACTTTTACTGCGCTTCTTGTATCCTGGACCTGGACAGAGAAGGCGGTAAAGAAAACAGGAAAACAACAAATGTAGTTTTTTTTTTTTATATATCTGCTTCTGAAGATTGCAAACAAAAAGCACAAAGCTAAAAAAAAGGACCACAGAAGCTCACCACTGACCTTTGCCCTCTTTCGTCTTGGCCTTTCTGATCGGCGGCGGCTGAGGCGGCGGCTCGGGCGAGGCGGTCGCCGCAGAGACCTGCTTGGCGACAGCGATGGCGGCGGCAGCGGCGGCCGCTGCTACGGCGGCAGCGTTGCCTTTGAAGGGGTTGTTGGAGCTGAACTCCCTCCACTTGGCCCCCAGGATGGTCATCATCTTGGACATGGGGATCTTCGGGTTCTTCTTGGCTATCATGGGCCTGAGTCCAGCACAGAGGCGCAACCAACCGCGGCGTTAGAGCGCACAAACCTCAACGTCTGCGTTAATATGCCGCTGGTCGTCTCTGAACTAGGCGCCCGTGTGAGTCACTAACCACACACTGAGCAGGAACACGTTCCGTTTAGTTCTGACGTGCTTCGTACCGATTTCAAACACTCCAAGTCCTAATATCAGCGTTTAGTAAAAAAGTAAAAGCTGATATTTAGACTCTTTGTTGGAATCAGCAGCTCCCTGAGCACACACTTGTAATAAAATGTCCCCAAAAGGCAGAAACTGAACAAAAACACAAACTACAGTTAATACGCATCTGCAAAACTTCTGTTCTATTTTTTATGATTGTGGTCATTTTAAGGCTTTCTGAATTCATTGGTGTTGATTATTTTTATGCTGCTCATTGATCATTTTGTGTCATCTAAACAGTTTGAACTTTTCTTCCCCATTTAAAAATGCAAAGTGTTACATCAAACAGCGGTTTTAAAGGTACTTGTTGCAAACTGTGACATCGAGCGTAAAGACAGGTTATCCTGAGCCGTGTCAAACGGTCCAGTTTGAACGCCTTTACTCCAGCGGTTTTTCCGACGTACTGGCAGGCAATTCTGAAATGCGGGTACGCACTCGATGTAAACAAAGCACTTTCGTCTGCGTTCTTTGCCTTAACAAATTGGAGCATAGACACGAACCGAGATATCAAACTGGTTGAACTTCTCAATCCTGAAATTGCTGTTCTGTGGATGTCACCGATGTTGACATATTTTTGTAACTTTGGCCGTTTTCGTAGGTAAACGAACGAACGAACGTCAGCACACGTTCACAAGTTTTAACAGTTAGGGACACGTCAGTGACTGATATGAGAAAACACCGTTGAGTACCGCCAACGATGCACAATACGCCAAAGTGGGAATCCCCTCACACAACAATCCTGAATACATGGGTCTGGAGTCGGAGCACAGACAAGAGCTTGACCTATGACCTCATGACCTTGAAATCAATAGGGATCATTCTTGACCTACCAGGTTTCCAGCTGTGCAGCGTGACATTCCTTCGTTACAGGATTACAGGATTAGACCTCGGACAAGGATAGCACAAAGGTGCCACCTGTGACCTTGACCTTTGACTCCATGACCTTGAACTCAATGGGGATCACCCTTGTCACACAAGGTGTCCAGCTGCAAAGTTTCCCATTCCTATGTCCCACAGTTGCAGAGTTAGAGCACAAACAAGGTCTGCGCAAGGTGTCACCTGTGACCTTGTAACCTTGAAGTCAATAGGGATCAACCCAGTCACATAACATGTCCAGCTATGCAGATTGTTTTTTTTTTACTTTATAGTAATTTTTTTACCCATCTTTACGACACTGCAACGACTACTTTTAAGTACTTTCATCCTAAACACAACCGCTTTTCAAACCTTTGGCGACGCCGCATCAAAGTTCAAACATTTTGAAGGATTTTCAGAACTCCTGAGAACGCCGACGTGTTCCTGTTGCAGGGTTTAGGCTGGGAGGGTTGACCCAATTCATAAAGTGTGCAGTCGACACTGTGGTTAGATCGTCAACGTGCCCAACAAACTCAGCCACTTTGTTTAGTTACGGTAGTGAATAAAAATGAAGACACATTAACAGAAACGGAAACTAGCAGATAAAAACAGAAAACCCAAAGCAGTTTTATTTACCGGTTCAGAAACACTGAGCTGTAAGAGCTGCCTGACGAGACGCCTCCGGGACATCGTTAGAGGACGGAGTTGAGTTTGTATTGTGGAAAAGGAAAATGTCATGTGGTGTAAATGACTGTTTTGGACTTGAAATGCTTCAATGTATGTTTATACTAAACTTCCACTTTTAGACCAAATTTAGCCCAATTTTATCCTAGATCTTCTTCTTCTTTCAGCTGTTCCCTCTTCAGGGGTCGCCACATAGAGTCATCCTCCTCCACCTAACTCTGTCCTCACTCCAACTACTGCCATGTCTCCTCTTTGTCTCCAACATCCTTCCACCAATATACCCACTGTCCCTCCTCTGCACATGTCCAAACCATCTCAGTCTGTCCTCTTTGTCTCTAACATCCTTCTGTCCCTCCTCTGCACATGTCCAAACCATCTCAGTCTGTCCTCTCTAATTTTATCTCCCAGTCCTTCAACCTGTGCTGGACCTCTGATGACCTCATTCCTAATCCTGTCCTTCCTTGTCTCTCCCAAGGAGAACCTCAGCATCTTCAGCTCTGCCACTTCCTGTTCTGTCTCCTGCCTTTTTGTCCGTCCCACTGTCTCCAAACCATACAACGCGGCTGCTCTCACCACTGTCTTGTAACAGTAACGTAAATTTATCCTAGGAATATTTCAGCGGTCCTACCTCATAAACTGGCTGAAGGCTTTATAGTTGGTGAGCTCCCTGTAGTCCTCCTCTGTGAAGGTGTGGTCTACGTCCTCCAGTCCCCACTCCTTTGCCAGCTGGGCGGAGGTCTTCTGCTCTACAGGCTGCTGAGAAGAAACCAGGTTCCAAGATCATTGAGATTGTGCCCCCCCCCTTCAAAAGGAGGTCCAGTCCAGACTTTTACCTTGGTCGTTTCCTCCTGGCTGCTGTCTCGGTCCCCGTCGTCTTTCTTCTTCTTCTTGGTTTTCTTCTCCTTCCGTTCTTTGTGCTTCTTCTTCTTCTTCTTCTCCCCGGAGAAGCTGGTCGCGCTGTCCGAGTTCTCGCCATAGTCCCGCTCTCTGTCGGAGTTTCGCTCTATGTCGCTGTCCTGGGCGGCGGAGCGGGAGGGGGGGGGGGTTACCAACCAAGCGGAGACTGCGGTCACCACCGGACAGGTGACAAACCGGGCAAAAACAAAACAAAACAAAAAAAAACTTACGATCTTCTTCCGCTTTTTGGCTTTGACTGGTTTCCCCTCTTTCTCCTTCTTCTTCGCGTCCTTCTTTTTCTTGGGACGGCCTTTCTTCTTGCACGGGACCTCTCTGTCCAATACCTCGTCTTCTGAGACAAAATAAGAAAAAGAAAAAGCTATCAGTTCAGGGGTGTTGAATAATCTTGTCAAAGCTCCCCGGAGCAGGACCGCTAATCCCGGCTGAACTCAATGACGAACGATAGGTGTCCGCTGACCTCTGACCTTACCCGACCTGCTACATGTGCCGAATTAGGGCTCTAAGTAGATTTGACAGCTGGTGTCAGTGATGCTGCAGGGGGGGTAAAAGATAATCGGTTCGGGGGTTAACCTTTGTGAATGAGCCATTTTGGGTGGGAAATGATTCATGAATAAAGGGGAAAAACAGCTGGAGCTGAAAACCTTTGAGGTCTGAGCCACTGTGGGACTAAATCAGGACTGTAAATCCTACTTTGAGGAGTATATGATGTGAGAATGTGCGGATAGTTAGTCCCCTCGGTACCTGAGCGGGGACCTCACCGGGACCACCGTTTAGCCGGCTCTGACCCGCCTCGGTGCCGTTTAATGCGGGGCGGACGCCGGGTTTGATAAGCTGCGGTTTTTGTTTTTGTCGTGTTTTATTGTATGCCTGCCTTTGTTAGTGCTCGCCCCCACCCGCAGCAGCAACAGCTCCCCCTTCCTCCTCCTCCTCTCCTCCTTTCTTCTTCACCAACACAACCTCCTCCTCCTCTTTACTCCCACCCAACCGAAAACTCCCGCTCTCCCCGCGCCTCCTGTGCAGCGCGCGGCCGCCGAAGGCACGCCGGGGGCGGTAGCGGCACGCACGCGGGCCCCGGTGCTTCGGAGGCCGCCGCCGGTGAGGCGAACTGGAACGACTTCTAGCTATTCCCGACAGCTAGAGGGGGGAGGAGAGGAAAGAGGGGGGACGGTGGGCGAGACCACCGCTGAGAGAGGTCGAGAGAGGGGAGGTTAAAAGCCCTCGACAGGAGGGCTAATTTATCTGTCTGGCACGGCTCGAGTCAGTGATTCGGCGAGCCGGAGGTTCAAGACAAAGCAGCCGAACTATCAGCCGCCTCCGTGTGTCATATTTATCACACATTTTGAACTCGCATCGCCCGGCTCAGTGCTTCGTAAGCGAGCCACAAGTTTCCGCTCAGGTCTCATCGCTCCTTGTGATTTGCGCGGTTTAACCGCCGTCACTGAAGCCCGCGAGCAGAAACACAGAATGTCACGTTCACTGACCGTTGGGCTGCACGTTCAAAAACAAACGGTTAAAAACAAAAAATACAACCGAACCACACACACACACATTCAGCGTTTAACCACGCTGCTGTTTGACATGGGTGAGTGACAAAACATCTCTCGAGTCTGTCCTGTCTTGACCTGTCAGTACGCAGCGACGACAAAAAAAAAGAAAATCCCACGGAGGGTTGTGACAAGTTTGTCTCATTTCACACCCGGCTTATCATGTCTCCTCTCCCTCCTCCTCCCCACGAGCCAGCCGGGTATCAAATACATATAGCCTGCGGCGGGGGAGTCCATGTTTTTAAGCTTCTCTTTTCTAACCCCTCCGGGGGCGACCTTGTTATGATTAGCTGGCGGCCCCGGGGGGCTTTATTTGCATGTGTGTCCGGGGAGAGCTGTCAGAGGGGCATTTAAAGGACGAACACAAACTGCGGAGGCGAGAGCTAAAGTTTGCGGGGAGGTGAAGAGGTGAGGAGGACGGCGCGGGCTCGCGGCGAGACGTTGGTCCCCTCCGCTTCGGAGGCGCTCGTGCGATTTAGGGGTATTTGGTTGCCGCAACATGCCTGTCTAAAAAAAGAAAAAAAAACTTAAGCGTTACGTTTTTTTTTGTTTTTTTTTTAGTGTGGGGGGGTTCCTACTCTGTGCCAGTTCGGACCTCACGAACAGGACACAGATGACTACGAAGCTAATTTGAGTCTAAAACCTGATTTTTTGTTTTGTTTTGTTTTAGTCAAACCTACGAAAAAAGTGGTTTTTAAAATCGTGCGCGCGCTCCGGACCTCTCCCGTCCAACGGTTTTAACCTCAGGTTCTCTCAGTTTTTTTTTTTTTTTTTTTAACCGTACCTGGCGCGGCCGGCGTTGCAGTTTCCCGAAGCGCCGCCGGCGAGTTTATGTCGCTTGCGTTCTCGTTTAGCGGGTCTCCGTCGTCGTCCTCTTCTTCTTCTTCATCGAAATCTCCTCCCTCGGAATTAACCACCATGCCCTCGTCTTCCTCGCAGGAGCGGAGAGGAGAGGACATTATACTCCCGTCATCGGATGGGTCCTCTCCTCGCGCTCAAAGAACAAAAAAAAAAAAAAAAAAAAAAAAGAAAAGAAAAGAAAAGAAAAAGGAAAGAAAGAAACAACCCCGGCACGATTATAATGTGATATTTATTTAATATTCAAATCGGCACAAGCCGAGGAGGGGTGGAAGGGGAAAAAAAAGTGACGGGGGGGGCGTTTTGGAATATTTTACACTAAGGCAGAGCAACAAAGATGGCCGCCCTCTTATATTTATTTTTTAACAACCCCCCCCCCCATAAGAAAAAAAAAATCCCCTTACATAAAAAATGGCTGACTATATTATTTCAGAACGCGCCCCCCTCCTCCCCTCGCGCTCTCTCTCTCGCTCTCTCTGTCTCTCTCGTGCCTCTCCTCGCGCGCCCCCCTCCCTGCCTAAAAAAAAAAAAAAAACGTACACATTGTTAGAAGAAGAAGGGGTGCGCGTGAGCGCGCGTGTCAGTCATTGTTACTTGTTTGTTTCTGTTCTGTCTGACCCCCCCTCCACCTCCACCACCCCCCCCGCGTCACGACAGACCTCTCGGTGTCACCGTCTGCAATGCAGAGACAGATTTATCAAACATGGCCCCCACACCGCTGCATGAAAGGAAAAGCAGAGAGGGAGGGAAATTATTTAAAAAAAAAAAAGAAAGAAAGATATTTTGGAGCAGGCGGCGGCGTGAGTGCTGGGGAGGGATCCGGAGAGGGAGAAAAAAAAAA
>NC_051436.1:12954360-12979787 GCF_001649575.2 Kryptolebias marmoratus
GGGGGGGGGGGGGGGAATCTGCCGCAGCCATGCCCAGACTTACATCAGATTGTGTTGCTTAAAAAATTAACTGCTTGTGGTGGGGATGGAACCACGACAGGAGGAGGGAAATAATAATAGTAATAATAATTTAAATTAAAAAAAGGCTCATTTCTGTTTCTGAGGCTGAGATTTAATCTGACTTTTAACAGTTTTCAGTCTCCTCAAACTGAGCTTCGCCTGTTTCTGTTTTATTCTCAATAAAAAATGATCAAAGAATGGTCAAAGAAACCTGACGGAAATGAGCCAAAATATCGTTTTTCTCTTGACTGTTTCCTCAAACAGCTGAAAACTGGATTTATTTTCATCTAGAGATACGGATTGGTCTCAATGTTTCATAAAAATGAAGCTTTTTGCCTTGAAATAACTGAAATATTAATAAGTCTCTCTTAAAAACACTTGTTTTCAGTGGCTTCCATTTCTCTTTTAGTCTCTTAATATATTTTATTCTGCTTTCATTGTTTTTGTCATGTGTTTTTTATTATCCGTGTCTTTGTTGGATCTGTTCCAGCAGTGTGCAGCACTTTGGACAAACAAAATAAAATGGCTTTGCAATAAAATCACTTTGATTACGCTTGTTTTGTCGCGATAACTACAGTTTTTTTTTTCAGATTTGCACTTAAATGTTTTGATTCCCCAGGCTCCAGGTTTTCTTTTTAAACTGATGTTCTTCTCTGTTTATAAATAAAATCTGTCTAATAAGCCTGAACGTCCCGCTCCGCGCCTGTAGGTGGCGACAGCGTCTACATTAACAGCTCGTCGAGCACAGAGGAAGAAGATTAGCTAAACAATAGCTAGAAGTGGTAAATGCTAGCTCAAAACTAAAAGGATTAAACTGCTAGCTAAAAGTACTAAACATTAGCTAAAAGAAGCTAAAGGCTAGCTAAAAGCCAAATGTAGCAAAATGATAGCTATAAGCTAAAAGCTAAAATTAGCTAAAAGTAGTAATGAAGTAGTAGTGACCTCCATGCAGCCGAGCAGCAAATGATCTGTGGGCCAGAACTGGTCCTAGACCCAGCAGTTGAGGACCCCTGCTTTAGTCAATAACAGTTTAAATCATACAGCTTTTTGTAAATAAACAAAACTAAGAGGGAAAAAAAAGTCTCATCAAACTGTTAACGGATGCAAGAATAAACAGAGTTATTGAAGTCCTCTGTAGAAGATAAAGAAAGGAGGTGAAAGATGAGAGCTGAGGTCAGGGGTCAAGGGTCAAACTGGGCTCAGTTCATCCATCTGTTGGACCTGAGCAGGTCAGGAGACAGGTATACGATTGTACGAAGCTTTTCAGTTGGCGTCGGGTGCGACCCTCCGTCCGGCCCCCGGACCTGCCACCCGGAGGCTCTGCCGCTCTCTGATTGGTCGCTGCACCTGCGGCTCCTCGGCGGCTGCAGGTGCCTGAGCCGCTCCGGCTCGGGCTCGGCTCCCGCTGTCAACAGTGGAGGAATTCGCCGGCGCCTGAGCCAACCACCACATCTGCCAAGCCAGAGAGAGAAACAGTGCGCGGCGAGACACGAGAGGAGAGCAGATGTGTGTGATGAGGAAGAGCATGAGTGTGTAGCTCCCCCCTCCTCCTCCTCCTCCTCCGTTCAGCCTCTGGCCCTCTGAGGTGTCAGCTGGTGCCAAGCCGAACGGCTGGTGAGACGACCTCACTTAGTGTGCAGCTTGTATCCCCTCACCCACATTATTTGCAGTCATAACTGTGCATGTGTCTCACTGTGTGACTGGAACAGAAACGAGACAGAGACAGAGAGAGAGAGAGGATGAGACCAGCCAGGATGCTGAGCGCTGCAGGCCCCGACATCTCCCCCCCCTCCCTCCCTGCCTCCCTCTCTGCATCCGTTTGGCAGGAGAGACGTGTCAGGGATGAGGGGGGGGAGGGACAAGTGCCTCCCCTGGGTGCCCAGCTCCTGCTAACCCAGATTTTATGCAGCGTGACACACAGAGGACGGCGCCGGCTCGGAGCCCGCCGCCTGAGCAGGAGGCAGCCCCCCTGGGGGGGAGGATCACGCTTAAACGTTTCGCTCAGCCAGAGAGGAAGGAAGGTGGGTGGGGGGACTCGGTTAGAGGTGGCGCTCGCCGCTTAAACACGCTGAGCACATCCCAGCCGAAGGTTTTTACGTGAAAGCGGGACATTTCCTTCTCAGAGTTAGCCGGGGAGCCGGCACGGAAGCTCATTCACAGATGTGTCAACGTCTTGGCTGCCATCTGGACACAAAATCCTTCTAACGGTTACCTGAAGTGTCCTAACAGATTGAAAACACTCCTAAGTTTTCATACCTGGTTGGCTTCGAGGACCCAGGAAGGGAAAGCGGGTCCTGTCCCAGGCTGTGCTTGGACTGGGGTGGGGAACCGCTGACCCGGACTGGGGGTGTTGTTGTGGAAGGAGCACTTTGAGACGCTCCTTCATTTGTCCACCATGTCCACCTTTGAGGAGGCAGGTTCTGAAGACGAGACCATCACCGTGGCAGAGGTCTCCGAGGCAGTCAGGGCCCCGGGGCTGGACGAGATCCACCCTGAGGAGGTGAAGGCTCTGGATGCTGTGGGGCCGTCATGGTTGACACGTCTCTTCATTGAGGAGGACACCTGTGGAGCAGCAGACCGGGGTGGTGGTGTCCTTTACTCAAAAGGGGGACCAGGACAGTGTCCTCCATCTATCGGGGGGATCACACGCCTCAGCCTCCCAGGGTGTTGAAAGGGAGGCTCCGACTGATTGTGGAACCTCAGATCCAGGAGGAGCAGGGTGGCTTTTGTCCCAGTCCTGGAACTGTGGACCAGGTCTTTACCCTTGCTGGGTTGCTAAGGGAGTCAGGAGAGTCTGACTCTCCGGTCTGCAGGTGTTTAGTGGATCAGGAGGAGGCTTGTGACGTTGTGACTGCAGAACCAAAGCCGGAGCTGCGTCCTCATCCTCAGCACGAAGTGGAGCTCGTACTCGGTGCGGGTTGGACTCCACCAGCGTGGACTGGGACGGTTCACAGCCCAGTCTGAAGTGGTTAGGAGGAGAGTCAGGTCCTCTAAGGCTGAGGCCGGGGTTCTCAACTGGAAACAGGTGGGACTTCCCCTCTGGGTCAGGAGTGAGTCTCTGCCTCAGGTGGAGGAGTTGGAGATGGATCGACGGATCGGGACCTCGTCTTCAGTAATGAGGGCGTTGCTTCAGTCGGAGTAGTCGAAAGGTAAAACTCTCGATTTACTGGTCCATCTACGTTCCAACCCTCACCTGTGGTCATGAAGTTTGGACTATGACCGAAAGAACGAGATCCTGGATCCAAGCAGCTGAAATGAGCTTCCTTCGTAGGGTGGCTGAGCTCAGCAGCAGAGATGAGGTGAGGAGCTCCGTCATTTGGGAGGAGCTCGGAGTAGAGCCGCTGCTCCTTCACATAGAAAGAAGTCAGCTGAGGTGGTTCATCTGATTAGGATGCCTCCTGGATGCCTCCCTTTGGAGGTTTTCCAGGCACATCCCACTGGGAAGAGACCTCGGAGCAGACCCAGAACTCTCTGTAGAGATTATGTGTCCTCTCTGGCCTGGGGACGTCTTGAGATCTCCCCGGAGGAGCTGGAGAGATGGAGGTCTGGGTTTCTTTCCTGGACCCTATGTCCCCGCAACCCAATAAGTAGTAGAAGATGGATGGATGGTTTTCATACACAGTTTGAGGTGGAATCAAAAAGTTTCTTTTGAACACCAAATGTAAAGGTGATATTTTATTTAAATAACTTTTTATTAAATGGTATTTTAACATCTGTTTCAACATCAAATGTATTGTAATTGATTTTACTTGGACTGTATGTAATAGGATTGAAATCTGAATTTGACTGTATTAAATTGAGTTGTAATAAAAAAACACAACATTTCGGAGCACAATACTGTTACATTTTATGTTACCATTGCACATGTGTCATTGTACATTCTTGCACTATTATAAAATACCCATACGGTGATTAGTTTTAGTAAATTTAGGTGAGATTTTAATACTAAAATTTGTGATCAGTTGGGTTTGTTATTTTTATACTGCAGACAACATAAAGATGCCTAATGGTTTTATAATCAGAAAAGAAGCCTGCTCATGTTCACGATGATTCAGGAGGAGTTCCTTTTCACTGGTATCATGTCATGGCGGTGTTACTGCGCCTCCTGCTGGAAACATGGACTCAGCGCCTTTAAATGACGCCCAGTCAGCGGGCTCATTTTGTAGAAAGAAACGTCCACCGAAATGACAGTAAACTGTGGCGTTCAACATCTGAAATTTGCTTCTTTTTAAAAATAAATAAATAAATAAAAGGATGTATTTTAGACGAGCTGAATGAAAAACAAGACTTCCGGTTTAAGCCTGTCCGTCAGTAAAACGGCTCCGTGTGCAACAGCGGATGAGGGGGGAAGGTGTTATAGCAACAATGATTGAGGAAAATGGTCCATCGACACATGTATGTTTTAATGAATGCTTTTAGCATTCACACGGCCGTTCGTGTTGGTTTTGCGCCTTATTAATTCGAGGAGAAAAGCTTTTTCAGGGAACTTTTTTTTGTCAAATATTCAAGTGTAGCTAAACGTTAGCCGCCGGCTAACGAGTTAGCTTGAGCAGCTGCTGGGTTTCCTGTAGCTACCTGAAGTTATTTGCTAATATTTAACAGAAAACTGAGTTTACTTTCACCTCGGGGCATTTAATGAATACAAACGTCTTCTTTGTGAAAGTATGACAGCATGAACAGATGTCTGTTCAGCATCATGAGTGACACTGAAACTGTTCCTGTCAGCAGCTACAAGTAGGCTGTGGGAGTTTAGATATGCCTTCATTTAGATATGCTTCAACCGAATGAGTGTCTGGAGTAATCATTTGCTCTCTTTGTTTTGTGTCCTCACTCAGGACCAGTCTGAAGTGTCCTCCTTCTCCTCCTCCTCCTCCTGCTCCTCTTCTTCCTCCTCCCAGGCCAGGCAGAAACTGGAGGGGCTCCTCAACAAGAACATGAGGATCCGGATGACAGACGGCCGGACCCTTGTGGGTCTCTTCCTCTGCACAGACAGGGACTGCAACGTCATCCTCGGCTCGGCTCAGGAATTCCTCAAATCCACAGGTAGGGAGGAGGATTCAGGTTCCTCCTGTGGCTTTTCGGACAGGACGCAAAGTCAAAACAAAACATTGAGTTGTTTTTTCTCCCCTGTAGTGCTTCCATAAGTATATTGTTAACGTATCAGTATAATAAACATGATTTCTTACCACAATATAAACCTACACGAGCGTCATCTCGTGCGCTAAGCATACATTTTGTAATTCCCCCCATGTTTTCATAGATTCATCAACAGGTTGATTTCTAATTTGTTTGCTCGACCTGAAAATGACACGATTTTGTTCGTTTCGTCGTGACAAAATTCAAAAGTGCTCCCACTGGTTTAATTGCTCATTAGATTATCCTGAGCTCCAATTTGTTTTGTGGCTTTTAGCCTCCAGCGGGTCTTCCTGCTGCTTTTGGATTTTTGATTTCAGAATCAGCTTCTTCTGCACCCAGTGTTTATTTGAAGTTGCTTTAAATCGACTTCGAAGCGAGACATTTTCTTGCCTCTCTGGGAGCATGAGATTATTTCAACAAGCAGACGTTAGGCGTCTCCTCACGTGTTTCTTCTCTTCTGCCTCCTATTTCCAAGGGAACGTGCAGCGATGCGGGACGGAGAAATGCAAATTAAGATATAGGAGCTTTTGATTTAACAGAACCAAAACCATCATCTGTCTGTCTCCCCCCCCCCGCTTTTAAAGACTCTAATCCCCGGTTACATGTGCTAACTGCTGCGTTGTCCGTCCTCAGACACGTTCTCCCAGGGCGAGCCCCGAGTCCTGGGCCTGGCCATGATCCCCGGGCACCACGTGGTGTCCATCGAGGTGGAGGCCGACACGCTGGAAGACACGCCGGGATTCGGAGCCAGCCACTGACGCTGGGCTCAGGTGGCGTTCCGACATCGCTCACGCGGCCACCTCCCGTCCCGAGCCCCGCCGGCGTCAGGCTGCGGCCGAAACCCCGGAGGCGAGACGGGACGAGACGAGTTGTTCGTCTCGTTCGTCTTGAACTCAGCCTCTCCAGACGCCGAACCTCTGCGTCCACACTCTGGATTTAGCCATTCCCTCCATGACTGTAAGAGAAATACACCTGCGGCAGGAGTGGAAGTCACCTCGGCAGGACGTGTGTGTATGTGTGTGTAATGTGGAAGTGCGTTGTGTCTTTGTTACAATGTTTTAAAATAAATGTCTCTCTTTGAGGCTTTTCCTGCCATTTTGTTATACTTTACAGATCAATAGGAAACCAGAGGACATTTAGCCAAAATCTGTCATCTTTCAGGTTTTTTTCTTTGTCCGTGTCGCATTTGTGGACCAAGTTAAGAATCTACGGATGTCACTGAACACAACTCAAGAGGAGGAATTAGACCATTTCTGCACTTTAATACACTTGACCACATCAGCCGATTCTGTTTGGCAACATTTTCTTTATCGCAAGAGAGGAAAAAAACCCAAAAACAAACAAATCAGTTCTCTTCAGGTTTAAATACAAAGACCCCGTCACATTTTGGTTCACACAAAAAACCAGTTAGTCTTTCAACTGGGAATTTACAAAATAACTTAAGTTTGTGCAAAAAAAAAAGAAAAAAAGAAAAGAAAACCCTCCTAAGGTGTGCGTCCTGCGTGGCTGCAGAGTTTGAGCCTCGTTCATAAACTCCCACACTTCAGATAAATATTATCCAAATATTTTTCCTTTTTCGTGAAGCAATTAAATCCGACTAGCGTTTATGTGTCAGATATTCTGCCCCGGTGTTACAGATTAAATAAAACGTGAAGCTGGCTGTTTGACGTCAGTTTTAAAACACATTAGATCTGATTTGCTCGCACCTACGACCATCAGAGACGATTTAAGAAGATTTGATTAACGAAGCGAAAGCGTTGGGGTGAAATAAACTGCTTGCTTTGAGGCGTTACAAGTTGCAAGTTCTGTCAGATACAGTTTTTAAGAAAAACATTTCTCTCTCTGATGGTTTCCTGTCAGGATCTTTAGATTCTCCACTAAAACCTGCTGACCTTCCTCTCTGTAACTTTACTTTGAGCGGGGAAAAGATCGAGGTAATAAAGTAACAGAACCATGGTTGTAGGCCTTTCCCCACCTCCCAGTCAAGCCAGGCTAAGAAGAAGAAGAAGAAATCCCAGCTCGGCTGAACATTTCTCTCTTTATAAACGAGGCTCTCAGATTGCCACAGACAACACACTGGGTTTGAGTAAAGGCTTTTGTTAAAAAAACAAAAAGCCCACAGTAACAGTTCGGGAGTGGAGAAGCTGTGGAGTTTTCATGTAAAAAAAAAAACAACAAAAAAAAGTGCAACTTCTCGTCTTTTGAAATGAGCAGAAAGGCGGAGAGAAACCTTGGATGAGACGCTCGGTCCGGACGTCGGGTGCTTTTCTTTCGGTTCAGTCCAACGCGCTCCTCGCCGGAGAACCTCGACAAACCTTTTAGTTTTAAAGCGAAACCCCCAAATCGCCCCGGAGCTACGATCTTCAGATCCACGGGGAGTCCGTTTACATTCACACGTCTGACGTGACGGAGCGTCTGAGAGCTCCGCTGAACGGATCCGTCGCTAAAAGAACAAACATCTCGATTTTTTTGTTTCTACGCGGGTCGTTCCTCTGGAGAATACTGCGAGCAAGAAGAAGAAGAAGAAGGAAAAAAAAAAAAAAGAGGTTCCTGGACTTCCTGTATTAAAGGAGAGCAGGATCAAAGAATGGCACAAGGAGAGAAAACAGCCACCACCTTTCAGATTTCTATTAAAAAAAAACAAAAAAAAAACAAGCTGCAGCGTCCGTTCAATTCTGCTCCGACCGCAGCGAGGAGTCCAGGTTGGCGTTAAAGTCCTGGGGAAGACGTCCGCCCCCCCGTGTCTCGGCCCCGTCCCGCCTGTCAGTTGTACTCGAACTTGAAGTGGAAGTTGCCGCCGGACTCGAAGGGGTTGAAGTGGAACGGCCAGGCCCGCTGCCCTCCGCCCTGCTGGTTCTCCGGGTCCAGGGGGTCCTCACCTTCGTCGAACTTCTGCCTCATTTCTGAGGGAGGAGACGGTCGGAGGTTATTCACCGAAACAACTCTCATTTTCAGACTTTTCCCCCACAGAGACGGAGGTTTAAGCTGCTTTCAGGTTTCTGTGGTAATTCAGAGATCCAGGAAGCAGCTGGTTCGGGTTTCTTTCTCCCCACAGCTTTTTTATTTTTGAACACTGGTGTTATAAACCCTGTGGTGATCAGATTTAGAGCAGACGTTTGTGGCCAAAAATATTCCCATTTCTAACATACAAACCTGACTGATATTAATATTAAAACAAGGACAAAATGACAGCACAGACAGTCCTAATTATTATTATTATAATATGATGCTATTTTTGTCTATTACAATTTTTATCATCTGTAACAATTATGGTGAAAAAAAAGAATTTTTACTATTAATTTGACTTTTGAAGACTATTTGAGGACCCTTAGATGGTGTTATAAATATATATATTTTTAAAAGTAGCTGGGTTTTTTTCTTATGCCAACTACAGTTGATGACTGTGCTCCATAGACAGATCAGGAAGGTGAGTTTTAATCACAACTAATGTAATAATAATAATAATTTTTAAAAAAAACAGCATTCCTTTGAGTCTGCTGCCTCGCACGTCTGTGTTTTATAACCAGAGCTCTCGTGTGATCAGTTAGCGCTCTGAGTAGCTGTTGAGGATGACTCTCATCTACTTCCACTGCCACGTTTTAGCTCGACTGCTTGTAAAACTGACAGAGTTGAGGCCATTTCTGTGTCGGCTCTGGCAGATTAGCCACAGGTTTAAGACCTAAAATCATTCCCAACAACATAATTAGCCTTCACTGCTACAAAGAGATACAAAGCTGTGGTCCTAAATGATTAAAACTGATATTAGTTAAAGACTCTTTGGTAAATCTCTTAGCATTTTTTTTTTTGTATCTTTAACTAGAATTAGGGGTCACTCTGCAGCTTTAATTTAAAGGCTCAGAAGCTGAAAGGTTTGGTAAATTTACAGAATTAAAAACATGAGTATAAACGCGAGCTCCTGACCTGGGTCGGTGAGGACCTCTTTAGCTGAAGCGATGTCAATGAATCTCTTCTCCGCTTCCTTTTTGTCGGCTTCAGACTGGAAGTTGTCCGGGTGCCACTGCTGCGCCAGCTTCCTGTACGCCTTGATGATCTCCTGTTTGTTGGCGTTCCTGAGGAAGGAGGGAGGAGACGATGCGTTTCATCGAAGCGTAAACTGGAGAGCAAACGTCGCCCGAAAACGAACGGCCGCTCACCTGCCGACGCCGAGGATCTTGTAGTAGTCCCTTTTCCGGGAGATCTTGAGCAGCCTCTGCGCCCGCTCCAGCCCCTCTCTGATGGAGTTGCTCTCGGCGTCGAACTCCCTCGCCTCCTGGTAGTCCTCCACAGCTGCGGCACCACAGATTCAGCTTGGTCAGCGATTTTTGGTTCGCACCGAAAAAAGGCAACATCTTGGCTAAACCTCCCTTAGAGCCCCTTTTCCACTGGCTCTACTTCAGCAGCACCGCTCTACTCGGCTCGGCTCTATAAAAAATGCATCACGTTTCCACCGGCCAAAGCCACACCTCCAGACTTCCTACGCCATGAGTGTGAGCTACCGAAACTTGCATGTCGACATCATACGCTTATTAACAGATATTCCTATTGTGTGTTTTCAGATGTCAGTAAACTGTCTGACCACACCCACGACCAATGAGTGAACAGGAAGCTAAGCTTGCGTCACCCAGGAAAGCAGGGACCGGTCTTGAAAAAATGCCGTAGAAACACTCGCAAAGCAAGCCGAGTAGAGTGGAGCCGGGACCTTTAGAGACGGTGGAAAAGGAGCAATAAAGCCCCCCCCCAACGAGGCTCTGAACGTGTTTGTTTACGACACCTTCAGACGCGTTTTCAGCACGATGCTCGCAGCGGCGCTTTGAGCTTCATGCCTCGCTAACAGGATGTTTAACGCTTCGAACGCAGACCGTCATCTCTCTCGACTCCCGAGGAGCCGACTCGATCAAAGCCTTATTTATTTATTTATTCTTTTTTTTTTTTGTCCTGTCACCTTTCTCGTAGTCCTGGTTGAGGATGAAGGCCTCCGCTCGGTCTCGGAGGATGTTGGCGTTCCGAGGGTCCCTCTGGTGGGCCTCTGAACACGCGTCTATGGCCTCGTTTGCCAACTGGAGCTGCCGTTTGGGAAACAAGAAACAAGTTGTCTCAGGACGAATCTTCAAATCGTCCCCCCTACCATTCACCCGACAAGAGGAAGACCTGATCACCCCCCCTCCTTATTAAGGTTTTAATTTAGATGATGTCATCCTGTCTGACCTTGACGAGGCAGAAGCAGATCCTCTCCTTTGCCAGGTTTGTGTAGAACAGGATGTTGGGCTCGGTCTTCATCGCCGACTCGTATTTATCGATGGCCTCCTGGTACCTGAGGGCGGAGAACACGACACATCACATACGTCCTTTTATACATCTTTCTGAGGTTTGAGATGATGGTTTAAAGCTCTGGCTTAAAGGAAAGGTGGCGGGCGGCATGCGTTCCTTTAATCAGTCTTTTCAGAAGTTTTAGTTTCACAGGTAAAATTCTAAAACAGTTTCTTAGTGCACCGACCTCTCCTCCTGAATCAGCTCCTCTGCAGAGTCCAGCTGCTTGCTGAGCTTCTTCACCTGCTTGTAGTGGCTGAAACAGTCTTTGTCGTCCTGGTCGAGCTTCAAGCACTCCCTGATGTGACTGCACGGAGACAAAGGGAGGAGGGTAAGCGGGTCCGAGCTCGGGGAGGGGGGGGAACCGTTCAGCTCTAGTCGGCGCGGCGCGTACCTGAGCGACTCGCGGTGCTCTCCCAGGCTGTACTGCAGCAGGCTGAGCTTCAGGAAGGCCGCGCGGTTGTCGCTGCGCAGCCTGGCCGCTGGCGCCAGGTCCTGGATGGCTTTCTGCGGGTCTCCCATCCGGACGAAGCACTCGGCACGGAGCTCCCGGGTTTCTGGATCCCACGGGGATATCTGAGGGCAAACAGACGGGTCTGATCCAACCGAACGGCTTAAATAACGACATTTACTCACACCGAATGGCTTCAAACCCTCAAAAAAAAAAAAAAAATCAAACGTTTTAACCAACACGAGTCGGTTTCATCTCTGAACACAACCGGACGTTTAAATAGGATTCTCCTTTCAAAACGCTCTGTTACAAAGACCACACCCACCTCTATGGCCCTCTCCAGCACGGAGACGGTGGCGCTGTAGTCTCCCTGGTGGTACGCAGCGTGGGCCTCCTCCTGCAGCTCCTCCAGCTCGTTGGTCTTCATCAGCTGCTCTTCGGCTTCTTTGTGGTCCGAGGAGCGCTGCAGCTGAAAAAAGGGTTTCTCCTTTTAATGGTCAGGCACTGTTCTGCAACCTGCAGTAGATACTACACCTCACACCCCATCTACAGATGTGTTTTTCTCAATTTATATTAAAAAATTAATTAAATCAGACCAATCAGGATAGAGCGGGATGAAGAAAAACGTCTCCATGTTGAGGTTTTTAGGGTCGCTCCGTCACATATGTCCACATAATTAAAAAAAAACAACTAAATCTCTGGAGTCCACTGGACCTGAGCACAAATCAGTTCCTGTAAAGTTTTCTCAAAATGTTTTAAAATCCAGCACACGTGTTCTTATTTTGTCAATTATTTACAAAAAGATCATAGTTCCAGTTAATGTATGTACAGCTGAAACCAGACGTTTATGTACACTAAATAAAAAAGACCAATCTGCATTTTTTCACACCGTCTGACGTGAAATCAGATGAAACTTTTCCTGTTTTAGGTCAATTAGGATTTAAATTTTTTTTTCTATTTGCTAAATGCCAGAATAATGAGAGGGAGGATGTTTTTAAGGCAATTTTTATTACTTTCACGTCAGAAAGTGTGAAAAAATTGAATATTTTGTAACTCATTTAGATTAACTACAACCATTCAGAGGAAATAGAGGAAAAAAAGAAGAAAAAAGTGACAACGTCTCTGCTCAGAAGGTGTATAAAAGGTAAAACTTCGGCATTTGAATCAAACCTTAGCATCACTGTGACTCGATTTAATAAAAACACTTTGCTGATTTAAGCAACTTCTGTTTAGAAATCTGAATATTTCTCTTTTGAAAATCGAATAGAAGGAAAAAAAAAAAAAAATCTTAAAGCGCAACTGTTTCTCCAGCATGTAACACAAAAAAGTCCATGTGTGTGTGAGCCCTAATTTTAGGAAGAAAAAACAAAACGAAACGAAACCTACCACCGTTTCAAAGTCCTCTTTGGCCTCCTGCGTGTTTCCCTGCCTCAACAGGATGTTTCCTCTCTGCAGCCGGGCCTGAAAACAGACAAAAAGAAGTGAGGAGCAGGGCTTCGGAAGGTTGAGATCTTCGGCGGGTTTCTGCGAGCTTCTCACAGGCAGGAAGTCCGGCTTCAGCTGGATGGCTCGGCTCAGATCGGGCAGAGCGGATCTGGCCTTTCCCATCGCCAGGAACACGGCGGCTCGTTTGTAGTAGGTCAGGTAATTCTTCGAGTCGCCCTCTGGAAAATGTCAAGAGACACCAGATCTGTACTTTTTACAGAGGCGTCGCACTCCAGTCAACTGGAGTCAATGTTACAGCGGAGTTATCTTACCCACAGCCGAGTGGTAGTGGGACAAGGCTTCGGCCAGCTGACCGGCGGCCAAAAGCTTGCGGCCCATCTCCAAGTGGTGCTCGATCTCGGCGTGCGTCGCCCCGAGGACGCCTGGAACACAAACCTGAGCCTGAGTTCAAATCTGCAGCGAGGGTTCATCCGATCGGCCAAACGTGCTGCCGTCTCCAAGTCTGCGATTTACCGTGACCCTGAAACAACCTCACCCCTGACCTGTCTGGTGTGTCCCTGGAGGGCCACCATCCTGCCTGCTTTAGTAGTTTCCCTGCTTTGACTCGCCTGATCTGAGCGACTGAGTGATTAATGGGCTTCTGCAGAAGAGCAGGGAAACATCTAAGACATGCAGGAACGGTGGAACCTCCAGGACCAGGACTGGACACCACTCCTCCACGGCCTTCACAGAACAGACTGTATTTACTAATCAGGGGATTCCTGAAAGCAACCAGCGGCTCTAGATCAGTGGGTCTTAAAGCTGGGGTCGGGACACCAATGTGGGTCACGAAACTCTAAGCGCTAAACTCCAAATATTAACTTACTGCAGATTTCATAATAACTTCTGATGGTATATCTTCACCATAATTGTTAAAATGTATAAGAGCAGAAGTTATAAATGAATAAAAATGATTTTGTAGATGTTTATGGTGTCATTATGTCCACGTTTAACTGGGTTTTAGCCCTTTTTGTTTACTTAAACCAGTAATAGATGGGGTCCCAAGCCTTTGTCACGGTCATTTTGTGGGTCGGGAGTCTAAAAGTTTGGGAACCCCCGCTCTAGGTTTTAGTTCGGGGGGGGGATCAGAGTGAAAGAGGATCACAATTTTCTCCTTTTTATTTGTAAAAAAAGTGTTTAAAAAAAAGACACGGATCACTTTCCTTCCACTTCACAATCCAGCACTACTTTGTGTCGGTCTGTCTCATAAAAATCCCAGTAAAAATACTTCAACATTTGGGGTTGTAATGTGACAAAAATTGGGGGCAAGTTCAAGGAGGACAAACACTTTCTTTAAGGCACAGCTGTTAGACTCTTAACAGCTTTGTGTTTAGGTTTCTTAGAAACAACTATAATAATAATAAAAAAAATTCAATGTTAACACCTCAATGCAAAAGTGCACAAACACATGAAGGAAAAACCTGGTATTCTTGACAATAAAATCGCTTTTCTGCGTCTTAATTTTTTGTTATTTTTTCTATATATAATTAAACTGTAATTTGCATGAGTCTTGCCCTTAGCTGCGCATGCGCACACGTTCAGAACTATTTTTAAGCTACCTCCTAACATTTAAGTAGTATTGTTTTAACAAAAACACTTATCACTTTACAACATATGGTACCCATAAGGTGTAAAATACAACAATAGGTAGTTATATTGTTTTTCAATTTTTTTTCTTAAAAATTAGGTTTCGTTTTATGGGATTTTGGATTTACACCTCGGAGCCACCGTACCTGCCAGGGGGGTCTCACCTGTCACCAAAACTAAACTTTCCAACTTAAACAGCGAATAAGTCGAGCCGCAGTATTTGCGTTTATTGAGGCTCTTTTAAGTGTTTTTAACCAACGTATAAAGCAGTCTTACCGTCCAGCTGGATGTCCAGGAGGACGCAGAGCAGTGACAAGGAACACAGCAGCCCGCCGACTCCTCCTGCCCGCCGACACCACTCCATCTCCGGACCCGCTCACGCTGCCGCTCCGAAACAGACGAACTTCGCGGCCCTGCGTCCACCGGAAACGGCGGCTGTCATCGAAAGTGGCCGAGCCCGCTGTGACAGAGCGAAGGAGCGGAGCTACGACGGTACATTTATTTACCGTCCCAGCCGGACAGTGTTCCGGGCGGAAAACGAGTCGAGCCACTCGAAGGTTCCACAGCCGGAACGGCTGTTTAACGTCTGCTTTCAGCGGCGATAACTAGAGTTTGCTCCAAGTAAATCCACTTCTTGTAACCTAACGACGGCGAAACAACCCCGGTGACTGTCTGTAGACTTTTATAAATGAACCCTCTCTGTCTGGTGTCGTCGTCCCCTCCCTTCCTGGCCTACATTTCCGTGGTTGGTCCGCACGGCGAACATCCGGGTTCGTCTCACAACGTGGGGTTCTCTCATTGGAGAGACTATTTTAACACTGGCGGCACTCCCATATAATGTGCCGGCATGGGCCAGGCCCGGGAGTCCAGAGCCGCATAATATTTACGGTTTACAATCTGTCACGGTGTAAAGCGACACGGAGTATGGCAGGCCGTTGTAACATATAATCAAACCAATTCTTCTGTCGCTTTTATTGTTTGTGAAAACTATATTTTCAGGTCTAACATACAGCTTAGATCTTATTTTTTACCAGATTACACAGATAAGTTTGTAAAAATTGACAGAGGCACTGCTGCAGAGTACAAACGGTTTATTGAATTCACAAATGTTTCAAAAAGCAAAAATAGTCACGATTTACTTTATTATACCAAGTGGCCACACTTGGTATATAGATCCAGGGACAGCATAGGTCCTGGCTTAAAACAAGCCAGAGGGCTAAAATAGAAACTCCCTTTCCCTAAACAAAAATAAATAAACTAAAACAAAAATGAAATTAAAACAAATCAAGAACTAAAACAAACTGAAGCAGTAGCATGCCAACCTACACACAAAAGAAATCAAGTTAAACAAGAACATTAGACAGCCAGATAATCATAAGGAACAGCCCTTATCTGCTCTACAGTGAAACCAGTAAACGGCAATATGCCCCGGCTACAATCTACCCCAGTTTTTTGTGTTGATGGCCCGTCAATATACAGATTTTCTAACACCATGGTCGAAAAATGTCAGCCACACTGCTACCAGCACTAGTGATCTGAGAGACTGTAGCCCCTTCTGCCCTCCATCTTGGCCTCTCTGGAAGATGATGGGGGTTTGAATGATAGCTGGCCGTTTTCCTTGTCGTCCTTCGGAGGGGACCCAAGCTTTTTCCAGTCTCTTGAAGAGCAACTATAGAAGCAGATGGAGGGAGAACAGGGAGAGTACATTGATTTTCAGCCATCTGAACTGTGGAGGCCGGTGCCTCTACACCTGTTGATCGAGTTACCACATAGACAAAATCCAGCTCCTCATCCACGTCCTCTTCCCTAGTGTTAGAAATGTCCTTACCTCTCCTGGGCTCTTGAGGCCAGAGTCCCACAGGGACTGGTTTCAACATCAAACGGTGCACGGTCCTCAGCCTCTGACGATTATCCAAGGGTGCAACAGTGTACACAGAACCTCCAGAAGTTGGAGCTTTAATCACCACATGGATAACGGGATTCCATACATCCTGAATCTTATTCCTCCCTTTATTACTGTGATCTCGAACATAGACCAGTTCATTTTCAGACAATTCACTGGTCAGACCCCCAGCATCATGACGCTCCTTCCGACGGTCAGCGGCCATTTTCAGGCGATCTCGATCTCAAAAGCAACCTGAAGTTGATGCCACTGTCGAAGCAGCTCCAGGACCTTTGGGGAGAGACTGGCCCTTTCTACTTTATCTGGACGTCTCTGTGTCCTCCACGACTTCAGAAAAGCACTTATAGTAGGATCAGCTTCTTGAAGTGGGATGATGTCATCAGGGGCATGAGAGGGGAACACAGACACTGCAGCTTGGAGCACATGTTGGGTTACATCTGGACAACTCAGCTGTTTCATCAAGGGAACCAAGGTCCCCGGCAGAGGAATGTCGGCCTCGGTTATCGTTGGTGGCTTTCTTGAAAGGGCATCCGTGTTCACATTTAATCTGTAACGGATAGAAAAGTTAAAATCTGCCAACTGTGCTACCCAACGCTGTTCGGTTGCCCCCAATTTAGCTGTGTTTAAGTGGCTGAGGGGATTGTTATCAGTCCATACAATACATTGCTGCCCCAGCAAATAGTCTCAGAATTTCTCTGTCATATAGTAGAATAATAAGGAAATGCAAATACAACTAAATACACCTAAGTGTTCCCCAACAAAAACACCCTCACACCAAAACCCTTGGTGAATACAGCAAAGAAAAGAAAAGAAAAGAAAAACTCCCCTCCCACTAGTCTCCTTACTCTAAATAAAACAGCCTAAGATCCAGGGAGAGCATAGGTCCTGGCTTAAAACAAGCCAGAGGGCTAATAAAATATGTTTTTTTTAACCAACAATGACTATCTACAGATAAATAAACTAAAACAAAAATGAAATTAAAACAAATCAAGAACTAAAACAAACTAACACTGAAACAGTAGCAATATGCCCCGGCTACAATATGAAATTCCATCCATAAGATCTCCCCAGATCTCTAAGTCTTCCCCGGGTTCTCCCCCCAATGGGATGTGCTCAGAAAAACCTCCAGAGGGAGGCATCCTAATCAGATATCCGACCCACCTCAGCTGACTCGATGAGGAGGAGCATCAGCTCTGCTCGCTGGAGCGACACCCTCATTCCTCCACAACATGGAGCTCCTCGCCTTGTCTCTGAGGCTGAGCCCGGCTTCCCCGTGATCGCAGGTGAGGGTCGGAGCGCAGGAAATCAAGAGTTCTGTCTTTCAACTCAGCCCCCCAACACCACGACAAACCGGAGCGGCGCCCTCATTACTGCAGACGAGGACGTTGATCCATGTCCCGCTCTGTCCTCCCATCACTCGTGAAGAAGACTCCCAGATTCTTGAACTCCTCCACCTGACACAAAAAACTCATCTAGGTTAATGGCTAGCCAAACAAGTGGCTGTTTTATTTTTTTGGGCTAGCAATGCACTTAAATATTTGTCATAACACATTGTTGGGTTGAGAAAACAGCCACAAACTAAAAAAAAACAAAAAACAGTGTCATGTAGTGATGGGAACGGAGGCTCTTTTGAGTGAACTGATTCACTAGAATCAGTTCATTAAAACGATTCATTCAAAAGATTTGTTCACCAAATCCTTCAGTTCACACAGTTTATTAGTTAGTCAGCTAGTTAGTTTAGTTTATTTCTTTTGTGTCATACACCATAAAAGGTGCCCAGCCCCCATGGGCTTAAAAGACACAAACATATTTCAAAGATTCAGAGAAAGGCTGACATCAACATCCGTCAAACAGAAAATGTTGTTCATTATACGGATCACTCCTCGGCTTCAGGATGTTGTTTCTGCACACGTGCGAATCAGCGGTACATCTGCTGAGTGAATCCTGCCCCGCCTGCACGCCGCTGCGTTGTTTAGATTTATGTCATGAGTGAGTCGAAGAACGCAGAGGTTCCACTCCCAGTGAACTCAGCTGAACACAGTTTTTTTTCTTTTTCTCAACTGAACTAAGTAACGAACAAATTGGTGACTAAAGGGATTTGGTTCAGTTCGTTCACTCAAAAGATTCGTTCATTTGAACGAATCGTTCATGACCGACCCACATACTCGTTTCTGCTGCTCAACCCGCAGACGGATCAGTGTTTTCCTCACAGATGTGGTCCCATTTAAGGGGAAACAAACAAGCTTTCCAACTGTAGAAGATTTATCACCAAGGAGCATTGTCACAACAAAGAAACAACCCACCGAACCTTACGTTTTGTGCTGTTTATTAAAAATAAAATATAAACATAATGTGTTTCGATGGAAGCATAAGTTTTGGGTTCAATCCGAGCTGATGCTTGAAAAATGGACAAACGTCTCACATTTCCCAAACCATTTGTTAGGAGTAAAAAGTTCAGCGTTCAGAATGAAACCATTCATGGAGCTCAGTAGTACAAAGAATTACAGTTTGAACAAAAACAACCCGTCCTGCACCCTCCGTTAGACACGCTTTACAAAACTGTACAAAATATCACGCAAACAATATCTGAATCGTCCCTCTTTTGACCTCACAAAAGTCTGTTTGTGTTTCCGCAGATCACTGTCTGAATTTCCTAAAATAAAAAAAAAAAAAAAAAAAACGTGACTGACTTCATGTATTCGAGCCATAAAAAAATCATCAAAATCAATAAAAAAGTCTGTTTGTGTTTTGTACAATCTTTACAGAATCAAATCTGTCATTTAAATCATCTGCTTCATAGAAAAAAAAAAAAAAAAAAAACCCATCATTTTATTTACAGCGCGGCGGTGCTGGGCCGACAGTAAACATTTGACGCATCCGCAGCCGTGAACGGAGAGCTCGGTGTAAAAATGGCGTAGGAACAAACGGCGCTCAGACGTAGGCGTTCCGCCCGTAGGTGCTGGCGGCAGCGCTCCTGCTCGGCGCCGCTCCGGAGTACGCCGTCCCCCTGCTCTGATAGGCCACCGGGCTGCAAAACAAGATGGTCAATTAGAAGGGTACACCCTGAAACAAACAACACGGTACATCTGTCTTTAAACTACGGTGAAACGAGGAAACGTTGGGCTAAAAGCTGAGAACGTCCCACGATTCACTGGTTTGTAGACGACTGTCTTTGTCTTCTCTACGAGCTTTCAGTCCCTCACTTTGGTTTTGGCTCTTCTTCATTAAATCACTGCAACAATATGATTCCTTTTGTGTTATTTTAGGGGTTCTGTTGTAGGTTTTTGTGCTTGAAATCATATTTTAATCACTCGACTCAACCGGTGCGACTGTTTGTTCCGGTTATTGGACGAGCTGAAGGTGTCCAGGTCCTGTGGCTGCAGGACGAGCCTTCCACTGTGTCTTACAGTCGGCACGAGGGGTTGGGTTTGCTCCAAACATGAGGCTGTGTATTATCAACAAACATCTCTCAACTGTCCATAAGGACATCGTTCTACAGTCCTGCACTTTGTTTAGACCAGCAGTGTCCAGTCCTGGTCCTGGAGGGTCTCTATCCTGCAGGTTTTAGATGTTTCTCTGCTTCGACACGCCTGATCTGAACAACTGAGACATTAACAGGCTTCTGCAGAACTTAAAGACCTGCTGAAGAGCAGAGAAACATCTAAAACCTGCAGGACAGTGGTCCTCCAGGACCAGGACTGGACACCGCTGGTTTAGACACAACTTTACAAACCTAAGTTTTGATAACAATCTTTTTTTCCAGACAATCCCCTTCAAACAGATCACGCTCTTTTTCGCAACTATCCTATCACAAACTTAAATATTTACCACCTACGTAGACGTTAAAGATGTAGTTTTTAGTTTTTTTCTAATCTCTCCAAGCCTTTTTACGGTCTGACCTCGGGGTAGATGCCACGTTCTTCCTTGGGAAGACTGGCAGCCATCTTAAATATTTTCTGCTCGTAAAACAGCATCAGCTTTGTTCAACAGATGACCCCCAAACGGTTTGAAAAAGGACTTTTCAGACTGCTGTGCTGGAAGCAACAACAGCTCCTTTAAGCTCTGCTTACCTGTTTATCCCAGAGCGGCAAACTACCAAAATGACTGCTTTTATCGAGGCGGACCCACCTGCTGATGATCGGTTAGTTGTTGCATTTCATTACGACCACCTGGCTGCTAATGGCTCTCTGAGTCACCATGGAAGAGGTATGGGTCTCAATCTCTCTGTTTTTAAATTAACATTATTATTCTTATTTGGCATTTTGGTTTAGTCCCTGCATTTTGGTTAAGTCTGATATGTCACATGTTATCCATTTTAAATGCTTTTTTCCTTTACTTTAATACCCGCCTGTGTATTTATTTCCAGCATGTTCTGTAAAAACACAAGATTTTGACCATTATTTACTAAAGTTGTTTCAGTGTGAAAAGCACAAGCGTTACTAATCACTTTATTTATAGGTTTATTGTTGTTTTTTTGGCCATTTGACAACAGCTGAATACCTGAGCCGTTGTTATTTTAGCACATTGATTGCAGTCATTTTACAGAGCTGCCTTATTTCACCCAACCACTGGGTGGCCCTCGACTCTGACACTTTCCAACCACACGGCACATGGCACACACCGCGGTACCTTTTAACTCCCTGTCTCATCCCTTATGGGGCTTTATATTCACTTTTTAAAATGCTTTTATACTCCCCTGCTCAAGGTCAGGTTGCTGCTCACTTATTCCTGGTATTTCCCTTCGTGAGAACACGTCGTCGATTGGTGCTCGTTTTACTCTGCTTGTGAGTTTATAAAGTTTTTCTTGAACCCAGTGAACCAAAGAAGGTGCTCATAACGGTCTTCGGTAGTTTCGAAAGGCTCCCCTCAGACACTCGGCCCAGACTTGTCCTCATTTAGCGACGCAAACAAGCCAAGCTCTGATTAATCGCAGTTAATCAACAACGGGCCCGTCAATAGTTTAGTCACACTGTAACCCTTTTCCTTTCCGGCAGACGCGTTCCCAGAAGACGCGGCGAGGGGAAAGTCGCGAACACGAACTCACTATTTTTCCTCCTGGGCCATCTTGCAGGAGCAGGCGAGGCAGACGCCCCCGGCGATGGCGAGCACGGCGGAGCACCAGCCGATGTAGAGTCCTTCCCCTATTTCGTACCTGAGGGGTTAAAAACAGCAGAGTTGCAGCCGACCAGCACGCTAAACCGTTTCATACGTGCGAACCCAGCCCCGTGGAAACAGCTCACCTTATGCCAGGATAGAAGGGGTCGAAGAAGTCCTGGGTGATGTTGAAGGCGTACCAGGACACCGAGATCATCGTGCACAAACCTTTTGGCAGATAAAAAAATGAATAAAGTTCTTTATTGGTTAAGAAAGAAACAGGAAAGCTCAGATGGAGTTAAAGTCTTTAAGCAATTAGGCACAAATTGTACAGAGGACTGATTCAGATGTGCAACAAAACCTGATTTATTGTCTTCCTGGAGAAGTTCCTTATCTACCGGCTTTATCAGGAGGTCATATAGCAATTATCAAAGAAACTCCCCTGGCTGATTTTATTTTATTTTTCCCCCCTTTGGTTACCTTGCAGGATAAAGAAGACCCCGGCGGTGCCTGCGATCCTCCCTTTCAGAACATAGTTCTCCCCTCCGGCTTTCGAACACTGGATCCCTATCAGGGCCCCCACCAGCCCGAAGGAACCCAGAACCACGGATGCGATCATTAAGGCCCGAGAAGCCTGGATGTAACCTGGGCGTTAAACACACAGAAACGGAACTAAATTAAATTTTGTTGTCTTAAATGACGAACTGATTGAGCCTGATTGTAAAATGTGTCGTTCAAAAAGCTGCAAACGAACATTGATGGTCTCTAAAAGTTTTCCTTTTTAATGCACAGGGTCCAAATATGAGAATTAGAAGATTAAATAGGAAAAAACACAATTATTTAATCCCTACTTGGTTGGATTCATTGCACCTTCATGACAGATTTGTTGGTTTTTTTCTGTTTTCAACGTACCGCTCAAAGCGAGCAGCGACGGGAACTCCCTGCAGTTGTGGACCCCGGTGGAATCCGTGGCGCAGGACATCCACAGGTTCTCGTAGATGGTGGAGGTGGTGATGACGTTCCCGTCCACCGTGGAGGTCTTCCAGTAGCGGTTTGGCAGCGCCACCCCGACCATCACCCACCCGACAAACCCCAGGACCAAAGCCACCACTTCCACGACTGGATCCATGACCGTCCCCTCCTCGGTCCGCCGGTCAGAACAGGAGCAGAATATCCAGATTTAAGTTCTTCTTCTTATTCTCTCTCTCTCACTCTCTCTCTCTTGTTTTTATTTAACTTTTTTTGTTGTTGTTGTTAAACCAAATCTGTGAAGTCTGTCACGCGAGTCGGACCGTCTGTTAAGCGGATGGCAGCGTGTGGAGTCTGCAGCAGCGCCCTTCAGATGTGTCCGGCTCTGCAGATATGTATAATCATTTATACGACTCCTTGTTTCTCCTCCCACTAACTTCTGTCTTACTGAGTTTTTTCCTCTCACACACTGTGCCCTTTTTTTTTTTTTTTCTTCGTCTTTAATTTTACACCCCTGAAACGGAACAGGTGTTTATCAGCTCGCTCTCAGGGTCCAATGGTCATCCATCACTCTTAAAGCAACAGTTCAGATGTTTGGGAGCGGGTCTCTGTGGAAAAGTTGCAAGCAATGAATATCTTACCTGTTGCAGATAGCTCTTTGAGTGACCTCGATTTGGACAGACTGAGTTTAATTCTGACCGGACTGACGAGCTAATAACAGAGTAGATTGCTTCCTTCTTAAAATAATATAAATACTATTTTATAATCCTTTTGGCTCCTCCGTGAATTGCTGCCTTATGGTGGTGGAGAAGTTTGTGTTCCTGAATGATCCTGGGGGCTGTGCTGTCGGGGGCACAGGGTCTCCCAAGGTCTCTTGGCTGACAGGCCAGAAAGAGCAGCTCAAAACACTTGTATGGATTATAGGACAGGAAGGAGCTAGATGTCCCTCGCCTGGACATGGGTTACCGGGGCCTCACCCTGGAGCCAGGCCTGGCGATCGAGCCTCTATGGGGCTCATTTGGGCGCAGCCTGAATGAGGAGCTGTATAGGTACGAGTCGGGCACGTAGTGTCACGGGCAGCAACCGAAGTCTCTCAGTTGGACTGGGAATGCCTGGAATCCTCCTGGAAGAGCAGGAAGAGGTGGACTGTGGACAGAGATGCCTGGGAGTCCCTGCTTGACCTGCTGGCCCCGAAACAAGCGACAGCGATAATTGATAGATGGATGATCCTTTTCATTCGTTTTTTTTTTTGTCCAAATATCTTTTATTGCTGCCTGAAGAGCCCCGAGCAACACTGAAGGTGCTACAGCGAGCGGATGCAGCTGCTTCTTGTGTTTGCAAACAACCGCAGAAGTCAGCATCGACATTTGTGGAACGTAAGATAATCCCAACGGAAAAGTCTGAGATCGGAGTCGATCATGGACGACAGAAATCCATTTTGTTCCTGGCCCTGTTCGGATTAGTTGCCCCCCTCCCATCAGTTCAGTGAAAATAAAAGGCCTAGCATTCCTTGAAGGGATGCATATAACCCGCCGCCTTTCCCACCAGCGTTTCAAACGGAGATCACCTCGTGTTGAGGAATGACGGAGGGATTGGCGTTTTTAGCCAAACCCAGAAAACCTTGTTCGGCGCCCTGGGGTGACTCTCAGCTACTACCACACCAAATTTCAGCCCAGCATCTGTGAAACTGACCGAGTTACAGCCACTTATGAGCTGATTAGCATCAGTTAGCCGTGACGGCCATCTTGAGTCAGTTTGGTTGTAGTTGGAGCAGCCAGTGGTCCGTTTCGGGACGTTTCATGAAATATTTCATCAACGCCCTCACGCCGACACGAGCACCAACATTATGGTCTGCCTTTGCCTTCTTGGCAGCGGGTGATAATCCCACTCTGCAGCTCTCTGCAGCAGGTTAGATATTAACCGTTCATAACCTGTCCACAAAACCCCATTTCAAAAGATGTGAACTGCTGCTTTAATGTCCCTGCTCTGCAGATTCTCCCATCAGCTTTATTTCAGTATTATTACCGGGTCTTTTGTCTTTAACGTAGTTGTTATTGTGCATCATTTTGATTCAACCTGCTGTTTTTAAATGTGGTTTACAGACAAATAGTTTTTTTTATTCTAGCGTTTTAACAAAAATGACAACTTGAGAGTTCCTTCATGGGTCTTTTAGTGTCTGCACATAGATTTGATGCTCCGGAGGCAGTAAAATTACAGCTCGGTTGGCTTTATTGTTTTGATTTGAACATCTGAAGGCCACGGGCCACAAGGACACGATCGGCGTTCGTCACGCCCAGGTTTGTTTTTTTTTCCTCTGGAACGTTATCAACAGCGTGAAGTGGTTCAGCTTAAAGGCACAACAAGCAGGCAGAGACAAAGGTCCAAAGTCGCACGGTTTTATCTCGTAGTTTCTGTGTTTGTCTGAGGTCATTAATAACCCTCCGCTGGTGACTTTCTGGGTCAGCGCCGGCAAATCCAGAGCACACCGAGTTCACCCGGCCGATAACACGGAGATAACGTCTTCACCTGGATCTCGGATCGAGCCGTCAACAGCGTGGAGGCGAGGGGACCGGCAAGCCTGTTGGTGCAAAGGTCAACAACGAGGCTCCAGAAACACCAACGATTACAGATATGACCTGACTTTTCCCTAATAACAAGAAGGTTTAAAGAAAGTTCATGAAACAGTTTTGTTTTTTTCACATGAGAACGAAAGGATGTGAGTGAAAACAGAGGGTGGTTTGTGGTTTTTATGCTGAGCTCTTTGAGGCAGAGCTCATTTTAAACTTTTTTTTTAAAATTATTATTATTATTGTTGTGTAAACTCGCCCTCAGCTCATTTATTAAATCATTTTTGTAGGTAACAAATACTGGCCCACTGTCAAAGAGACATCCTTACAAATAATGTTGGTTTTCAGTAAATTATCAGTCCTGATTTTAAACTTGATCAAATACCATCCTAATTATTTATATATAATAAAATAAAAGCGCAAATCATGATGCTTACAGGCATAAATTAATTGTTTGGAACCCTTTTGTTAAAGAATGAAAGATTCCAGAAATAACTTGAAAATGACAAAACTAGTAATAGAAAAAAAAATACTAAAACTGAAAATCAGTCAGAATTTAATCTTTTACCGTATACAGGTGCTGGTCATAAAATTAGAATATCATGAAAAAGTAGATTGATTTCAGTAATTCCATTTAAAAAGTGAAACTTGTATATTATATTCATACATTACATACAAACTCATATATTTCAAATGTTTATTTCGTTTAATTTTGTTGATTACAAATGACAACAAATGAAAATCTCAAATTCATCATATCAGAAAATTAGAATCTTGTGAAAAGGTTCAAAATTGATGGCACCTGGTACCACACTCTAATCAGCTAATTAACTCAAACCACCTGCAAAGGCCTTTAAATGGTCTTTCA
>NC_051436.1:12980824-13012841 GCF_001649575.2 Kryptolebias marmoratus
TTGCTGCAGTAATACAGGCCAAAGGAGGCCCAACTAAATACTGAGTGCTGTACATGCTCATACTTTTCATGTTCATACTTTTCAGTTGGCCAACATTTCTATAAATCCTTTGTTTTTATTGGTCTTCAGTAATATTCTAATTTTCTGATATGATAAATTTGAGATTTTCATTTGTAATCATCAAAATTAAACGAAATAAACATTTGAAATATATGAGTTTGTATGTAATGTATGAATATAATATACAAGTTTCACTTTTTAAATGGAATTACTGAAATCAATCTACTTTTTCGTGATATTCTAATTTTATGACCAGCACCTGTATCTGTTTTTGGGTCACGGAGGAAACAAGTCCAGGTCTCTCTCCCCAGCGACACGCTGCAGCTCCTCCTGGGGGATCTAAAGGCGTTCCCAAATCCAGCGTTTTACCTTTCAACTAAACCGACCGAAGCAACGCCCTCATTACTGAAGACGTGGCCCCGATCCGTGGATCTGTCTCCTGCTCCGTCCTCCCATCACTCCGGAACAAGACTCCCAGATACTTGAGCTCCTCCACCTGAGGCAGAGACTCATTCCAGATCCAGAGGGAACGTTCCACCTGTTTCCGGTTGAGAACCCCGGCCTCGGCCTCAGAGGAGCTGACTCTCCTCCAAACCACTTCAGACTGGGCTGTGAACCGTCCCAGACCACGCTGAAGGTCTGAAGGCGCCAACAGAACCACCTCATCCTAAAACCAGAGACGAGACCCTGAGGTTCCCAAACCAGACACCTCTCCTCCCCAACGACTGCGCCTCCAGATCCTGTCCATGAAGAAACAGGACCAGAGACGAGGGACAGCCTCGGTGGAGTCCAACCCGTACCGAGAACGAGCTCCACTTTGTGCCGAGGATGAGGACGCAGCTCCGGCTTCGGTTCTACAGGGACTGGATCGCCCTCAAACACGGTCACAAGCCTTCTCCTGATCCACTAAACACCTGCAGACAGGAGAGTCAGACTCTCGTGACCCCCTTAGCAACCCAGCAAGGGTGAAGACCTGGTCCACAGTTCAAGGACTGCGACAAAAGCCACCCTGCTCCTCCTGGATCTGAGGTTCCACAATCAGTCGGAGCCTCCCTTTCAACACCCTGGGAGGCTGAGGAGTGTGATCCCCCCGATAGATGGAGGACACTGTCCTGGTCCCCGTTTTGAGTAAAGGACACCACCACCCCGGTCTGCCGCTCCACAGACGTTGTCCCGGTCCTCCTCGCTGAAGAGACGTGTCAACCATGACGGCCCCACAGCGTCCAGAGCCTTCACCTCCTCAGGGTGGATCTCGTCCAGCCCCGGCGCCCTGACTGCCTCGGAGACCTCTGCCACGGGGACAGACTCGTCTTCAGAACCTGCCTCCTCAAAGGTGGACATGGTGGACAAATTAAGGGGCGTCTCAAAGTGCTCCTTCCACAACAACACCCCCAGTCCGGGTCAGCGGTTCCCCACCCAGTCCTGTCACACCTGAGTTTAAGCATCTGTGACCACAGAAGCTGCAGCCTTTCTGCTCCAGGAGTCCTCGGGGACAGCCGAGACACCTAAAGGCCTCCGTCCTTCAGCCCGACGGACCTCCACCACCACAGCTTTGACGGGCGCCAGCGACCTTCAGGCCTCAGCGCCCGGACGCTGAAGACGGGCTCCGCCAGGCGATCCTACATTTCACTCTCGGAGCGTTCCATGTTTACGAGCGTTATGGATAATCTTGTTATGCTTGATGCAACCGTTTTACTCTTAGCTTGCTTTCCCTTTTTATTTTTTCTTCCTCCCCTTAAACAAATGCAGTAAATTACAGCAATTAAAACCTCACCCAGGTCACAGCGCCTCGGGTGCTCTAAAACCTGGATCCCGCCCTGCCGTGTATAAGTACGTATTTCACGAGCAACCTGTCGACACAGCCCGTTTTACGGCTCGCCCCGGCTGCAGGATTTGTCGCTTTGTCTGCAAAAAAAACAAAACAAGCCTTTGTTCTCTGACGCGATACCTGGAAAGAAGCTTGTAACTTTTGATTTTATGTCTTTATTTGCCTTCCAGGAACAGGCCAATAAAGAGACAAGGAGGATGAGCATGTGCTGATGAGGCTCAACAGGAGGAGTGAGCGGATGAACGTCTGAAAACAAACTCCTGCAGCCTCACGTTTACTCCTGAGGATGAGCAGAGGCAACGTGGCTTCAAAAACAGGGCTCAGAGTACGCGCTGTGGATGACTCTCGGCTACTACCACTTCAAGCTTTAGCTCAATATCTGTAGGTTTGACTGAGTTATAGTCATTTTTGTGTTGGGTAAGTTGGATTAGCTGCGGCGGTCATCTTAAAATGGCGTGACTCCGAAAGTTAATCAGTTGTAGACCCTCATCAAACAATTAGTTTCTGAATTTTTCATTAAAATCCATCCAGTGGTTCTTGAGATATTTTGCTAACAGACAAACAGGATTGATTAATGGCATTCAATTTTGAGCAAAGATCTCACACAATGTGTTGTGCTTAGAGTATGTGTTTTCAATTAGTCTCAGCTACTACCACACCAAATTTTAGCTAAGTACACGAAAAACTGACTGAGTTTGATGTATTTTTGTGTTTTCCATGATCAGTTCACTGTGGCGGCCATCTTTAATTGGGCTGACTCCAACATTTAATCAGTTCCAGATGCACACTCAGAGGTTACTTTCTGACAGTTTCAATAAAATCCACTCAGTGGTTCAGGAGATATTTCGCTAACAGACAGACAGAGTTGATTCTGGTTGGTTATTGGCTACGCAGACCTCATGCGATCAGTTAGATCTCAAAAGTACAAGGCGGAGATGACTCTCAGCTACCACCAGGCCAGGTTTTAGCTTAATATCTGCAAAGTCATTTTCATTTTTCCATCAAATTTGTCGTTGATATCGGAGAGGCTCTTCTGCTCATTGCACCCGGTCACCTCAGGCAGACGAGTGGATTCAAAGGTCTGAGCTGCGTTTATTATTTACAAGGTGGGGATCATTAAAATAATCAAATTTTAAAAAAAAAGAAAACGACGTGATGAACACCAATCAGGTTTAAGCAATGTTCACAACACAATAAACACTGAGGGCTTGTTGCTCGCGTTGCTAGGCAACAGTCCCATCTGACCACACCCTCCACGAAGTTCGACTCCTCACAAATAAACTCTTACTAAAAAAATGTTTCTCTTATCTCAGATGGAAACATCTGCCCTCCCGAACCCCAAGCAGGAGGAGAGCTGAAGGAGATTTTTCCTTTCAAAGATAGCATCAAGGTTTCTATCAGTCTGTGGAGCCGGAGGTCAAAGTAATGATGGCGCTTACGGTAGCTCAGCAGGTTAGATGGCGTCCAATCTGAGGTGTTCGGTGTAAGTACGAGTTGTGTGTTGCACTGGTTTCACTGGCTGCAGTCAAAGGTGACCCTAAGTCCTGCGCTGCCGTTTACCTGGACCCTGGTTACACTACTTTAGATTAGATGTTTTTATAAGAAAAACACGTGAGTTCTATTCTTGTTTTATGCCGCAGCACTGCAGTATGAGAGAACTAGGAGCACCCGGAGAGCGCCAACCTCCGCCGAGGCCACGTCAATGAATGGTCCATTTTCAAACTTTTATGATATATAAGTCGCATTTAGTGAAACAAAACAAACCCATCTTTTCGGGGAATACTGCACCGACGTAAGTGTCAAGTATAAACTCCTCCACCCCTCGCTGTACACGGAGCCCTGCACGACTATAACTGAGCCTTGATGCTGCGAGTGGTGCAGCTTTGTAGTTTAACCAAAGTTGTACTAAAACATCACGACTTCTTACATATATAAGGCGCACTGTCGTTTTTTTGAGAAAACTGAAGGCTTTTGAGTGCGCCTTATAGACCGGAAAATACGGTAAACCTACAAAATCAAAAAGCTCAACAACAGAGTCGTCACGGTTCGGGTCGTGGTCTTTGGTTTGGTTCACAGCCTTCCTGGTTTCCTGTGTTCAGTTTTGAGTTTAGACAGTTTTTGGTTGAGTTTATGTTCTGTTGCTGTATTTCAGGTCACAGCCTCCCTCCAGCCCACCTGGCCATCATGAGTAAATCAGCGCACCTGCTTCCACGGTTCATCGCCTGGATCCTCCGGTTGGTTCCTGCAAACATCTGTTCGTAGCGCGTCACGGTGCCCCGTAGCTACCTGCGAGGTTTGGATCCCGAATCTGCGCCCGGGTCCGCTCAACCGCACGTCGGGTGACGAGAATTAAACGCAACAAACAAAACGAACAAAGCAGCAAACACACAAACGGCGGTAACAGGTACGACTGAATTTCAGAAAAGATGGTAGCACCAAAAAACCCCCAAAATCTGATCATTTGTCTGCAACTTGTGCAAAACTCCCCAAACCCTTCAGGTGACTGAACAAGTTTAAAGGCAGTGCTTGAAAGAAAGAATTGAATGGAAAAAAAAAAAAAAGCCCGACGATTGTGTCATGGCCGGCTGCAATCACACGAGGCGACGGACAATAAAGTGCTGTTTCAGTGGATTACATAATAACCTTAAATTACAGTGCGATGGTGGCACTGAGTTGACACACAGTGATTACACATTAATATCCTTCAGCCGTGAGTTTGGACCGAAGGAACATTGGCCCCGTAACTCAAACTCGCTGGAGCTGATCCGAATTACACCTGCTTTGATGAATCATCGAGGTTTAAATGTGCTCAAACGAGGAGATTTGGTCAGATGGCACGGTCCAGTTTTCCCTGTTTTGGGGTTGTTGTTTTTTTTGCATCCTAATAACAGTTCTCACACCGCAGAGGGAACGACTGCTCCTCCCGATTCGTCTCTGGGGAGTTTCGGTCGTGTCGGGGAGGTTAATGAGTAACACCTCACGGGGCTGATAACGCCACGTCCAACTGATAGTCTCCGCCGGCCTTCCTGTTGTAAAAACCCTGCCGAAAGGGTTCAAATCTCTCAGGACATCAAGATATGTGTTTGATGGGCACCGAGCGGGCCAGGAGGGCAAGTTTTTCCTTGGCTACTCCCATGGACATCCACCTCCACATTAGGGTCAATAAATGACAGCGACTGGACTTTTGCCTCATTAGGCCCGTAATGAGCGAAATTACTGAGTAATTGATCAGCAGCTAGATTAGGTAAATGGAAAATTTCCTGCTCTTTTGTAAACAGAGAACAGAAGGACAAAGTTCAGGCCTCTGCTTTGTTTTTAATAACAACTAACAGAGGGGTGCTTCTCAAACTCCTCATAGCGAACACCACCTCAGAAAATACTAAGCTCTCTGAGAACCACCGCCTGGACAGTACTTTGCCTAAACCTTTCAAAGAGGCCGAGTATCTGACATAAACAAGCAAACTGACCGACTATGCTTCGACATCTAACGCCAATCTAACTAGGAGCACTCAAAGGGAGCAAACCTCCTCCAAGGCCACAGGGTGATTAAAAATAGTGCGATCGGATCATAATCTGGATCAGTCTTTTTTGTTTCAACCCCAACATTTCCTCCAAATCTGTTCTTTAGTTTTTTCTGATTTATCAGAAAATTTCCCCTGGGGAAATGACAGCTCTGATAAATCACACCGTAAACTGTGATAAACGGATTTTTAAACCCAGAGACAAGTGGGCTCCGTGAGGCACGGCGTTAACTATTAATTCATTATTAGAATTAGCCACCTGGCTGCGGCGTATTCGTGGAAAAAACATAAACAATGGAGGAGTTTTGAGTCCCAGTCACAGGGCGAGCTGAAAATTAACAGGTTCCAGTCTGACGAGCAATCTGGGCCATGGTGTTAAAAGGAATGGTTCGACCGTTTTGGAGCGATTAATGCCTCACTCGTTAAAGACGTGTCTTCGAGTGTCCTCAGTTTGGATGGGACTGACGAGCCGACAGTCGTCTCACAACAACTCCAGTGTCCAAAAAAACATCAGAACGGTTTTATAAACCTTTACACCGCCGCTAGTTTTGAGTTACAGAGTAATTTATATGAAAGTCTACGATTTAGAAGCCGGAGTGGTGGGAACACGGAGCACTTCCAGGGCATCCAGGAGTCAGGTTCGGGAGGAATTTCCTATTTCTCCCCAAATAACTGTGCAACAGAGAAAAAAAACAATGATTTAATTATTGGGGTTCATACGGACCAGGTGATTAAAACTATTTCAGGACAGGAAAATCTGCTTTGGCTCATCCGGTCTGAAAGAACCGATTTCCAAAGTAAGTTTAACTTCTTAAAACAACCCAATCGGTGCTTTTTATGCTTGTAAATTCCCCATAGAGTTCATTCAGCTCAGTAATTGTTTGTCAGTTTTATGTGACGCAGAGAAACAAACGATATTTAAAAACAGCCACTGCTCATTATTCACTGTGGACAAGAAAACAGAAAAAAAGAGGATATGAGTTCAAAGGGGCAAAGAATTCAGGTAAATTATTTAAAAACAATACTGTAAACAATTTGTCTGAAATACCAAAAGAGAAAGTCCAGCCTCTTTTAATTCAGGGGTTTTTGTGTGTCAGGACATTAAAATGATCTTGACCGGGGTAAAGAAAAGGCAAATTTAAAGGGGAAATGAAAAGTGTAAATCAGGAAGTCATAAAAGTCTCATTTTAAAAAATCAACACCAATTTTAAATTATTAATCAAAGATTGAAACATTTACTCGGGTTCTCTTCTGTCTTCTCTGTGATCACTCAGAAAGTGTGACGTATGGAGAGCCGAACAGGAACAAGGCAGGAAATAAATCCAGACAGTGTGGGGGTGAAATGCTTCAGTTTGTTGTAATTAATTGTTTAAATCGACCCAAAACTCCAACAGCTGAGTCGTTCTTCAGCTTTCTGAAGGACAAGAACGTTGGATGGATGTGGTTAGTTTAGCTCCTGGTGAAAATTACAACCCAGAGTCTGGAGACTGACTGAAGAGGAGCACCTGAAATACAAACCTTCAACAGAAGAACCACCTCCTGTCGGACCGGCACCGGCCTCCTCCCGCTGTCCGGATGGTTAACTCCTCGCAGACTGCGTGATGTCACTGTGAAGCTCGGGGGTTCATCTGGTGAAATGTGGGGCTCCAGTTAAAAAAAAAAAACATGATTTCAAACCAGTACTTCAGTTAACAAAACTCTCTTCTTCTTCTTCTGATCAATTTCCCCTGATAAACACAGAGACAGTAACCTCCTCCTCAGCGTCCTACAGCGGTCGGCTGCAGCTTCTACGTCACCAACCAGAGAGGTAACTGCGCCCACACAATCACCACACGTCACAAAAAAACTTGAAAAACAAGTCATTAACGTTTTAAATCAGAGAAACGGACCACTGTAGGGTTTTATGATCATGTTTAACTAAAAGAAAAACATGAAAACCCATTATTTTTATATTTTATTTATTTCTTCTTTAATCTCAGTTGTATCAAAACACACGACAGATTCCACCATGTCGTTATTTACTGATCCACATGAAGCCAAAATGGAAAAGCTGTGTGACAAACTCAGTCCGCCCTCGCTGCTTTGGTAGGTTTGAAGAGTTTCAGTTCCAGCCAGGAGCTGCTGATCAGACGTGTTGATTATCTGATCAGCAGCTCTATGAATGCAGGAGTTTCGTCAGTTTGCTGCTCTGGAGCAGACGGGTGTGAGCTAACACAACGACCTTCCCAGGAGTGGACGTCCCAGCGAAATTCACCCGAAGGTCAGACCGCGCAACGCTCCAGAGCTCCACCTCAGACTCTGCAGACCTTCAGTCAGCAGGCCAAAGCTGAAAGTTCACGACAGGACGATTAGAAAAAAAAAAGGCTGAATATGCGAGGACCGCGGGAGGAAGTCTTTTTTTTTTTTTTTCTAAAAAGAAAAGGGCAGCAACGTTGGAAAGAAGAGCGGGCCAAAAATACCTCCACAACCACGTGAGACACGGACGCGTACAGAAAACGAGGACTGAGAGGTCTGCTGCTGAAGGAGGCGTGAATTTAGGCTTTTCCCCTTTCCCGGCTTCGATTTTCAGTAAAGACATGATGGAGACCTGTTGTGTGTGTTTTTTTTACTTTTATGCTCTTGAAGTTAATTACCCTTTAAATTAAGCTCTTCCAAAACAAAACAGATATCAGAAAACATCACTCAGATTGGCGTTCCGCCCTTCGTAACGACATCCAGGGAATCATTCCCCGAGAGCCCAAACGTTCTTGCAGTCATTTTATTCAACAAGATGTAAAACAAGTGGGTAAATATAACAAACAGGTCAACATCGGGAACGCTTTCACCCGAGAGAAACGGTTAACTCTCCTACGAGTGAGTCGCTTTCCTTTACATCTTTCTTGGAGCACATTATAAGCAGTAAATGCGAACCCGGTCCTCCCGGGTTCACCGCAGGCGGAACCAAAGACTCTGGATCTCGTTGGTTCTACATTTATGACGCAGTTCAAAACCAAACCAAGCATCTGTGCTTTGATACTCTTAATCTTTAGAGGAGGAAGTGCGAGAGGCTTTAGTGTGTGAGCAGAAAAATTAAAAAAATGCCACGGTGATTTTCAAACTGTGTTAAAGTCCAAAACCAACTTTTGTTTTTTTTTTTATTTAGCACTTTCATTATTAGTTTTATGTTTGTTTGTTGTTATGCAGGTCGGGTGTGAGTCCAGTAAAAGGCTCCCGCGTCCCGGTTAGGATTTGGCAGCTCCTTTTGACACCGCCAAGCCGATGAGGCCCGCCAAGCCCGCCACGCCCAGGCCGATTCCCCCGACGATCGCCATGCCGACCAAGCCGTCTAAACAACAGGGAAGCGAGAGTCAGAGGACGGGCGTCAAGAACCGGGCGATTATCCGTCTCACAGCGGGTCTCACCTTTCTTCAGAGCCTTCTCGATGAGCTTCTCCAGCTCCAGGGCCTGCTTGTTCCCCGGCTCGTTCCTCAGGAGGGTCCGGACGTACTTCAAGGCCTTTTCGTACTCCTGGAAAACAATTTGAGACGAGCGAAAGTGAGAAGACGCACAGCTCGAACCGGGCGCATTATTTCCCAGGTATCCCGTTTTGCGCGGAGAGTTTCAGAGGAGAGATCATTATGACCTGTAGCTCATAAAGAGTTGATAAGTTATCTTCAGAGAACAGTGAGGGAGAGAGCGGCGGCAGGTACGCTACTGTACCGCAGCGAAGGTGAGGAACCCCCCCCTCAGACGCAAACACACGTCAGATAACGAGGTCCTCTATGTTCTCTAAAAGCCTAAAATAAAGGAATTAATCCACGTGGATCCTGATGAACACCTGGAGTCTGAGTCAGTGTCTTCTTCAGGTCACTCAGAGCAGATGTTTGTTTTCACTCCAAAGACACAAAAACCCATCAAAACGCCTCGCTGCCCGGCCGCCTTCAAGCCCGGGTTTTAAAGAAAGATTATCTCGTGTTTAAAAGTAAAAAAGCGGAGCGTCTTCGTTTAAATCTTCTTTATGCATCGTCTCCCGTCAGATCGTCCAACCTAGAATGAGCTCTCAGCACTCACCACTCAGCACTCAGAGTGTGCGATGGAAACGACTCTCAGCTACGACCACATAAAGTTTTAGCTCAACATCTGTAAAAAGGACTGAGACGTCCCCGTGTTTGCGCTGATTGGCTGTCAGCCATCTTGAATAAGGGTTGACACGACAGACAAAGGAACGCAATCAGGCACAAACACTATCGCCCGCCACCCGACCGTGGGCCATAATCAGGGAAGCTGGTGTGGAAACGACAAGCGGTGATGACTATCAGCACTGCTGGTTTCTCACTTTCAGGTTGTTTTAATCCACTTTTTATTGGACTAAAAACAAAAAGGCCCAAATCGTCTCCAGCTGCTACAAAACGCCGCGGCGAGAAACCGAAAGAAACGACTCGTCTGATTCCCTCTTCAAGAGTAAACTTTGTTAATTTTAGAATTAATTTTTAATTCTCGTTATTAACTTAAAAGACTCCTTTTTTACATTATTCTAAATGATTATCTGTTGTTTTTATCATTGTTTTATGGATATTATTTAAGGTTTCATAGCTTTGTGGTTTATTTTTATCTGAGAAAGGCGCCGTATTTAAAAAAAAAAGCTTATTTATTTACGCTACTTCAGAGCAAACCTGCAATCATCTTATTGTGTCGAGTGATGTCATGAAAAGTCAACAAACGGAGACGCAGAAAAGCCCTTTGGCATTATTGGGTGGGCCGCTGAGGCATGATTTTGATGTCAAACAAGTTAGGAAAATAAAAAAATAATAATTAACATAGATAAAAGTCTATCTGTGGCTACATTTAGGGAAGAAATGCAAAGTTACTGTTTGCTTCAAGCTTGACTCACAGGGTCCTGAACAACTTCGCTCACCTTCAGTCTGTAGTTGGCCACCGCCAGGTAGAACAGGAAGTCCCGGGAGTCGTCCTTCGAGGATTTGTGAACAAGTTCTACGAGATAAACAAACAAAAAAATGAAGAAGAAATACAGATTTGTTTATCGATGAAACCACAAAAGCTGAGAAAACAACTAAATACAGTTATCCTGGCTCATTACTCATTAAAAAGCAAGTTTACCAACTTATTTCTGAACCTTTCAGCTTCTGACTCATAAGAAAAACCAACAGAGGCCGGGACTTACGGCTCCGATCGTTGCCGGCTCAAGTATGCAAACACTGCTAAACAAACAATGTTTACAGCATTTTAAAACCTCTTTAGAACTACTGCTTTGTTTATCTGTTGTAACAAAGACAATAAGACATTAGGAATCCATTTTAAACATTATTTAATTACTGGAGATCGGTCAAAGTGGGGCTCCAGGCCCAGATGAACTCACCCTCCAGGAGAAGGATTCCCTTCTTGATGTCGTCGCTGTATTTGCTCCTGATTAAACACCAGGCGTATTCGAACTTGGTCTCCTTGGAGACGGCCCCCTTCAGCAGCTCGTTGTTGTATTTCTTCTCGAACCTCTGCAGACAACACGAAGACGCCGGAGTTATCGGAGCCGACCTTCAGCTGACTCGAAGCTCCTCTCCTCTCCTCACCCGAACGTTTAACAACTTTTACCACATTTTAACACTTTTGTGTTCAGTCAGGAGGCAAAATTTACCAAGCAAGTTCATTTTAATGCTTACCCCCAGCTGTATGGGGTGCTTTATGTAGAGTCAGACAGTCAAAAATGAATATTTAGCCTTTTAATAAAAAAATATATATTTTTCAAAGTCATATTTTCACCATGTATTATTTATCGCCACACATTTATAAATGTCATAATTCCAAACAAAATATTTAATTTCCAAACTGAATATTTAACTTCGAAATTAAAACGTCAGCTAATATGCGAATTCCTTGCCGGAAAGCGGAAGTGGACTATCAAAATAAAAGCCGAACCTGCTAACACGTTTGACATGTACAGAGGAAAAGAATGATGATTAAATGCTGTATAAAAGAGAAAACTGGAGTGATTCAGTATGACCAGTAGCAGCTCGTCTTCTTCTACTTCTGTTTATTTTTGTTTATTTGCTTTTTTGTCGGTTTGACACGAGGTGTTATTTTTATCAAAATAAAAGCCGAACCTCTCTCTCTCTCTCTCTCTCTATATATATATAGAGAGAGAGGTTCTGCTTTTATTTTGAAAGTCCACTTCCGCTTTTCCGCAAGGAATTGGCATGTTAGCTATATTTAACTTGGAAGTTAAATATTTAGTTTGGAACTATGACATTTATAAATATATGAATAACGTGGTGAAAATATGAGTTTAAAAAAAAATATTTTTAAGAAAGGCTAAATAAAACAAACTATTACTGTTAATTTTTGGCTGTGTAAATTTACAAACAGCCCCCCCGTACAGCTGTTGTAGGCTTTTCTCACACATTGTTGTATCGTAACGAGAATAGGGACCACAATTTGTTTTTTGTCTTTATCCAAACACGAACGCTAGCGTTAGCAACCTACGTGACGCAACAAACGGAGCAACGCGTTTAAATTGACTAAAATAATCACCATTTACCGACGAGAAACACGTTACAAACACACAAGCGACAGTCCACAACGAGCTACAACTTCTGTTTGACGAAGTGGGAGAAGTTTAATGAGGTGAAAACTCACTAAAAGGTCCTCAGGAGCCACAACATCACTCAGCACAGCCTCCATGTTTCCGGAAAACGGAGCTAAGACACGCCCACTTCTAGTCACATGACACAACACATGACGTCATCTCTAGAGGCGCTTGTTCAATATGACAGATAGATAGATAGATAGATAGATCTTTATTATATACATATGTATAACAAATATAATGCATATTACATATTTTATACAAACTCAGAATTTTTATGCAGTTTTTTTAGGCTTGAAAAAAGAACCAGCAACATGTTAGGAACAGGGAAGTGTAACTATTTTATTTACTTGTTCAAAATAAAGTGACTTCATCCTTTTGACTTGGGAACTGATTCTTTCAATTTTATTGTTTGTTTTGCAGATATAAACTCTGAGAATATTTTCCTGCACACAGCAAAATAAAATCACCATTTTTTTTCACTAAACATTCATGTTTAAAAATCATACGTAGTTGGTTAAATCTATCCCAGACATTCGATTTTATCTGTAACAGCAGCTAATTACAAGTACGTTCACAGTGTACTTATATAGTCATAAGTAATATTCTAACCCAGAACACTAAAGAACTATGTTTATTTTATTTTTTGGCCCAGTTGCAATAAGAGCAATCCCACTTGTGAGAGCTAAAGCTGCTGCAGAGGCTTCACTGGTTGTCTGCGAGGTGTTCGGGTGAAAACGCTAAAGGCAGCAGTTCACTGAGACGGGTTTCTTTGTAGGCTCCGTCCGGCTTGGTCAAATAAACGGTCCAGTCTGATCCAAACTGTCGGGGGAGATGAACAGCAAGAGGGAAACGGTAACAAACAAGATGTTAGAGAGCACAGCTTTGACAGTTTCTTCCTGATGAGTTCTTAAGACAACAGCTGTGCAGCAAAACAACTAATATTAAACGTTAAAGATAATGATTTTCTGATAGATTCCTAATGTGCTCCGTTAATCTCATGTGTTTAATATGGTGGCTCTTGCTGCAAAATTACACTTTTATTCAGAGATAAAAAATAGGTTGTCTCAATACGGAAATGATCTCAGTTTATTGTCTTGGATTATTATTATTATTATTAATGTTTAACGAGCTAAATACAGGATGTTTGTGCAGCTACACCCTTATGAAATATTAACATTAAATATTAATACAAAGTGTTGAGAGAGTTTGTCTTCACGGAGACATGTTTGTCTGGATTTTAGTATTTTTTTTACGACTCACTGATTGTATTTATTAAAAACAAATGTTTTTTCTGTACATGTGTTTATTTTGGACATTTGTTGGAAAACCTGAAGATGATTTTATTAATATTTGTGCCTTCACACAGTGGTTTTCTTGTTTGTTGTTTCTGCTGTTTGTTTTTTTCCCCAACCTCCGCCTACTTTGTGCTATTCTAATTATTTATATGTCAAAATGTTCGTCTCAGTCAGGAATAGTCGGCTCTGACTTTTAGTATTTATAACTTTTACACTTATTTATTTATTCGACTTTATTTCCGCGTAGAAAAACCCTGAGATCTCCTCAGCTCTTTCAAAAACACGATTCTCTGAATCTACTTTGGCGTACTCGCTCTATTTTTGTCCTCTGATGTACTTTTAGCTGCTATCTTGCTAATTTTAGCGTTTAGTTACGATTTTGCAAATCTTAGAGTTTAGCTCAGTTTTGCAATGATTAGCTTTTAGTCACACTTTTGCTAACTGCAGTTTTTAGCTACAGTTTTGCTAATTTTAGCTACAATTTAGTTAGTTTTAGCTTTTAGCTGTTCTTTTGCTTTTTTTCTATTCTAGCTACAGTTTTAATATTTTAAGCTTTTACTTAGTATTAGGAAATTTGTCTTTTAGCTGTGGTTTGCAAATTTGAGTTTTTATCTGTGGTCTTGTTAAGCTTAGCTTTAAGCTGTTCTTTTGCTTATTTTCTCTTTTAGCTACTGTTTAGATCATTTTATCTTTTAGGTACTGTTTTGGACATTAAATCTTTCAGCTATGTTTTGGAAACTTTGTCTTTTAGCTATGGTAGGTTTAGATTTTAGGTTGGTTTTGTTATATTTAGCTTTTAGTCACACTTTTATAAATTTTAGCCTTTAGCTACATTTTTGCTAATTTTATCTTTTAGCTACAATTTTGCTTATTTTTGCTTTCAGTTACAATTTTGCAATTTTTAGCTTTTAGCTGTGGTCTTGCTAAGTCTAGTTTTTAGCTAAAGTTTAGTTCGATTTAGCTTTTAGCTACAGTTCAGCTGAGTTTATCTTCGGTTCGGCTCGTTTTAACTGTAACAGTTCAGTTATTTGGCTCCTCCGGAGCTCAGCTTTCATCCTGGTGTCCTCCTGCCTCCTGATCAGAGACGTCTCACCTCCATGAGAACCTGTCGGCACGCTCCACACGGCCCCACGAAACGGTCCTTAATGTCACTGAGGAGGAAGAGGAGGAGAGGATGAATGAGTGATTCGGACGCCGCCCGAGCGTACATCTACGTCGCGGCTCAGAACCATGTCACGGCGATGGCAGTGAACCGGCGGTGCCCCTCCGCCACGGCCCTCTGGATGGCCGTCCTCTCGGCACAAACCGTCAGACCAAAGGAGGCGTTCTCCACGTTACAACCTGGAGATGCAAACACACACGACCACCGTCAGTTAGCTTCCTGATGCTAACAGCGTCTTTCAGAGCACGTCTAAAACCTTAAAATGACTTTCTGAAATGGGCCTCTGTGGAAAAGTTATAAACAGTTAGCATCTTACGTGTCATAGATCGCTCTCTGAATGACCTCAGTATGGAGAAACAGAAGATATCCAAGAGGAATGATGAGCAAATGGCTAGTCTTCTATCATCTTAAAACAACTCCAATCCCCAAAATGTATTTCACTTTGGTCGTATCTGTGTTTGGATCAGCTGTTAGCTCGTCAGTCCTCTTTTTCTCTGAACCGAGATCAGTGAAGAAGCCATCTACAACAGGTAAGATATTAGTTATTCAGAACTGAAATCCACCTCAAAATAACCGAACGATTCCTTTGAAAATGTTACACATTTTACCGTGAGTTGAAGCTGTGAATCAAACACTCATTACATGTCAGAGCTGCCCCTTTGAACCGTCTCGTTACCCTAACCTGTGTCGCTTTTAACACAGCGGTGCAGTTCTAGTGCTGTAACGCCTCGTAATAAAAGGTAAGATTAGATAAGACCCACAGAAGATCAGATCAGATCAGATCAGATAAGATGTATCATCTGCTGAACATGCAGGTGTTTTTTTATTAATAAGTAAAGCTTTTTAGTGAAAGCAAAGTGTTACTGTGGCAGCGAGCGGATAAACATTACAAGCGTCAAGATAAGCATAACAACAGATTTGAGCAAATATGAAAATGAGTACAAATACAAAAAAGGCAAAAATAAACATTAAAACCTCCGCCAAGGCCATAGGGTCGTTATAAAACTGCGAGATCTGGATTGTGATCAGGATCACCAGCAGATCCAGATCTAGATTTTTATGTAACAACCCTCAACATTTCCTGAAAACATCACAGAAATCTGTTCATTAGTTGTTGTTGTTTGTTTTTAACATAATCCTGCTACCAGACAGACAAGCCAACCAACACGACTAAAAACATCACCTCCTCCTCGGTGGAGTTAATAAGGTTTCTGTCCCTGTGACCTTTGACCCTGTGACCTTGAAATCAATAGGGATCACCCTTGATCCATGAGGTCCTCAGCTGTGCAGTTTGACTTCCTTACGTTACAGGGCTGCAGAGTTGGAGCACCTGGGGTCACCTGTGACCTCGACCTTCAATCTTCACCAAAATCAAATCCATTGTTTTTTGGAACAACCCCAACATCACCTGAACGTTTCTTCCAAATCTGCTCATTAGGTTTTAAGGGATCTTGCCAACAGACAGACAAACCAACCAATACCACTGAAAACAGAACCTCCATAACTACCTGGCGACGGTGATAATGGATCACGTTCCAGACAGCGTCTCTAGTGTTCCGACTAACTGACACGTGATTCCTCGATATGGGTTCATTTTTCCTGATTTCACCTTCTACTGTGGGGTGTTTCAGCAGGCGCGTCACGCCGCAGGTTCTGTTCGACTACGGTGTCAGGGTGCACCTGGTGTTACCTGTGATTATGGCGCCATCGGCTGTCAGGATGGCGGCACCGACGGGGAACCTGCTGTAGGGACAGTACGCCCTGTCCCGGGCCTCCAGGCACTTTGAGACCAGCTCTGCCACTTTATCTGCGGGGTTCAACACAGCGGCACGGGTTAGTGGTTAGTTAGCACCCGCTGCCCCCCCCCCCNCCCCGGACAGCTGCATGACCAGGACGCCTCGTTAGGAGCGTGCAGAGCAGAGAAACTTACCCGTCATCGTAGCTGGGCACCGCTTTGTTCCGGACTGTGGGTCCTTTTCAAAGCTGGACCTGCGTGTGATGAACAGACTCTGACCGCTGGGTCCACGGAGGGCCGACCGCAGACGGAGAGGAGCTGGGTGTTCTGGTGCCAGCTGGACCGTGTCCAAGTTTGCAAAGAAAGAGAGGGAAATGAACCGAGGATAACCCAAAAGTCCATTTCCCCCCCGTGTGCAAATACGTCAGCGTCACATCAGCTCGTCCTGTAAAATTAAAGGGATAGTTTGCACATTTGTGGGAGTTGGGTTTTGAGAACAAAAGCGTACAAACAGTTAATATCTTACCTGTCGCAGATGGCTCTCTGGGCTACAGGCTAAGACCGAAGCACCCTGCTGCCATCTTTAAACAACTTTCATGCGAACACCCTTTCATAATCCTTAACGGCGCTGAATTCTCTGGTTATTTTCAGCAGCAGCTAACTGTAGCACTTCCAGTTTAGTCATAATATTAAGATCATAATTACCTTAGTCCGAATAATCATGTGATGTAAAACGATAACTTTTTAAAGAGTGTTTTAGGACAGCAGCAACTCGGATTAGCTGTTAGCTTGAATCTGGTAAGAATTGAACCTACTGTATCTGCTACAGGTAAGATATTATTTGCTCACAGCCTTTTTACGGAGCCTTACTTTCAACGTCATGAGCTGTCCTTTTAAAGTTCTTCTTCACGGTTTATGACAAACCAACATTTTTCTTTAGCCAACCCCTTCTTGGCCACACTTTGGATAAAACAATCAACAACACGTGAACTTTAGCTTTTATACATTTTTTTTTTTATTTACACATTTATCGTTCCAGAAAATAATTCACACAATTATGAGGGATAACAAGTTTTATTAAATATATACTTTCACAAACGTGTTTTCCAGATCTTGATGCTGAGATAGCAAAGTGGCGACCTACAAGGTCAGAGTCATTACAATTGTATACGTTTGATGATATTGGATGCTTTTAAAAAAGAAATCTCAGGTAAGGTTTTAACTTTCGAGCGGCAAGACGCTAAAAACAAAACAGTTTGTTGCTCTGGAGGGAATCATTTTCAAACAACTTTGCACCGGCATTGAAGTTTATTGTAAATAATTCAACACATTTTTGCTAATCCTAAGGTAACTCTGCAGCTGAATTTCTGCATCCACCCACCGTTTTATTGAATTTTATTGAACATTGTGTTTTATATTTTATATCATGCTTATATATTTCAGTATAGATGCTGTATGGGTTATACGTCACCAGCATTCAGACAGAGTTCATATAAAAATGTTTTTTTTTACTATTGTGGGTGTTATTTTAAACCTCCTCCAAGGCCACAGCGTGATTAAAAAATAGTTTGATCCAGATCATAATCTGGATCAACACCATAATGTCAGTTATTGTTTTTTGTTTCAACTCCAACATTTCCTGAACATTTCCTCCAAATCTGTTCTTTAGTTTTTACCTGATCTTTGCTGACAGACAGACAAACAAACCAACAACCGGAGACAGAACCTCCTTGGTGGAGGAAACAAAAGGGTCACATGTAGGAGCAGAGACCTTGACCTTTGACCCCATGAATCTTAAAATCAACAGGCATCATCTTTGACCCATGAGGTGTCCAGCTGTGCAGTTTGACATTCCTACATTACACTGCTGCAGAGTTAGAGCACCGGGTCAGCTGTGATGTTGACCTTTGACCCTATGACCTTGAAATCAACAGTGATCACCTTAGAGGTGTCTAGCTGTGGAGTTGACCTTTTGACCTGATCGCCACCAAAATGTAATCACTTCTTCCTTTTACCACGTTTAACAATTCCTCAAAATTTCACAAAAATCAGAAAATTTTGAAATAATTTTGTCCACAGACAGACAGACAGACGCTACGAAAACACAACCTCCTTGGCGGAGGTAATCAGGTCAGACGCTGTTATAGAAGTCTGCGGCTCGTGGAGCAGGACTCATGACCATGAAGCACAGCAGTCCTTTAAAGAACTTGGCCAGGAAGACTCCCAACCCAAACGTCTCGCATACGGCGTTCCAGAAAGCAAACGTGTACAGAGTTTTGTTACAGTAAAGACCGTCAGCGGCTGTGGGGTCGTAGTTCGGCTGGTAGACGGAGAAAACCCACACGTCACCTGCAGGCGCAGGGGAGAGAAAGGTTCAGTTCGAGCCTGGGAAATAATCCGGGAAGCGTCTCAGAGAATCCACTCTTACCCAACAGAATCCAAACGACGACAGACAGAGCTAAAAGGCTCCGCACGCAGACTCTGAACACTCGGAGGCGCTCCTGCAGCTGAGTGGGATGGCATGGAAGAGCCACGAGGGAACCCAGCAGCAGGGGGATGAACACCATCCCCATCAGGTAGACGGGGATGGTGGGCTGCTGAGGGCAGTCCAGGAAGTACGCCGCACCTGCAAAGCAGACGGGGGGGTCAGAGAGCGCTGCTCCGAGACGGCCTCACGTAAAAGAGTTGACCTACCGAAGTAAAGTCGAGCCACAGCAAGGATCGTCCATAAAACCACAGCTGCAGCTGGAAACAAACAAACAAACATGAAGACAGCAACATCTCAGATTTTGAAGCCTCTAGTCTTGGCTGCCACCTTGATGGTCCTTTTTAGAGTCAGAATTGTCTCTTTTTAGACAAGAAGTGGAGCTGAACAGCGTGCAGATTATTCAGGTCACCCGAGTCACAACAGTTGGAGCTTAAATTGATCCCACAGATAACCTGAACCTCCTGGAAAACATTGGCTTTAAAAGCCAAACGTCACAGTCTCAACATATTTAGTGTTCAGCTGCTGTGTTTCCCGTAGTTTGGCTAACTAACTAGAAGTGCACATTTTACCTGCTTGTTCTGGAGGTGTGGGGGGTGGAGGGCGGAGGTGAATCCTCCAAAATGTCCCGATGGTCACGGTCACAGGATGGCCTGGAGATGGAGCTGCAGAGGTTTTTATTTCTTCATTAGTGTCGTCAATTGGTTTAAACTGATCAGTCATAAAATGGAATGGGTCACCAAGGTTTTAGTGTTCATGCAGATAAAAAAATACTATACTAAAAATACTACTCTTCCACTTAGAAAAACCAAAAAATTGTATTAAAAAGCATTTAAATTTAGAAAAAAAGTTCAATTTCAAAGCTGTCTCCAACAAGATGATGAATGTCCTCTTTTGTTCACATGTACTGTAGTTTTACAGCTGAAGGATACTTGTCTATGTGCAGTACTAACAACCTTAGTACTTATACTTGTTAGTTAAAGTAATATTTCAGATGTTGGGTTGGAGTTGGGTTCTGTGGAAACAATACGAACAGTTTTTTTGTGTGAATTCACTCAACTGTTTTCATGTTTTCGTGATTTTTCCCAGAAGTTATTTTGTAATCTAACTGCTTCTGAATACTTTGTGCTATTTAAGCCATTCATTTATCAAAATGTTCGGCTCATACAGGAAATGGAAATGTAACTTTTATACTTTTCAGAGTATTTATCTTTATTTACAAATGTTTTCCCCATAGAAAAATAATGAGATCTCTTCAAAAACATTGTTCTCTTTGAATCTTCTTTAGCAAACTAGCTCCATTTTTTCTCTTTTTTTTTGCTACTTTTAGCTTTTGGCCACCGTTCTGCTATGTTTAGCTTTTAGTTAGCCTTTTGCTACTTATAGCTTTTAAATAGTTTTTTTTGCCACCTTTAGTTTCTATCTAGCATTTTAGTAATTCTAGTTTTTAGCTAGCTTTTTGTTACTTTTAACTAGGCTTTTGCTACAATTAGTTTTTAGCTGGCATTTTGCAACTTTTGGCTGTTGGCCACCATTCTGAAACTTTTAGCTTTTAGTCAGCCTTTTGCTACCTTTAGCTTTTAGCGAACCTTTTGTTACTTGTAGCTTTCAGATACTTTTACCTTCTTGCAACCAGTTTAATTATTTTAACTTTTAGCTAGCACTTTGCTAATTTTAGCTAGCATTGTGTTACTTTTAGCTTGCATTTTGCTTCATTTGACTCTTAGCGAACCTTTTGTTACTTTTAGCCTTTAGGTAGCATTTTGCTAATTTTGGCTTTTACCAAGCACTTTGCTTGTGTAGCTTTTAGCTCGAGTTTTGTTTCTTTTAGCTTTAACATCTCAGCACTCACTCAGCTCTCAGCGTGCACGCTGCATTTTTGCAGAAAGTCTCATTCCTGTAGTTTTTTCACCTGCTGAAGACAGGTCTGTAACAGAGGATTACTGACGCCTTAAAACCAAACAAAAAATCTTAGAGGTTCATGTGAACACCATTTTATAAACATTTACATCTCCTCTCTTTTCCCATTACAACGCTGTTTATAACAAATATGGTTATTTGCTAGTGCTAATAGCAGCAGCAGCTGACTGTAGCACTTCCTGCAGGAACATAATCTTTCTGCCAGAACAATGGTGGAATGTAAAACTGACCCTGTAAAAGTTTATATAAAAAAAAAAAAGGATTTGAAGTGCTTTGATATTTTTGAGATTGGAGCTGTTCTGAGACAGCAGGGGTCCACTGTGGTCCTGGTCTCGCTCAGACCGGTCCGGTCAGAATTAAACTCTATTTCCCCAAACATGAGGTCCTCCAAAGAGCTATCTGCAACAGGTAAGATAATGATTCTTCATAGCCTTCCCAAAGAACCCAACCTAAAACGAAATGAATCGATTTTACATCGAACTGGCCTCCAGCAGTTTGACGGTTTTAGCTGCTTTAATTTTGAAAGTACCACGAAGGCTGGAGGAATAACTTTCAGTTTCTTCGTTAAAACACGCTTTTCTTTTCTCAAACCTGCTCCCGGTAATGTTCCAGACACAGTTCATTGTTTAGTTTTTTTTTTAGATATAACTTCAGGTAAAGAAGAACACACTTGCCTGCCATTTGGTCTAAAAAGACGTCGTCTACATCAGAGTCTCGTGTCGAACACTGCAGCTGCAAAATTTAACACTGAAGCTTTCGATAACAAGCGGGGGATTTCTGATATCAGCTGTTTGTGTTTTAATTAAACCGGGCGAGCCTGTTCTCTGCGTCACACCAACACACACAAAACGAAAAGAAAGTAAAACCAAGACCAGATCTTCTCAGCCAGTCCACTCATAAAATACTAATAAATCCTCTCTGGACACTCCTACTTTACATCGATGTATAATAATGTTCCCGTACCTGAAAGGAGGATTTAACCTAACAGTGTGAAAGGACCTTTTTTATTTTGTTTTAGAAATATCCTCACACTGACCAATATAAACTGCAGAGACAATAAAAACACAAAGATACTCAATCAAACATTTTATTAGACAGTCTGTGATGTCATTGTGCATTCATGAAGGTGTGTATATACACACACACACACACACACACACATATATATATATATACACACACACTAGAGGGTGACACAGATATGACAACAGGAACAGTTCATCTGTGGTAAAATAGGAAGGCATTTATTGCCTTGATCCAAAAAAAAAAACCATAAATAATACATAACCTTTAGTTACTTTAGTTGAATGAACCCAAACAGAACATATAAAGTTGCATTTTACTAATTTATAGAGCAATCGTTTCCTTCAAACTGTGACGTTACTTTTATGTTTTAAATTCCTTAAACAAACAAAAAGAAAAAAAATACCTGCACCAAGCAGGAGAACTGTTCTCAATGAACAAAAGTGCATAAAAGCATTACCTTCACATTTCACATACTGTTCCTGAGTTTTGGAAAAAAGAAAAAAATAAACCCGTTTTTACAAGCAGCACACAGCGTGTTAACGTCGTCACGCTCCACTCTCATGACGTTCAGTGATATTTGGGATTTTCTGGCCAGTTTTCTGAGCCTAAAAGATAAATTTTTACTTTTGACTTTGTGTTGCAAATCAGTTCTCACTGTTGGCTTCTGGGCCTTGTAGTTCTTTACACTTGAGTTGCAGTGTACGCCAATTGAAAGAAAACTACAAAATGGTGGCGCATGTCCTGTGTTTTTTAGTCCAGTCTTGATGTACTCTGGTGACCTGAAGCCCAATTGAAGTGGTCTTCTTGTAGCATTCAGCCTCCTTAATCATTTATTGAAAATCATTATTTAGTTTTGTGCTTATTGGGATTCGTTATATGGATGATAAATTACCAACACGCAGGCAGAGTTAAAATTAAAAAGCTTCTATTTTGTCAATCAAGAACTGGCTTTGAATTTTAATTAACTGACTTAAAACTTAAACTCGACCTCAAACATTAGACGCCCCGTAACCACCTCAGACGTTCCTATAGAAGTCTGCGTCTTGTGGAGCAGGACTCAAGGTCACGAAGCACAGCAGTCCTTTGAAGAACTTGGCCAGGAGGACTCCCATCACAAATGTTTCAAAAACGGCGTTCCAGAAAGCAAACGTGTACAGAGTTTTGTTACAGTAAAGACCGTCAGCGGCTGTGGGGTCGTAGTTCGGCTGGTAGACGGAGAAAACCCACACGTCACCTGCAGGCGCAGGGGAGAGAAAGGTTCAGTTGGAATCTGAAAGATTAGCAAGGGTCAAAGAAACCAAATCCGGACAGCAAATGTCTCTCGGTGCCTCAGAGACAGTGATGCACTCACTGACAAGAACAGGTGAGCACTGAGACGGAGCGGTGGGAATGAAATACGGTATCTGATCAGACGGAGTCGGCAGTTCGGTGCGTTGATGGTCCCACGTCATGAGGGTGTAGGACCTCCCCTCTGGACTGGACACCAGTGGTGATTCATTGTGGAGTGCAGTTCTTCAACTGTTTATCCCAGGGGTGGGCAATCCTGGTCTTGGAGGGCCACCATCCTGCATGTTTTACTTGTTCCTCTGCTTCAACGCACCTGATTTGAATCAGTGTCATTAACAGGCTTCTGCAGAACATGAAGAGGTGATTTAACCACTGAATCAGGTGTGTTGGAGCAAGGAAACATGCAGGATGGTGGCTCTCCAGGACCAGGATTGCCCACCCCTGATTTATCCTTTCCTGCAGCAAGTCAACTTACAGCTGACGTATTTCAGCAGATCATCACTGGGTCGGAGCTGACGCTCCACCCGATTGATCAACTGGGGAAAGACTGGACCGGGGTTCTGTCTCAGGAGGAGTAAAACCATTTGGACAGGATGTCACCAAGACTAAACTGCACATATGAACACCTCTTTGGTCAAAGGTGATCGTGATTGATTTCAAGGTCATGGGGAGAGGGGTACAGATGTCATCACTGATGTCATCCCTGTACGTTGAGCGCAAAGCCCCGCCTCCGCCATAGAGTCAATAAATACCTCCTTCCAGGTGCTCGTCTTTTTCTTTGCCAGTGAGTGCATGAACTCTGACAGGGTCCATTCTTACCCAAGAGAATCCAGATGAATACGGACAGGCCTAAAAGACACTTCACGCAGTCTTTGCAACCACTGGGATGCTCCCGGGGCCGAGCAGCAGCTTGGCTCTCACAAGGGAAAGTCATAAACGAAACCATCAGCATGGCCACCAGAACCAGCCCGAGCAAGAAGTTTGGGATGTTCGGCTGCTGAGGGCACTCCTTGAGATACACAACACCTGGTGGCAGACGATGAGTTCAGGAAGGGCCGCTCAAGAAAAACAGTTAATAGTTAGACATCGTGTTGGGGGGGAGGAAGAGTTTTACGTACCAAAGATCACCCGAGCCACATTCAGGACGATCCATGAAATTAAGCCACCCACTGTAATGTCAAAACATTGTTTCGGATAAGAAAACAAACAAAACAAAACAGATTTTAATTATTAATCAACGAAAGGCAGACGATAACCATCGGACACATTTGAACGAAACTCTCAGGAAGTGGTCATTGGATGGACATCTACAACTGATTTAACCTGCCTTAAGATGGCCGCCACAACATTAGCAAACACAAAAATGGCCATTTTAACAGATGTGGCGCTAAAAGTCTGTGCAGCAGTAGCTACGAGTCATAACAGACTGTCCAAATCTTTGTTTAAAACGTTGGCATCAAAAGCACAAATAAATGAATGTCCAGCTGCGGTATTTGACTGTCTAACATTTGGCGAACAATCTAAAAACCGAATGTGTCGGACATACCTGACATTCTCGGGGGCTCAGGTGGTGGAGGCTCCAAACGAACCTTCCAGACGGTCCCAATGGTTACGGTCACAGGGTGGCCTGGAGATGGAGCTGGAGAACATTTCCTGCTTTATTAGCGCCCCCGTTTAGTTCTTCTTAAGGTTAAATAAAAAGCTGCCTTTAAGCATTCACTTGTGTTTCTTAGGAACCTTTTACTCAAAAAAGGTTTGCCTCAAACGCCCCATGTAAACAACAGGTCACCGGACACGGTTCGTTTGGCACGAAAACACTACGAGAACTCGCTCACCTGCCATTTGTCCGGAGAAAGCGTCCTCTCTGCGAACCAGCCTGCAGTGTCAGGTGATTTCAGTGGCACGGACCTTCAAGGACTGAAGGGGATTTCTTCTTTCCATCGGCTGTTGGAAATCGTTCGCTTTCAGTAGGCTTGGCACGTTGAGTTACAATAAAAACAAAGAGAAAGTAAAAGCAAAACCAGACACTGGCAGCTATAAACAACCATGACTAACCTTAAACGGTGGTTAGGTGGTTAACTCAGATAAGGCTGTTGGTGTTTGTTGGTGTCCCAGGTCCTTCTGTCTGGTCCAGCCTCAGGAAATTGGCTTTGGTTCTATGATGTCTTTAGAAAAACACACAGAACGACTCAACCCAGAAACTCTTCCTTCCAGCTCATGGAGCAAAGCCGAGAGGTTTCCTGTCAAAAGCTGAACTTGAGAGAATCATTTGTGCTTCTGTTTCTGCTCTCTCAGACCACACCGCACCAGTTTATTTGCGTCTTTAAACAAGAACGAGTTCGACCTGCCTCCAGGTGGCTCGGAGCTGTTAACCCACACGAACAAGCGAGCGCACGTCGCACCAGTTTCGGCTCCTGCTGCATTTAACGTGCATCAGAGTAACAGAGTCTGCTTTAATGTATGTTGTCTCATTTCAGAGCCCACTTTGAAGCTGTGGTTTTAACATTCGAAGCTCCTTACCTCTCTGACCCGGTGCAGCTCTACATCGTCGGGTCAGAGGTGATGGTTCCCCGGACCCGGATCGGTCATTCCAAGCAGCTGCATCCCAACTTTGGAAAGAACTTTCTCTGTTTATCCTCAGCTGATATTCAACTAATGCATTTAATGTTCATCAGAGTAACAGTTTGCTTTAATGTATGTTATGTTTAATGTTTGTAGCTGTATGATCAGAGTTTTTCAGCTGTTTTAATGGAGAAAAACTCATAGGAAGACTAAAGAAATGGATAATAATGATGTCTCTTTTGAAGTTCATTCTATTTTTCTTTGTTCATTAAATCATGTTTGTTCTAAATCCTATATAATATGTAACAGGGAAAAGGTAATTGGTATTTTTATATGAATGACTTGACATATTACATCTAAAACCAAGGTTAATTGATGTATTTGTAATAAATGTTGATCAGGATTTACCCTTGGCTAGGACCAAGGCCCCCTTGTGTTTCTGAGTTCGACCCCCCTGGTTTACCTCAGTGAAATCCATACAAATGTGTTGAAAAGGAAACTCTGGAAATTGTCCTCCTTTTGGTCTTTGGGGACTCAGAAGAAGTTTGACATGTTAAGCAGAACCGTTTTGGGTAGTTTGGGACGTTAATCACAGCTCCTATTTCCTGTTGAAAATCTGCTGAGACTTTTTAGGAAGGATTTTTAAATTTTTATTTTCAGGAGAAGCATAAAGTTTTCAACTTTTGCTCTTCCACCTTTCTTCATCTTCTCTTTTTCAGTCCTGACTCCAAGCCTCTTGTTCAAGTTGACCTCTGTCCTTCCTCTGTCCACAGTTACGTGCTCAAGGTTCATTTCTTTTCTTTTTTTTTTCACACACAAAACGTGCATCACTGTCCGTTCTTATGTCTCCACGTCCTCTTCCTCTTCTGCCTCCGTCTCTGACTTCCTCCTTCACATACACAGCTGTCTCCTCTCTGCCTTCCAGAGGTAAGAAACTCATTTAGAGGTTTTGCTTGTTCTGTATATTTATTCCTTTTTATTATGTTGACTTGTTCTCCTTTTTTTTGCCAAAGTTTAGCACCTTGTGGACAGTTTTATCTCATACAGTATTTTTTTTTTTTTTTGGGGGGGGGTCAGATTTGCCATTTTTCTCTCCTGCCGTTTCAGGATCGTTGAGTCATTCTGCACACCCAGGTGCTGTCAGCCTCTCATTAAATCCATTTTTTTCCTTCTTCCGCCTTTGAAGGTACCGTATTTCACACTTTTTGGGGACTTTTTTTTGCGGACGCGTGTTTTTGGCCTCCTCATGTTCCTCCTTCTCCCAACCAGCACCAACACAAGAACCCACAGGTTGACATTTCCCCATTTTCTCCCCCCTTCAGCCCATCAGTGAGCCTCTGTTTGTGTTGTCACCGTCAGGTTCGAGCCGCCTGTTTTCTCACTGAGACTCTGACGAATAACTCATCCCAACACAGAACTGACAGACTGACAACACAAATACAAAACAAACAACAGCTCTGGTTAGTTCCTGCACAGAGTTATTTATTACCTTCTCACATAGGCTGTGGACTACTCTCTGAATTAACCTCACTGATGTTAGATACTACAGCTCTTGGTTAACTTCAAACTACTATTAAAGGTATATTTATCTCCTCGGGTCCAAGGAGTCTGTTGCCGTCACCTTTTCACCCCCAGCAGCAGAGTCTGGCCTCTGGTGACATCAGTTCAGCTCGAGGACTTTCAGTCAGGAGTCCCAGACTCGCCCCGTGGACGGTTTCAGCTCCTACCCTGGCAGTGAAAGGATGCTGGGGTTCGGCTCGAAAGGACCAAGCTGTTTAAGAGCTTGGAAAAAAATAATGATAAAGACTTAAATAATAAGTCGACGGACTCGGTTATGTTCCTTCACTTGCCGGCAAAGAGACGACTCAGGTCACCCACAGCTCGTCTTTAAGGCACAGCTAAACGCTGCGACGAGGCCAGTCACTGTTTCGTGAACTTTGTCTCAGGAGCAGCTTATCTCCTCTTCAGAACATGAACCTTTTCCTCCGTCTCCTGCAGCCGCGTCACATCCGGGTCTCTGAATGCACGCTTTCAGTGCTTCATTCGTCGGCGCTGGAGGGCAACAAGCATCCATTTAGCATCGAAGGCCCAACATGCAGATCGTTTTAATCACGCGTAGGCGCTGTCATGCCGGGCTGCACGGTGTTGTAATGGTTACCATGGCTACCGAAGGTCCTGGGTTTAAAGCCTGGCTATTAGCTTCGACTGCAGCATGGATTATCAGTGTCAGTAAAGTTAACAAACTTTTTTTTTTGTGTGTGTGTGTGTGGTGGGGGGTTGTCAGACCCCTGCTACTACTTGGGTAAGAAAAAAACAGTAGCAGGTACTGAAGAGTCTGGTTTCTTTATACTCTGGTTCTCATATTGAGGACCTAACTGGATTCAGGCAACATTAGCTTTTTTTCCCCCAGTGCAGCAGATAGATAGTTCAGATCTCCGGGGTTCTGCAAAAAGGTTAGAACCAAGAAGCATTTAACCCGTTATTAATCGACACACGGCCTAATTCCTTTTTAAATCAGCTTTTATGTTGCTGTCAGTTTTGCATTATTGCGTACACAGAATCCTACGTTTATGTTTCTTTTTGGCGAGCGCAGCAGCTAGCTGTAGCACCTCTGATGGAATATCATAACATTTCATGGTGCGTGCTGAGGATGACTCGGTGTGAAGCACAGCAACTTGTAGATCTGTAAAAAAATTAATTCAGTTCTGGTGCTGAATAAGTTTGATAAGATGCGGAGAACGTCTTGAATCGGGTCGACTCAGCTGTAGGTGTACGTCCAGTGGTTCACACACACACACACACACACACACAGACTGACAGACAGGTAGTGTCACTATCACCTGAAGAAGGAAGTGAAAGTAACCCTCAGCCAAAAAGAAATCTAAAACAGCGAACATAAAGTGAGTAACTAGGTGTCATTTCATCCGAGTTTAAATTTAAAACACTTAAAGTTAGCTCTTTAAGGCTTCTCCAGTTGGATTATTAACATTATTTGTTTTGAAAGCATATTCGTATGAAGACATGTTGAAGGCCGAGCCCTCCTGTGTGTTTGTAGGAGTCATCGATCGAGCGGCGGGGCGTGATAACTATCTTCAGTGGGTATCAAAGGGCATCCAACAGGGATGACGAAGTCCCCTACAACACACACACAAGTACACACACACAGACACAAAACACACATGTCTTTATCCTGTTCGGCGTGGGGTCAAGTTTGGGGTTCTGTGGATAATTTACCATCAGAGGTTGCTTCCTTCCCTTGTCTCTGAACCAGCCCACAGGGTTTCAGATCTGATTAGAGAGCGTCGGCCACGCCAACACTTGGCCTTTGTTCCCTTTCCCGCTCGTGTTTGACTTTCTCCTCTCTCGTTTGCCTCGCTTTCACTCGCTTCCACCACCCCGTCGCCTCGACCGCAGAGGGCTCGACGAACAGCTGAGAGAGAGAGACAGCATGTGCTGCACGGGGAAATGCGCCCGCCTGGTGGGGCTGATCCTGCTGCCCTCGGCCTTCGTCTGCATGATCGCCAACCTGCTGCTGTTCTTCCCCGACGGGCAGAGGCTGGAGAACGACCAGATCTCCTTCCAGGTCTGGCTCATGGGCGGGCTCATCGGCGGAGGCCTCTTCGTGAGTACCGAGCGTGGCCGGGACGTCTCGCCGCTCACTGATGCTTTGCCTGGTTCTGAGGCTGTTTTTTTATGGAGTTTTATTAAAGAGGATTTGTTGATTCATTCATTGGCTGTTCTTCAAATATATACATTATCGTTTTTTAATTCATGTTTGGAGTTTTCATTGAGCTAAAAACATCTTTCCGAACATTCACCTGTTAGTTTATCAGCTTAGATGGACTGAAATTAATGGATTTGTTGCAGTTTCGATGCCACTTAAAAAAACCAAACAAACATAAAGCAGTCCCACATGAGTCCAGGTTATGAACTGTCCTCACATGAAGAAGAATTTCAGGCTGAAATACAGTAAAAAAGTTTATAAATTCATATCTTCATATGAAAGTGTGTCTTCTTTACTTGGATTTCTGCCTTTTAATCTGTTTGGGTGTATAAAGTTTTAGCTCCTCAGCGAAGAGACAGGCGTCGGATCTTCGGTTATTTCTGCCTCAGAGATCTACGTGGTTCTAAAAATGCTGCGACCCGTTCGGACATAAAGTCTGTGTAACGTCACACCAACGTCGACACGTTTGGAAAGAACTCAGCCCTCATCAAAGTGCAGATACCTTATCATTTTTATCTACAAACACGTACACTGACTAGTTTAGACAATTATTAAAGGTGCCAGTGCCATTTTTAATTCACTCCTCACAAAAAATACATCAAAGTACGCAGCTCGATCGAGAGTAATGAGCTCTGGTGTTTGGTAGCTGTACATTGTACGGTGTAGACAAGATTTGCAAATAATGTGAAAAAAAAAACCCCTCCCATAGACATCGATGGGATTTTGGTGACACGTGAGAAAACGCAGCCTTCCTTGGAGCTCCTGTTTTAGAGAGAGAGTTGGACTTTCCTTGTCCGAAGTGGCATTTTGACGTTTTTAATCTTTATTACACAATAACAGTTTCAGCTAATTATCCTAAAATAACACATTTATAATAAAAACCACAACTGCTATGCTTGTCCACCCGCGTATTTGTTAGCTACATCTCATTTACACGCATTCATTTACTAATTTCATTGATAGTATTCCTCAAAGCTGACTAATACATCGGCAGATTCTGGAAGATTCTCGTGACACTTTTTATTCTTACGTTTGTCAATTTATACATTTTTGAATTTTTAATTCTAAAAATATCTTTCATGGGAGTGGCCTGTGAGTATCCAGGAAGTCTATATATATGTAAGTTTATGTATTTATTGTGGGAATAATTTAGCTGGAAACAAAGACCCGGAAGTTGGCTACCCGTCCCGTCTCGCCTGTAACTGATTCGGCATCAAAACTCGATTCAGGACTCACAAATATTTGCTCAAAGAGATAAGAAAACACACACACACACCTGCTTCTCTGTATTTAATGGGACCTGCTTCCTGTAGTCAGGAACTGTAACGCTCTCTTTAACCCTTTACACCTAAATATAGGCTAAACTCTTTTTTTTTTAAGGTTAAACATAACTTATAAACAAATCCAACTTTGTATTTAAGTAGATACGCCTGAACTGGTTTTAAAAGCTGAAACTTTTATTTTAAAGACATTTTAACTTTAACTTTTCACTTTAATAAGAACACTATATAAGCCTTCCATATTTCTGACCTCTGAACTCTTCTCTTTCTTTCCAGATGCTGTGCCCGAGCTGCTCGGCCATCAGGGCCGGGGGCAAGGGTTGCTGTGGGACAGGTTGCTGCGGCAACCGTTGCCGGGTGAGTGGAGCCATTTGGAAACACTCGGAGGGAGTATCTCGTCGTCGCACGGTCCAGGCTGATAACGGAGGGGGGGTAGAAAAGTCCAAAGGAAACTTAGAAACAGGTTTTATCTGCTCATCATGCCGAGTCAGATCACGAGGGATGAAAGAGGCAGCCCTTTGCACTTTAAAGGGAGAGTCCGGCTCGTTTGCAGTGGGGTTTGGCGAAAAGGTTTATGAGCAATACACATCTTACCTGTTGAAGATAACAGGTGCTTGTTTTTTTTAAAAATCCTCCCATTGCCACTGAATTCACCTTCCCTGCTTGTTTACATTGAATTTGATGCTTATTTAGAAGCTGCAGCATCTCTGCTGGAATAATGTGAAATCATAGACAGATGGGTTCTTTTAGCTCTCTATACTTTGGTTTTATCATTATCATTATTATCTGGTATTACATAAAAAAGGGCAAATCTGTAAATTTACTGTCAAACCACAAAAGTGAAGGTTTTTTTTTCTTTTCTTATTTTTTTAGTTATAAAGACATGGGAAATTATAGTTTCAACCCAGGAACAAGACAAAAGGATAATTTTGTTTGTGTTCTTCTTTTTCTTATTATTATTCACCCACTAACGTGGTTTAAAGAGCTATCTACAACAGGTAAGATACTGTTCGCTCATAACCTTCCCACAGAGCCCCCGCGTCAAAAAACCTGAACTTTCTCCTTAAAATAACTTTTCTGATGATTTCATGTTTTGCTGAATGTTTTAAAGAAGTGAAACATTTGATCATGACTCTTATCTGAGTAACTTCTCCTTATTCAGCAGGAACTAAGCTCTTAAATAAAACTGTGGAGCTGGTCGGTCTAAATGGCTGAGCTGCTTTTTAAAACAGGAGATGAGCTTTGAAACAGTTTCAGTTCTCCAGGGTTTATGTCGTTTGCTGCTCGGATACTTTCTGAAATGGGAGTTTCACCTCAGGGTTAGTTTTAGATTCAAAAAATTAAAAATATAAATCATTAAGACTTTTGGATAAAGTGACATGTTTTAAACTACAAGTACTTTTCTAGTTTCTACACCTGAATTGTTTTGAAACCTTTATGTCCACAGTAACAGAAAAGATACTGTTTTCTAGATACTGTGGATGGATGGATGGATGGATGGATGGATGGATGGATGGATGGATGGATGGATGGATGGATGGATGGATGGATG
>NC_051436.1:13013428-13039127 GCF_001649575.2 Kryptolebias marmoratus
GATGGATGATGGATGGATGGTGGTTGGATGGATGGATGGATGATGGATGGATGATGGATGGATGGTGGTTGGATGGATGATGGATGGTGTTCTCAGTATAAATCAAAGCTGAGTGGGACTCTGTCCCTCTGTCTCTGTCTCTGTGGACCGGAGGCCAGCAGCTGCTGGCTCTTGTCTCTCAAGACTCCGTTCACTCGAGCTGCTGTGATTTCGTCTCCAGATGCTGAACTCCGTCTTCTCCTCTGCCTTCGGCGTCATTGGAGCGATCTACTGCAGCAGCGTGGCCTCAGCTGGTCTGGCCATCGGCCCAAAGTGCCGTGTGCTTGGAGAGTGGAAATGCCCGTTCAAGGACATGGGCACGTGAGTCCTCCTCCCGTCCACACGTCTTTAACTTGTCTCTAACGATAAGACGGCAGCAGGTCAAAGCAACACGACCGACTCTGGAGCCGTGAGGGAAAACAAATAATCTTCACTTCCTCCTCTTTTCTTCTTCTTCTTCTTGAACTGTTTACAGCATTAGAGTTGGCTGCAGTTACAAATTAAATTCAATTAAAAACAAAAACGTGTTCCTGGTGAGGGCCAATCAGAGGCTGACATTAATTCAAAAGAAATCTATAAATTGACCTTGGTTTTAAGGCTTAATATGTCGAATTATTCAATATATTTTTCCAAAACATATCAACAAACATATTTTAGTGAATTAAGGAAAACAAAAAAGTCATGTTTAAACAGACACATAATTCGTTTCTTCTGCTCTGCTCTCTAGCAGCGGTCTCTTCATTTTTACTTATTTTTTAGAGTCTATTAAATCAGAAGAGAACTGCAGCGACTGACATTCATTTTAGGAGAATACAGAACACAGCTCTAATGCTGGCGGCTCGAATAAAGACGTAACAAGGCCTCTGCCTGGCCCTCGGGCCTCGACTTTTGACACATGCGGTTTAACGGCGATCGTTTCTGGAAACGAAGACTTGATCGCAGCATCATGATTGTCCACCAGGAGGCGCACTGAACCAGGGCTTTCTTTTCAGCTGGACGTCGCTTTCCTTCCTGGGTTTTGCTGAAAGCTGAAGACAAAACGAGCACTTTTCAGTCATCTTTGTGTCTTTTTGCTTCTTTGACTCCTCTATAAAACATAAAAGTTCACACTGAATGTATATTTATCCGCGCTGGGGGCCCTTAAAGGCTCTCGAAGGTCGACACATCCAGAGTAATAACCCTATCGGTAAAGATGGAGTGTCTTATTAGCCTCGTCCGACTGGCAGACCAGGACTTGGAAACCCGGTTAAATTCCAGCGCTTAGTTTAATTTGACCTCATCTTGTGCTTCCTCCGTGCAGACCTCAGGTTCCTGTATTTTGGGGGGGGGGGTTTCCTGTTTGTCTTCACTGGCTCCTTTTTTTAAATTTTATTTTATTTCTCACGACCTTTAAAGGTCAAACTGGCAAAACAGGAAGTGATTCTAACAGATCACAAGACAAACTGTACGTTTGACTGGAAAAATGGAAAAATTTCCTGGTGTTTTCAGCTTTGGACACTTGAAACTGACAAGGAAATTACACCGAAGAACCTTTTTTTATATATATATATTGATTTGTGTACTTTTCTTTTTTTTGGTCTGGCCTCTCCTCTGTTTTCATTTCTCCGTCATTATCTTGGACGCCAGCTGAGGAAAGCGTGATCTGACATTTCACGACCAGCGGTGCGCCTATAAAAATGACTCATTAATGGAATTGGCACGTTAGTATCGCATACAGAAATAATAATAATAATAATAATAATAAAAAGTGTCAGCGTTATCGGTTTCCAAAACACTGGACTTTGGTCTGGATCTTAAAAGTCTTTCCTACTCGTTATAAAGTGCGCTGGTCAGCGTCGATAATTATTGTATTTGTATGCTAACTTTGCCCTCAGTACAATTAATGTTTCCAAAGATCCCGTGACTTACGACAATTTGGCCAAATTAACCCATAACCAAACACAGGCTCTGATGTGCACCGTCTATAATAATGTGTCACTGAGGGAGAGGATTCGGAGCCACGTTAATGAAAGCAAACGTCTCATTCTTCTCTGGTAGAAGCATGAATGGTCCCAGTCCCTTTCTCATCGTTTGAGCCTCCTTTTGGTTCAAGTTCGTGCTTTTTTTTGTTTCAAATTGATTTCCCTCTAACTGCACCCCCGGTCAGTGCTCCCACGGTGAACTCTGCTCTTCTCCTTCACAGCGGGAATGACAGCTACCTTGTGAACCAGGAGATATGGTCAACCTGCGAATACCCCAACAACGCCGTGATGTGGCACGTGGTGCTGTTCTCCATCCTGCTGAGCATGAGCGTCCTGCAGCTGGTGCTCTGCGGCATCCAGGTGGTCAACGGCTGCATAGGATGCATCTGTGGAGACTGCCGGAAGAGCAACGATGTAGGTGAACAGGTCTTACGAACACTGAATGAGTGCAAAATCGTATTTCTGAGGGGCGGAAGTTGTGAAAAACGGAGAGGCGCATCAACGTGCTGTATTTTTTACAGACTTTTACATTTATTTTAGTAATTTATATACAGAAATGGTAAATTCTTATCAAATCTGACACTCTTGGGGACCAGGAAAAAGGGATAGAAAGTGTTCAGATTGTTTTTATCCCGCGCTGATTATGTTTGTGTGCAAGGAAAGTCAGTAAAATGACTGAAAACAAGCTCTTGAATTAGATTTTTACAGTCAGACGTTTAGGGACACAGGCTTGAAACCTTCCCTCTTCTTTTCTTTATTCTTAATTACACATCTGTACGTCCTGAATTATTCTAACATGCCCTAAACTAAAGTTTTGGCAACATCTCTCATCTGGTCAGATTAGTTTGATGAACTATGACACATACAGGCCTATACTAGTAAAGAAAAAGCAGTATTTATTAGCTATTAAGGTTAGATGTATGTGAGTAGCAAACATACTTCCTCTGTATTAAAGCAGAAAAGGGAAATAACTGAATTTACTTCTTTGTTTAATGTTTAACTTCTTTAGTTCGTAGACCGATAGCATGTAAGAAAAGTGAAGTGAAGTGAAATTTTATAGCACTTTTCAGCAACAAGGCGATTCAAAGTGCTTTAAAAGCACCAAGATGGCTTTTAAAATGGGCTTAATACTGTTTTATTTAACCTTGCAGTCAAACATTTTATCTTAATATAACTTGGAAAAGCACAACATGTACACTAATTATTAAAGTCATTCAGCATTAGCTTAGCTGAAAAGAAACCTAGCCACCACAAGTACAAAATACTGTAGTTATATGAGCTTTAAATGAAAAAAATAATGATTTATTTTCAAGCCACTTGTAGTTAAGAAAAAAGTGAGTCCAAAAAAAAGTATTTTATTTAATTATTTTGTTTTTAAAAGTGTTTAACAGCCTGATTTTTGATTCAATCAAACCTGGTTAGCTTAGCAGTTAGCTAGCTGCTAACAGGCCTACTGTCCTCCAACAAAAAGCATTTTATGGGTAATTTTCTTTAAGCAGAAATTATAGCCAATAATTCTGTTTTAAAAGAGGTGCAATGAGAGCTATTTAAATGTAGACTAACTAGAATGACAATGAGTTGGCATCATGGAACACCAGGTTAGCATTTTAAAGGAATGTAGCCTATTTTAGAGATCATTATATCATCTGAACCCTAACCAAGTAACGTTGACTTCCTGCCCAAACTGAAGCGGTTTTAGTTCCCAAAACTAACATGGTATTGCGTTGCCTAACCTTAAACAAGGTTAGGCAACAGTGAAAAGCCAAAAATGAAAGAATGAATGAAAACAAGGAAGTTAAATTCCTGAACAGACAGGATAAAGCATCGAGAACTGACACCATTCGGTCACGTCCCATAATAAGGTTTATACCTTTCAGAGGTTAACATTTCATAATAAAGTTTGCACTGATTTTTTGTAACAAGTAGGGTACAAATTATAATTTTATAATTGGTTTTTAAATGTCTTGCTACTCCATGGGTCACTGAACACTGACCAAAACACAAGCGTCTGTCTTAGAATCGCAAAAAAATGTACATTTTTAAATACAGTCAGTGACTTTAAACACATACATATTGACATATTGGACAACATTAGACACAAAGATGAAGCCGAGCACCAACTTCAACAGCTTAAAAAAAAAACTTTTAAAAGACAAACAAACAAGTGATTTTTTTTTCCATGACAATCGAATCATTTGCACTTGGGACTCGACAAAACACAGAAAAAGTTACAATTTGACAACGTCCACGTGTCCCTTTGAACAGGAACACGTCTGCGCAGCTTGAAGATTAAACTCGATTAAGCACATGGTTGAGCGTACAGTCGGTGCCCGAAAGGGGATGAGCTGAAATAGTAACATGTCTGTGAACTGCAGACACATCACAACATATTAACACAACTCGCAGTTATTAACAGCTCTGTCACTCGTTTGGCCTCTTGCTTCCTGTCCCTGGCACAGGTGAACGTCTGATTTTTTAATTTGTTTTTTGTTCTCTTGCAGGATGAAGGAGGACTGTAACGGAGAAGAGTTTCCTGTTGGGACCAAATTTTACCAAAACGCCAACTTTGGGGATGTATAAAATCTATACAAAATAGCTTGTTGAGATTTATTTTTTATTAATCTTTGATTTTTTGTTGTCCCCCCCTCACCATTTTATTCAAATATGAGAAGGAATAATAAATAGTTTTCTAATTAGGACTTTGTATGTAAGGAAGATCTGTTTGACAGTTTAACTAAAACTGTGTCTGAATTGAATTAAAACGTGTTGTTCCGTGTGTTTCATCTTCGGCATTTCTGAGGGGAGTTTAGCTCAGCTGCTCACCAAACGAGACTCATTTAACTAAACTGAGTTTGAAAAACACCAACAAGAAATATCACAGCAGCAAAAATGTATTTCAGCCTGAAGGACTTTAATCTGCACACAGATCAAGACAACATATATACACCATATAGACAAAAGTATTCACTCGTCTCCCTTCACACCCATTTGAATGACGTCCCATTCTTAATTTACAGGGTTTAATCTGATGCTGGCCCACTCTTTGCAGCTACAACAGCTTCAGCTCTTCTGGGAAGGTTTTCCACAGGTTTAAGAGCTTTTAGCGGAGTTTTTGACCATTCTTCAGACACTGATGTTGGACAGAAGGCATGGCTCTCAGTCTCTGCTCTAATTTATCCCAAAGCTGTTCTGTCAGATTGAGGTCAGGACTCTGTGCAGGTCAGTCACAACAAACTCCATCATCCATGTCTTTATGGACCTTGCTTTGTGCCGTGGTGCTCAGTCATGTCGGAACAGGAAGGGGCCATCCCCAAAACTGGTCCCCCAGAGTTTGGAGCATGAGATTGTCCAAAATGTCTTGGTACGCTGAAGCATTGAGAGTTCCTTTCACTGGAACCAGAAACTCCAGAGGCGTAAAACAGGCGGTTGTTGGCTCATTAGTGAATGCAGAACAGACGCCTGCGGGCAGGAAGGCAGGATCAAACAGGTTATCACGAAATGAGTCATCTGATATTACCTCTGTACAATTCCTGGAACAGACAAATGAAATTATTTGTGAAGCAAAAAAAAAACAAAAACCTGAAAAATACTATAATATATCTTGTTTAGTAGAACCCCTTCACACTGGATGACACAACATGAAACATCAGCCAGGAAGTGAAGTAGATGGCCAGTGCTCATTGGTCCACGGTGGTTTGAACTTCCATACAAGTGTCATATTGGTGGGTAACTGCGGGGGCAGCGGATCGGGTCCTGAGTGGATCGTACCGTGTCTCGGTTGTTGGTAATTTAAAGCAACGCCGGCTTCATGCCGAGGCTACAGCCGCGATCATGGAAACGACCAGGTGCAGATGTTAATGCCCGTGGACCTGATCTGAGCTGCAGTCTGTGAACGTGGTGCCAGGGTGGGCAGGAGAGCCTTTTAAGGGACGTGGACAGCAGCAAGGAAAAAAACCTATCTGGTGAATACGAAGAGTAGCAGCATCATGGCTGCTTTCACGCCGAAGGAGTGTGAAGACGGAGTTAGCATGAGGTTAAAGAGAATGGGTCAAATACAGACGGAGGTGGGCTTGTGTTTTCAGTGAAAATAGTTATAAATGCTAAAAAAAAACATACAACTTAATATTTTCATTTTGGTTGTTTTCTTTTAGTTTTAGTTCAGTAGCTACACGTCTGTATTAAAGATGAGTTTCCCTGACATGATGACATTTTCCCTCTGAAGCAACATTAGTTATGATTTGACAGGAACCACATTTATGAAATAAAGGCCAGTGAATGTTTTGAAACCAAAACCATCATTCGGATCTGAACCGAAATGTAGCGGCGGCTGAACTGTGATGCCTAAATCTGGCTGTAGCTTGCATGGAGGACAGTCGGGATGTTTCCACGCTCAGTTCTGAATTTGTCTGTTTTGATCTGTGGCGCTGTGGTTCGAGCTGTTGTCTCCCAGCAGGAAGGGTTGCAGGATCGACTCTGGGTGGAGTTTACATGTTCTCCCTGCGCTCACGTGGGTTTCCTCCAGGTACTCCGGTTTCCTCCCACAGGCCAGAAACATCCATGTTAGCTTCATTGGTAACTCTAAAAATGTCCCCTAGGTGTGGGTGAGACCGTGAATGGTTGTTTGTCTCTATGTGTCCCTGTGATGGACTAGAGACCTGTCCAGGGTGTCCCTGGACCAACTCCCCTAGACCCGGAAAGAAGACGTAGCCAAAGAAAATGAAACAGATGGTCCGCGTGCTGCTGAAGACTCAGGGATACTGTATATGTTGAAGGAAGTGAACTATATTAGGCTGCGTTCACACTGCAGCCAAAAGTGGCTCAAATCTATGGTGGCCGACAGGCACAAACGGCTAGACACGCAACAGACACGTGAATGATGAACACTCCAAAACACACACACCTGATCTGAATCAATGGGTGATTAACAGGCTTCTGCACAGACATGAAGAGGTGATTTAACCACTGAATCAGGTTTGTTGGAGCAGGGAAACAAGGAAAACATGCAGGATGGTGGCACTGGAGGATCAGCGTTGCCCACCCCTGGTCTAGTTCGATCCTGACGCGTAAACACAAACAGGAAGCACAAACAGTAAGCACAGCCACAGACGCAGATGTTCGCTGGACGTCCTGTTCCCTCGCTCTGAGAAGTCTCTCTCAAACCCTCATCCACCCACCCCCACCGCCCTCACAGCGTTAGACTCCCAGCTTGGTAATTGTTACCTAACTTTCGAGTTAAAAGCCCGTTGTGGAGCTGCAGGTAAATGTAGACGTAGCCTCACTGACCTCATTGTTTCATTAAAAGGGTTTTCAAAGGAGGTTTGATCCTCTTTTTGAAACAGTTCAACCAAAATGAGGTTTCTGTTTGTCACAAGATGAACAATAGCTATAAATCAGTATATTTATTTATATTTATTTAACACATAATTCTGTTGTTTCCAAACAACATATATGGGTTGTGTCAGCAGATTTTCATTCATTTCATTTCTTCTGTAGTTTTGTTTGTAACAAACTTACCAGGGTTGGTTAAATCGACATTTTGCCCTGTTTAATCAGCTGACTCGATTGACTCAGTTCAGTGTGAATGAGAACCGCACCAGCTGAAAATGGAACAAATGCTGACATTTTGGTCCCCAATCGACCTGAGTCTACCAGACTATCAGCCTTAAGTTATTATTTTTTTTAGTGTCGACAGAAAAGCTAAAAATGAAAACTGGCTTCTTGTTTAATTGGAAAGACATGTTTTCTCAGCATGAAGGTATCAAGTTTAAAATGGTTTGTATTGAGTTTAACAAACCTAAACTTTGTGTGTTCTTTAGTCAATTTATGTATTTATTTATTTTTTTGGAGCGTGTGACCCCACATAAATCCGTCGGTCGGCCCAAACAGCAGTTTTGCAAAGCGGCTGCTCAGTGTTGTGCTGCCGACTTATGTAATGTGTGGCACGGAGTGTGAAGAATGCAGAATAAAAGAGCGACGGGGACAAAAGGAGGGGAAAAGTGTGTGTGTGTGTGTGTGGAGGGGGCCTTTTTCTGTCGCTTTTCATTCAGAGCCTGAAAAACTTCGGAGCTGAAGTCCCCGGAGCTTCTTTCGGGGCCCTCGGCTGATTACACAACAAGAACAACAACAACAAAAAAAAGGAGCCAGAAGGGAAACAGTTGAGCACAAACCACCTGAAAACACCGTAAACCTGTCATTAACTTGCTGCCCGCACAGCTGCGCGTCGTCGTCCTCCTCCTCCTCCCCGTTCTGCGAAAACAGCAAACCCAGACGCTCAGGCCCGAGAGCTCAGCGGCGTCCGCCACCCTGTAATTTGTTCCCTCAGCCGCGTCGTGAGTGACCAGACGGAGCCACAGAGTCGGCCATCGGGAGGAGCAGCCAGCCGCCGTCAGCGCCAACCAAATCCACTGACTTCGCTGTCGGATTACCTGCGCCTTAGGCAGCGATGTGCGTTCACAAACATGCCCCAGAGAAGCTTTATTGCTTGCTGTTATCAACATGGTGATGGCGTTCAAAAGTGGATCATTTCAGACCATTTTTTTACACAGCACAGCATCAGCTTTTCTTTTTTTTTTTTACTTAGAGGCACAATTGGTTTAAAGATACATAGGAGTTGACTGCAGAGATATAAAGACAATTTGTGCAGAGGGGAACCGGCGTGCAAACTGACATGGCCGCCGGTCGTGACCGTGTGGTTATTTTCACCCGGTGAGAGTGTGTGTTTTGTGTGTAATCACGGCTTTGCTAATGTGCTCCCGGAGAGACTGTTTTCAGTACGAGCTGTCAGGGCGTCATGTCCGTGTGCTTCACGGGAACGTTTCATCTGGACGCGCACGGTCGCAACCGTCGAGAAAACGTCCCAAAACTCTCAGCTTGCGTCAGAACAAAGGCGAAGAGTCTGACTGATCGAGCTCTTTGTAGAAAAAAAACCAATCAATCCAGAGGTTATATGGTGACATTTTGCGACTGGCCATGTCTGAATATTAACAAGTTGGGAAAATCGGAAGGTAAGGCTAAATTAACGCTTGAATGTCCAACGGGTCCGTTTGGTTTGTGTGACATAGAGTCCAGATTTTGGGTCTGAGTGGACTTGTGTGATCAAACTCCCATTTGGTGGCGAGAAAACACACAACAAACCAAAAACACTGCAAATCAAACCCACAAGTTGAGGAGGGAAAAAAACCGGCAAGAAATAATCCGTTTGTGGAAACACTGTCTGAGGAGACTCGCTTGTTATCTATCATTTTCATCATTTGTCACTCAGGGACCGCAAACGTACAAGAACTGCGTCTATTACCTCAGGAGAAATCACTCGACTTATTGTTGACAGTCGACAAGCAGCACGTTACGGCCGCCCACGAGCCGTAGGGAGAACTGTAAACCCCTGAGCGGAAAGCTGAGTGTAGCAGGCACAGAAATAATATGAATCTGATTTGCGTTTGTCAGCTTTAACGCACAGAAACACATTGAGGATGTATTAGAGTGTAGGTACGTCAGCTGCAGAACGGTGAGCGCACAACAAGCAGTTAACGTGCAAAAACACAGACAAGAGCAAAACTATCAAAATCAAAAGGATAAACTAAATCACTAAACCTAATATCTGGTTATTCTGCCGCCGTTAGCTTAGCTAAGCATTAAGGCTGTTAGCTTAGCAAATTTCTATGAGTGTCTGTTTTCTTTCCTAAAATCAAGTGTGCCCCATTAGTTTCATTAATTTACCTTTTTTTAAAGTTAATTTAAGTTCAATTTACGTCTACGAATAAATGTTGCTACCGGAGCAGCTACAACCGCAGCGCCTCACTTTCTTCCTCTTTCTGCGACAGTAAAATACGGCCACGATTCATAAATCTGCTCCTTGTCAGTCAAGAGTTTTCTGCCAACGCTTAACCTTCAATATAAGTTAATTTATCCATTAAAGTGTAGAAACTAATTAATCTGTTTTTGACGAGGGAACAAATCCGCTCAAACAGATGCTAACTGCTAGCGTTAGCATAGCTTGGCAATATGGCTGTTAGCTTAGCAGATTTCTGTGAGGTTCTGTCAGTTTTTAAGTTTCATGTATTAAAGTGTATCCCCTTAGGTTAATAAATTTATTTTCTCCATGTTAGTGATGGTGTTTTGTAAGGGAACACGTACAAAACAGACGGCAGAAACTGGAATTAATTGAAACAACACCAGCCGCCATGAATGGCTGTGTGACTTCCTGTGTGTGTGTTTGCTTGTCTGTCTATCTTTCGTTAGCAAAATATCTGATGAACCACTGGATGGATTTCGATGAAACTCTCACAGGGTGACCACTGGATGGACTTTTGGGGTCAAACCCAGCTAAAGATGCCCACCGCAAATTAGGAAGCACAAAAACGGCCGCTTGGTTTTACAGATGTTGAGCTAAAACGCAGCGTGGTAGTTGCTGAGAGTCATCCCTGACGCATACGCTGAGTCCCAGCAGATCACGCAAGATGGTTGCTTAAAACTTTGGCTCGTGAGGGATGCTAGTTTCATTCATGTTATGATTTTTGTTTTGTTTTTTTCTAACTTTTTGCCGCTTCTGCTCACAAATTTGGCAACATTGCACAGGAATGAACAAACAGGACTGCTCTCCCTCTGATAATTTCATGTTTTTTAAAAGCTGCTTCGACCACAAATGTTTAAGAAGAAAAACGCTGAGACAGTTAAAGCCAGTCAGGTATTCTCTTACCTGTGATTTACTCCACGCAGCATTAGCAGCTCATTTGCATGGGAGGTAGGCCGCCCCGGTTGGACTGCTTCCATTCTTTAGGATTAATGCAATCAGTGAGGGCTATAAGTAAGAGTATAGTTTGCAAATGTGAAAACAGAAGGTTCTCATAGCGCAACATTAGTGACGACAGAGGGAGGGAGGCGGGGGAGGCAGGATGGGGAGAAAACCCCCCTGAGGGTGACAGAAACTGGAATGAGTGACTTCAGCCGGTCAGGCCCGGATTCATAGACGCACGCCAGAAAAGCATCAAACCGCGGCTGTGGGAATGCCTCCGGTCTGACAGGGAGGGAGGGGGACAATATGTTCTTTGGAGGGCGACCGTAAACCATTCACACAGACCGAGACCGGTTCGATCCTGAAATGACTTTATTTTGGTTTGTTTGCAACATCTTTGTGGGAGTCTGAACTGAATGCCTCTGCTGGATTCCTCAGACAAAAAGGGGGCAGCTGTGGCTAATGGTTATAGCTGCAATGTGGCAAAAAAACAAAAAACAAAAAGTGATTCAGATGGGCGTTATATAACCTAAATGATGATTTGAGTTGGATGACTATACTTCATCTTATCTCCCATGCTTATATCTTTACAGAGTTGCACAGACCCAAAGGGATATCCATCCATCCATCCATCCATTTTCTTTACCCGCTTCTCCATTCCGGGTCACAGGGAGCTGGTGTCTATCTCCAGAAGACACTGTGCGAGAGGCGGGGGACACCTTGGACAGGTTGCATGTCCATCAGAGGGACACATAGAGACAAATGAGACAAACAACCAGTCACGCTCTCACTCACACCTAGGGACATTTTTAGAGTTACCAATTAACCTAACATGGATGTTTTTGGTCTGTGGAAGGAAACCAGAGTCCAAAATGGATTTTTTATTTATTTAATTTTTTTGTCAATGTTGGATTATGAGTACCTATTGGCAGTCATTTGTCCACAAGGCAGAGACCAATGGGCAACCGTGAGAGATCAAAACATGTCCAGATGTCCAAAATACCCCCAAAAGTTGTAAAGTTTGAACACTTGAGAGACAAAAATCAATTCGAATTTCTTCGGTTTTCTTAGAGACCCACGCAGACCTCTGAGTGACCCTGAGCGTTCCTCGACAGGCCAGCAGCAGCCACGGGGAGCTTACTGAGAGCTCATCGGGCGACCAGTGGCGAGAGGCCAGCTGAGATCTCCGAGAGACTCGCTGCAGCCAGTGGAGACGTCACGGAGACACCGTTGAGAAATCCTCGGGTGTCGTCTGTTCGACCACCGAGCGATTCCTGGGGGAGACCCTGCGTGTCGCGGGGTATAAATAAGACCTGATTCTGGGAGCTTTGCCATTAGTCCCTGGAAAAAAGTGGTTTAATCCGAGTCGAGCGACAGAGCTCCGGAGCGCAACAGCACTTGTTCAAGACCAGAACCAGACGTCCACTGCTCTCGCCGACGCAGACGGGGACGGAGAGCCGTCGAAGAAGCAAACCAAGGTGGTCGATCCACCGCTGGCTAGTGCAGCAGAAAAGGCCAAACCGAGGCTGGAAGATGGGAGGGGCTTCACCAGCTACCTGCACACAGAGCCGGCCATGTTGGAAGCGAGGACCATAGATTCCGGGATCCTGCAGCTGCAGGTAAAAGGCTGGGGCCTGGAAATTCACCAGAAACATTGAGTTTGCAAAAATGTTGGATGCGGACCTCAACGTTCACTGACAGATTGTTGGGAGTTCATCGGAAGACCTCAAGCTTTTATTTGAGTCTGATGAGTCTGAGAAGAAGAAGAGTACTTCTAAACGATTTAACTCTTGTCTTTATTGTCCAGGAACGGTAGACCCTAACAGTCAATGGGAAAAGGGTCAGCAGAACAGCCTACAGCCTTGTTTTTCGTAGCACATTGATCTCTGTCTGAAGGTTCTGTTGTGGTCCAGCTCAGGGAAGCTGCAGCTGCGGGGACATTTATTTACCAGGGGATCCAATAACTCAGAAGGGCTGATGTCAGGTCATGTGTCGGTGCAGCGGGGCAGTCAGCTCTCGGCGTCCAATGTCACGGGGCCGCCTGAGGCCAACCCGGCGGCAGAAGCAGTTTTAGTTCCTGACATCTGAACTTCACTGCGCTGCTGCCTCCCATTAATATGCCGGCCATTGGCTCGTTGCCTTACAAGGGCGGGAACGCGTTTGATGCACGAGGCGACGCTCGACAAGAACGCTGGTGTGGTTATGGAGTCATACTCATTGAAACACACACAAAAAAATAAATAAACAAGCTGTTTCTCACTTCTCAGTTTACTAAATAAAAATCGATTAAGTTTCTCAGAGGACTCTCTTGTCCAGTTTGGAAACAGATCTCTTCCAGTTTGAGGTCATGGCACGTTTGGCTTTTTTGGCACGTTTGACTCAAATAAATCTGTAGCGAGTGTGCTGGCCTGCAGTTAATCATCACTCGGGTCCGATTTATAATTAGAGACGATATTCCTGTGAAGCACGCGTGCCCTTCACCCACATCCACAGCATGAGAGCGCGCACACGCGCACGTGCACGTGCACGCACATACAGGAGAGACCGAAGCTGTCAGAGATTAAACATTCGAAACATTTCGGTCATCAGTAAGAATCGGATTTCCTGCTTTTTCAGTCAGTTTGGGTGGATTGACTGTAGCTCATATCTGTTGGAAAACTAGTGAACTAGAAGCATTCGGAGCACAAACCTCCTCCAAGGCTGCAGCATGATTAATAAATTGTTTGATCCAGGTCATAATCTGGATCACCACCAGAATTTAATCCATTGTTTCTTGTTTCAACCCCAACATTTCCCGAACATTTCCTCCAAATCTGTCAGTTTTTACCAGATCTTTGCTGACAGACAGACAGACAAACCAGCAACCGGAGACAGAACCTCCTTGGTGGAGGAAACAAAAGGGTCACGTGTAGGAGCAGAGACCTTTGACCTCATGAACTCTGAAATCAACAGGCATCATCTTTGACCCATGAGGTGTCCAGCTGTGCAGTTTGACATTCCTACATTAGACTGCTGCAGAGCTAGAGCAATGGGTCAGCTGAGATGTTCACCTTTGACCCCATTACCATGAAATCCATTGTGATCACCCGTGACCTAAGCAGTGTAATTTTTCTTTTTGACATTGTTGCATAGTTAGAGCAAAAGGTCATCTGTGACCTTGACTTTTGACCCCATCACCTTGAAATCAATAGTGATCACCCTTGACTCATGAGGTGTCCAGTTGTGACTGATCTCTGACCTTGACCTTGACCGGATCGCCGCCAAAGTCTAATCGCTTGGTCCTTGTACCATGTTTGACGTTTCCTGAAGTTTTCCTGAAAATCCTTTCATAACTTTTTGAGTAATCCTGTTCACAGACAGACAGACAGCCACAGACCAAATGTAGCTTCCTTGATGGAGGTAACAATAGTTTTCAATGTTAGAAATGATGTTATATAACAAACACATAACAGAGTTCTTACCTATAATTTTATTTCAGATCTAAAATCAGCCCGTTACAAACCATCTAACTCTTTAGATATCAGTATAGAAAATAAAAGCTTTAGTTTTTTTCCCACTTAAACAGGAGAAAAGAATCCTGATAAGTTTGGTCTCTATGTGGTTTTTCGAGCAGGTGCCGACTGCAGCCCTAATATAAAAAAAGTCTCCCTTGTTCTAATTGCATGTAAATATTCTCCTGGAGGTGTTTGCATTCTGCCTGAACAAAGCTGCGTGAGTTGGATTCGAGAGCCCACGTCAGCCCTCGGCAGGATTCCTCGCGTATCGATTCTTTTGGTGCTGTTTGGGACCGACGGGATCAGACTCGCTCTGAAACACAATTCGGGCGAACTTCCACTGAATCCCTGCAACCCTAGGGCCTCATCGGGCCTGAAGTACAAGGCACTTAATGCAAAACTCTCTCATTTGTCTCTTCTAACCAACAGCAGAGGGGCATTAGCTCAGGTTTTTGTTTAACATTATGAACACCCATCCCCCCCCCTCACCCCCCATCCCCCTTGACAACTGCGACAACTCACAAGGTTTCTTTGTTGACAAAATCAATGGTCTCCGATCAAATTTCAGCCCTGAAACCAGCCGCTCTGATTACGTTACCTGTCCTGCTTTCTGCCTGAAAGCGTCCATATTTCCATGCAGGCTAAAAGAAAAAAAAACTAAAAACCCATCCATTTTCTTTACCCACTTCTCTTTTCCGGGTCGCAGGAAGCTGGTGCTTTTCTCCAGCGTTCACTGTGTGTTAATACACTGTTAATAACCCCAGATCGGTCAAATTTCTTCTTTTAATAAGGCATTAAACCCTGCTTTTAAGAACTTTATCATACTTTGTGATTGCAGAGCTTGTGGTTGAAATCAGTCGCTCCAAATGTTTAGCATTTCAGCTGTGATGAAACTGAAACTTGATTTATCTCCCTGGCTGAGAGGGTCAGGAACCACAAAAACCACCCCAGAGTATTTTAGTCCGGTGCATTAATAACATTTGGATTTTAACATCCTGTTTTTTTGTCCTTTTTTCAGTAGATAAACTGCGTGACCCAAGTCTTTCAGCCGAAAACACTGCTTTAAAAAACAAAACAATTAACCCCATAGACCTGTCGAAATCGAACCTGTCTGGGTTCGATTTCGACAACTTATAAAAGTTTACCCGTCCCATTGACTCATAATCAGCTCGCTCGTATCGCCACGCCTTCGGTTTCTTCGTTTCAGTGAAAATCCACTGAGCGACGATGATGAAGCGCTTTGCAGACTTTTGTGAATTTCCTTGTGAGGGGAAACCCGCCCGACTGCTTTCGGTTGCAACTAAAGGAACGACGTCCGACCTCACGACTGTTCCCTGAACGCATCGCTCGCTGGCATCTGGTTCGTTTGCTCTTTGGAGACAAACACTGGAGCATTCATTTGTGCCGTACAAGACACCAGCTGGTTGTTGGTCACCTGATTGTCCTCTATCCCCTCCTCCACCAAATAACATTTTGTCTAGATAAACCTAACCCTCCTTCAGGTCCATTTGAGAGGGAAAACGAGTCGTTCAGGTTATGTGTTATGAACCCAGCCCGTCATTTAGCCAATTATAAAACATAACAAAGGTCATAGTGACGTTTAGTTTGTGGATAAATAAAGGAAAAAATCCACCCTCTTGAGTTGACAATAAACAAACAGCAGTATCCAAAATGTGATGTTTGTGTTCAGAAAAGTGTGGAAATGCTCATATCGGACACAGCAATGCGTATTTGAGCTACTTTATTTCAGGCTGTTAATAAACTGCATCACTGATTCTGATATCAGCTGGGATAAACCAACGTTTTCCTCATTTCTGTTAGAGAAGAACGTTTTCGGCTAATCTGCTTTGTTTGGAACAAACCAGGTGGGATTTATTGCAGTGTAAGAAGTCCTTCGCTGGACTCATATCAAAAGTATGGATTTATTGTGGAGCCCTGGCATTATTCCTTATCTTTGACCTCCCTAAACGAGGCCAAACTTTGATAAAGTACATCATTAAAGCACTAGGTTTCCTTGAAATGCACATCCCTCGCCGCCTTTCATGCCAGAGTTTCGGGCGAAGAGAGAAACAGCCGAGCTGGTCGGACCTGGAAATATTATGCAAGACCTCGCGCAACAATCGCAAGATCTCGTCCTGAGTGTATACATCGGGTATGACGTTTTTTTGAATTTGCTAATCTGCGGCGGCCATCTTAAGCTGGGTCGACTCCAAAAGTCCATCCAGTGGTCACCTTGTGAGAGTTTCAACGAAATCCATCCAGTGGTTCATGAGATATTTTGCTAACAAGAGACAGACAGACAAGCAAACACACACAGGAAGTCGCACAGCTGTTTATGGCGGCTGGTGGGTTTTTTTTAGCTTTTGAAAATGCTAGCTTGTTTCAATTAATTCCAGTTTCTGCCGTCTGTTTTGTACGTGTTGCCTTCCAAAACACCATTAGCAACACAGAGAAATAAATTAACCTAAGGGGATACACTTTAATACATAAAACTTAAAAAACAAACAGAACCTCACAGAAATCTGCTAACAGCCATATTGCCAAGCTATGCTAACGCTAACAGATAGCATCTGTTTGAGCGGATTTGTTCCCTTGTCATAAACAGATTAATTAGCGTCTGCACTTTAATGGATAAATTAACTTATATTGTAGGTTGAGTGTTGGCACAAAACTCTTGACTGACAAGGAGCAGATTTATAAATCGTGGCCGTATTTTACTGTCGCAGAAAGATGAAGAAAGTGAGGCGCTGCGGTTGTAGCTGCTCCGGTAGCAACATTTATTTTTTATAACTTAAGACTCTGAAATAGACTTAAATTAAACTGAAATGAACTTAAATTGAAGATGAATTAATTATTTATTAATTAATGGGGCACACTTTCATATGTTAGAACCATTTCTGTTTGTTACGTTCAATAAGCGACAGCAGCCATCTTGGATCAGGTCGACTCCAAGTGTTCATCAGCTGCAGATGTTCCTCCAGGGACCAAAAAAAAAACATTATCACCCACCTCTCGCCTTTCATACGCATAGTTTTTCACTAAATCGTGTATTACAGATTATAATAATAGTAGCAGAAAAATAAAACTCATAATATATATAGACAGTTGTGACAGCTATCTGCTATTTATACGAGTCCTGATCACATGCAGTCAAAACAATGTGGAGCACGCTGGAGGAAGCATTCAGGTCTGCAGCGCGTGAAGAGGCCTGGGGAGGGTTATAAGGCGGGAGGGTGTGTTTGTGTGTGTGTGTGTGTGTGTGTGTGTGCTGAGAGAAAGCAGGCGTGCCCGTCCAACATGCTGCAGGGATAAGTGAAGCCTATTTAAAGTTCAGCCCCTGTGCTGTCAGAACGAGGCAGAGCTGCTGGGACTCCAACGCTCACAACACTCAGCTCGGGCTCAACCTTTTCCCTGCCTGTGCAGATAACACACCAGGTAGGTCATACAGCTTGGTTTGGTTTGGGTTGGTTTTTTTTAGGGTTTATAGTTTGGCGTGCAGGCTTCCTGAGTTCTGTGGGACTTACTTCTTAAACAGCTGAAGTGTGGAGTTGGTCCTTGTCAGAGTGGTGTGTGTGTGTGTGTGTGTGTGTGTAGAGGGGGGGTATTACTGATTATCTAACCCTGTGTGCTGCTCCTATTAAACAACAGGCTGTCAAACTTCATCCTTTCCACCTGAACGGCTCACAGATTATTCCGGCTAACTGTCTTTTAGTGTAATTTGGCAGCACTGACCGTGCATCTGTAGACTGCAGTTTACTCCTAAATCACCAAACATGAGGGCTACCCCCCACCACCACCACCACACACACACACACACCCTCCTGACAGCTCAGTGTGTAAACATAGACGCGTACGGTTTATTCGCGGGGAGATTACAGATCGGAGTAGATTATCTCGTCTGGTACAGATCTTCATTCAGCCTTCCTCCACCTCCTGACCGAGCTCCTCACACCCTCCCTCCCCCCTGAAAAACACACAAATAGAGCCTTAAAACAATAAAACATGTCGAGTTTGAGCCCCAAAGGCGGGGGTATCTGCAAGGTTGATTCAAGGAAGTGCCAAAAAAAAAAAAAGACATTGGTTTATTTGACTTCCTAACAAGAAGTAAGGAGCCGAGGAGGGAAGGGGAGCAGAAAACAAGGAGGGTGTGGCTAAAAGAACAGTAGTTATAAATCTGTAAGAAATAAGTCCTAAATCTTGAGGGTGCGCCCTTTATTGTCACTTAATCAGGGCTGTAAATACAGTTATGGGTCTATATTGGTGGGGCATGTTGGAGTTTAGGGGATTCAGAGCAAAAATTTTCCGTTGTACGTTTTAGCTCTCAAAAAACACTTTAAAAGCCGATTTATTTCTTACCAACGTGATTGAAAGTTAATTTAGTGGCATTTTGGTTGGGCAGAGACCCCTGGGCAGCTTTGTATATGTAGTGGTGCGGGGTTAGGGTTAGTTAGGTAAGGTGAAGTGCGGCTCTGTGGAAAAGTTTATGGATAATTAACATCTTATCTGCTGCAGATAGCTCTCTGAGCGAAATGGGGTTTGATTGTGACCAGGCCAACAAGCTGATGGCTAGTCTGCAAAGCTTTTGCGTTACCGTCAGTTTCCCAGCGAATGCTTTTTTAATATAGAACAGTGAGTTATTTGCAAGAGCAAATCATGGCAGCTGAAGCTACCTGTAGCACTTCCTGTGGGGAATATTAAGGACGTTCCTGATGCAAAAAATTTCACCTGATGGAAGAAGTTTATAAAAACAGCATTTGCATGAACCGCTGTGACCAGCACGTCTGTAGTAAACTGTTAGCTTCCTCGCTAACTATTAATTAGCTCGCTAAAGCTAGCCATTAGCCTTGGCCGGATGGAGACTTTTGCCATTTCCTCCCTGCTCCCGTCTGATAGAATAACTGTTTGACACAAAATCACTTCAACAATGATCAGACTATCCCTTTAAATACCACCTCTCCGAAGAGCTATCTGCAACAGGTGAGATATTAACTGTGCACACAACAGGGTCACTTCAAAAATGTTCAGAATATCACTTTAGTCTTCGCGTTGAGTCCAAAAAAAGCCTTCAGGAGAGCCAAACAGAGAGGAAATAAGGAAATCTCTCAGTCATTTGTAACAACAGCGTTAAGCTGCTCCTCTGAAGAGCCCTGCCTTCGTGCACGAACATGTCGTTAAAAAGATTTTTTTTAAAAAGAGGCACAAATCATGTCGTAAACCCTCTGGAGGGGATTGAGCAACCAGCTCCATCAGCGGAGTCGAGCTGCGTTCAAAGGAACCTGTCACGGTTAGCTGCTGCCTGCAGGCTGAGACCTCGAGGCTCGACCTGTGATGAGAAACAGAACTTTCTTTATTTCAGTTCGCAGCCTTGTGTTTTTCCCTCCGGGCGCTGTCCTGCCTTCCCCTCTTGTTGGTCAGCGTGTTTGCCATCTGAGGTTGTTTTTCCCCTCCAGACTCCCGGGTCTGCTGTGAGCTGCCAGAACCCCCTCCACCCCCCTCCACCCGCCTCCACCCTACCCAGTCAATCAGCAGAATTCCTCACCGCTGACCACGGCCTTCATATTGAGTGTTTGTGTGGAGAAAAGGCCTTGCCCGGACCGGGCCGCTCTTGCTTTTCTCTTTCCCTCTGAGCTCTCTCTGCAAATGGAGCCGGCCATAATGGATCCACTGTCTGCGACGAGGAGATAGAGTTTCAGAGCCACACCTGAGCCATGCACAGAAAAGGTGGTGGTGGTGGGGTGGGACATTAAATGGAAGGAAATCTAGGACAAACCGGGAGCTTTTCACAGCTCGACTGTTCAAACGCAGAGGCTAAGCTCCGGCCCTTAAAGTGGACCCACGTCTACCTTCCCTGGCATGCCTGGAAGGCGTCACAGCAGCAGCAGCTCGGTGAGAGTATGTGAGCTCTGTCACGTCTCCGATGGGAGCAGGGGAGGAGGAGGGAAAACAAGTAAATAACTTCAGCCACACTCACTGCCCCACTTCATGTCTGTCGCTCACAGTTCACTGTTTGCCATCAGATATTCAGATCTGTCCCCTTGTGATTTTTGAACAATGAGGCTCAGGGAGGGATTAACGGGTTGTTCCCCAAAGGAGGGGGATTCGGTTTCAGATTGAGCTGGGAGAGTCAGGAGGAAGCCTCCCACACTGAACGGCACAGTTTGTTTTCCCCAAAAAAAGCTGACATGCTGCTAAAAAAAGCTGGAAAAACATCAAATGTGTTTAAAGTTAGAGCTGCTTCTTTATTAGCGTCATCGTTCGAGCCCTGAAGATAACACGCATCTGTAAAATTCTTCCCACCTGTCTTAATTTAGAAACAGTGTCCTTCAAATGTTTGTGGTTATTAACACCCAGACCTTTTCTTTGTGTGCTCATTTGCATCCAGTTATAGCCCCTCCCACTTTTAAATTCCTAAACCATATAGCTCCTCCCACTTCTAGCCTCTACTACTTATAGCTCCTCCCATGTGTAGCTCCTCCCACTTCTAGCCTTTTGCTCTTATTTGAGTCGCCCTTTTGGTAATTTTATTGATTTATTTCTCGTTTTAAATCACAACCCTGAATAGTTTTTGTCTTTCATAAAAAAACCTTGCATTTTGCTCTTTTACCAGCTTGTAATTTTAATACTAGATGAGAATTGTACGTTTCAATTTAAAAGCAGAAGAAGGAAAGAAAAAAGGCACTGCATAATTTTCTAGGACTTTTGTCAACTTCTATCTGCAAAGTTTTGTCAGCTGCGAACTCTTTGGCTCCTGTCTCTCATTCTCATTCTCTGATTGGTCAGCTGTGTTCCGGTTGACCAGTCAGAGCAGATGGTGTGTTCTCTCAAGTCCTGTCTGCACTAGTAGGTTTTTTTCTGTTTTTGCTGTGTTTTACACATCCCATCCACATGTCAGTACTGTTTTTCATTGTTTAAAAAAAAAACAAAAAAAAACATTTTTCAAAGTGAACATTTTTTGGGGCCATGTGGACTCGTGTTAAAAAGCATTTTAGAAACATGAAGAAACCAGCCTTTATCATGATATCAGTCTATCACTTTGGGTCGTAGAAACCAAAACGACAAAGAAGCCGTTTCTGCAGACTCTTCTTCTTCTGTCTCACTTTATCCAGGTCCTGGCAACATTCAGCTGAGATTGTGTACAGAAATACTTAACAGCTGAAAAGAAATTGTGCCAAAAAATGGTATTGCTCTGGGAGAACCTTTAGCCAAGCTAAGGGCTGTTCACAGCCTTTTTAAATATGCAAAGTTTTTTTTTAATGTTTTAGCTTCGTGTCGGTGCAGAAATGGCATTTAAGGGAAACCTGAAACTGTGGTCTGTGTGTGTGGTCTCTCCAGAGTGAAAATAACTTATACCACCATTATTGCCTGGCTCACACGGAAAGATTTTAAAATTCTCAGCCGATTTTCAAAACCTTATTTCTAGCAAAACTGACAGCTTTACCACAGTCCTTTGGTTTTTCCCAAAGACATTTCAGTGGAAACCGCCAAGACCCAAAACCTGGCCTAGTCCCATTTCAGACGACCCATTTCCTAACCTGATTAGACTAAAATAAAATTTAAAAAAAAAGATTCCTCTCAAAGCAAATCCAGCTCGGTGCCGACTGTTCCTACATGTCGACTGTGTACTGTCCGTACGGATCGGAGTGGAACAGCGGCTCCCAAAGTTGGGGGTCGAGGACCCGCTGTAGGTCGTGAAACACCAACTGGAGGCTCGTTTTTAAAAATGGTTTCCAATGACGAAGAGGCAAAAACAGCGGCCATGAGTGTCTGAGACTTTTATTTTGTAGGTCAGAAGCTGAAAGGTTTTGAGAACTGCTGGTGTAAGACACAATAATAAACGTCTAGGACTTTACTTCCCAAGCTGGAGGACAGCTGGACAGGACGTGGACCTGTCTGCACGTTAGTCCTGACGTGTCCGACGAGTCGTACCTGCATGTGTGTTTGTGTGTGTGTGTGTGTGTGTAATCTGCAGCTGATTGTTAGAACAGGGTTGATCCGTTCCTCGGCTGATGACGCTCCTCTTCAGGATTAAGCGGGAGGACGGTGACGACGGCGCGGTGAACACTGGTTGGGTGGCAGGGTGTCCCGTCAGCCCGCAGTGAGCCGTCACGAAGTGCAGCGTCATAAACCCGTTACGCTGCGACCTGCGGCTTCAAATCCAGCGACAGGAACCTGTTGGAGTGTTGAGAACCTTAAGGTTCCTGCTTAATAAACGTGTGTTTCTGTGTTCTCCTCTGTCCTCAGGCCGCCCTGCCATGGGGGTCAAGATGCTGCAGTGCTTCCCTTTCTACCGACGCTGTAAAGAACGCTGCAAGAGCCGGCAGTGCCCCCCAGCACCAGGTGGGGAACTACACGAGCGCTTTAAAGACACAGTTCAGATCGATTAAAGTGGGGCTCTGTGTGAAGGGTCTGAACAATTAATGTTTCACCTGCTGTAGGTAGTTTTTTGAACAACTCAAGTTTGGAGAAATGGAGTTTAATCCTGACTAGGTTTTATTTTGCTACTGTTAGTCGTTAGCTGCTGAGCTAACAGCTAGTCTGAGCTAACGGCTAGCCTGAGCAGGGTTAGGACTAAAGTCGACTTCTGACGTCTTAAAACACCTCTAATCTAAAACATTTCATCGTGTTTCGTGCCAACGCTGTTTTATAATCCTTTAAAATGCCGTCGTTTTCTTATTACACGGTTATTTACATGAATTTGTGGTCATTTGCAAACCAAAATGGCGTCTGTTAGCCGTTGTGCTTCTGGTGCAGCCTGGAGCACTTCCAGCAGGAACATTTTTGACTAAATAACCATATTAACACACAGCTGACAGCAGGGTAAAAATAATGTTAAATACAGTTTGGATAAACCTAATAAGTTGGGTTTTTTTTTAGATAGGAGCTGCTTTAAATCAGCAAAAATCCACTTTAGCTCAACTGGAACGAGCTGTTAAGTGGCTGCTAAGCTAGTTAGCTGCTAGCTGCTAAGATAGCTAGCGTTGGCCAAATGAAAAACAAAATGAGCATAGGTTCTGTTACGTTTTGTACAAAATTATCACAGTAAATACATTCCTTCGGTTATTGATTTTTTAAGGGAGAGCTAAAAATTAAGCCTCGTTTATTGTTTCAAAGTTTTTTGTTGTAGTTACTGTGATTAGCTGAGAAATAGTGTCAGTTTCACATAATAGGGGTATTCACACAGACATTAGTAAGCGCAGCTAGCGACAGCAGCTAGCTGTAGCACTTCCTGCAGGAACATCTTCGTACTTCTGTTCGAATAATTGTGTAATGAGGAACTGATAGGAGTGTAAACAATTAAAAAATAGCATTCGTCTGAGTAGCGCTCCCCACTCGTTACGTCACCCGTACTCTTTGGTAAACGCTCGTAATCGTTCACGCGGCTAGCTAGTGATTCGTTTTCTATAAACAGCATGAACGGAGAGCGTTATTGCTTCCTGTCCCCCTCAGACTAGCCTTTAGCTCGTTGGAGCAGTCAGATTAAGCTGTTCCTCCAAACCGAGGCGGTTCAAAGAGCGATCCCCAACAGGTAAGATATTATCTGTGCCTAACCTTTTCCACAGAGCTCCACTTCCAAAAGGTCCAAACTGATGACGGCGCCTTAAACGTGGATGAGCGTCTGTTTGGCGTTCGTAGAAACCCTGATGGGAGCTTTAAACCTCTGTCTTTGTCCACCCAGTGCCCGTGGAGGAGATGAAGCCGCGGCTGTCCTCCACCACGTCCTGGGGCAGCGACAGCGACGGAGCGGGGAGCCTCAGCCGGGGCTCCCAGATCTACTTCTCCAGCAAGGCCAGGCTGTCCTTCAGGCACCAGCTGGACAGCAACATCAACGCGGTGGACGCCACCGACTGAGCGGAGCTCGGTGGACTGTGTGACTTTGGGGACGTTGGAGCGCCGCCTTCAGACCCCTGCCTCTCAGTCAGAGCTCCCGGTGGCCCGTCCAGGTGGACGAGGCAGAGGGAAACAGACTCTGAACAGAGCGGACAGGCTGACGAGAGGACAGGAAACAGTTGTTTACACCGTTCACTCTCAACAAGTGCATTACGTTTTGTTTTGTTTTTCTTCTTTGCTTTGTTTTCCACTTATTTTGACTTCATTTGCATCTTGGCTGATGTTAAATAGTCTGGAAGATAACCCTCACTGTGGTTTTATTTTTTTAAATCTTCATTGTTGACGTGATCACAAGAAGCTGAACCAACCAGATTCTGGATCATCCAACTAACTTGTTTCATGTTTTTAACACAAGTTGAAGCTAATCCTGAATTACTAAAAGAATCTGTCGTCTTTTATTAACGCCATAAAGGCAAATTAAACATGCAGAGATGTCGTGAAAAGGTTTCTTCGCTGCCGTTTTTTATCCGTTAAAGAATTCATCGCTAATCTGATCAAATGTGTTCACCGGTCATGGACTGACTTTTATAAACGTGTTCATAAGATGTGCAGAATGTCAAAAACATTTAAATTCTTAACTAACAAAAGAAAAACCCTGAATTTTCAAAAAGATGTCTCTTGTCCTGTGTTAATCACAAACGTGTTGCTTTGGGATTAGACACAAAATGACACCAGAATTTCCATTTAAGAAGCCCAAACTCACTTTTCTGGACTTTCAGTCATTCTTAAACAGCGATAGTTGTAATTCCTTGAAGGTGATTCTGTGGAAACAGTATCTTACCTGCTGCAGATAGCCTTTTAAAGATCTGAGCGGACTGACGCGCTAACAGCTAGTCCGAGTGAGGTCAAGACCCAAAGTTCATAGCGGTTTGTGCTAACGCTACTAGTTAGCATTAGTTTCACATTTCAGTTATTTGTAAATAGTGACAGCAGCAGCTAGCTGTAGCACTTCAGGCAGGAACACAACGATATTTTCTAGCGTGATGTGAAACTGCTGAAAATGTAAAGGTGCCTGTATGAAACACGACCACTTTTTGGAGATGGCAGCAGCCCACTTTGGTCCGACTAGCCATTAGCTCGTCGACACACCGAGGCTGTTCAAAGTATCCATGACAAGTAAGATACTCACTATCCAGAACCTCTCAACAGAACCCCACTGTGACAAAGACACGGATGATCTATCTTGTTCAAAATATTTATTAAAAAATATTCACAGGTAAAAAAAGCAGTCCGAAAACAAAGTCCGCGCGTGTGATGTCATCACTGCGCGCCCTAAGGTTTGGAGATGACTCCGTCTGGATACCGGTCCTTAAACCGCGCCACGACCTCAGGGTCCAGGAGGTGGATGCCGTCCAGCTGGTTGCCCAGAGTTATCCTGGGGGGGACGAGAAGGACGTTTGGAAAACATGAAGAGTTTTGAATCCAGATTTTGAGACGGAAGCGCGTTTGTTACCAGTTGGGCTGGACGTTGTGGGGTCGTCCAAAGAGCTCGATCTTCCGGGTGCCGGGCGACAGCCGCTCTATCATGCCGTAGATCTCGTCTGGTTTGTGACTGGTGGAGCGGACCTGAGTCAGAGGGCGGAAGG
>NC_051436.1:13039250-13044721 GCF_001649575.2 Kryptolebias marmoratus
ACGGAGTTTTACTTCGGCCACGATGACGTCGCAGTCCAGCCCTCTGTTGAAGCCCTGCGTGTTTCCCTTCACGCCCACCTGAAGACGAACACAGGACATGTAACTGGAGGCAAGAAGAAAAGAAAACCACAAGGAGGCTGTTTAACAGCGAGAGGAACCAATGAAAGCGCACCAGGCAGTGCTCCTTCCCGTGGTTCAGCCAGTGGCCTGTCCGGCCCGTCCGGATGATCCTCTGAAGCTGGTTGGTTTTCACCCAGATGATTTCATCAACTCGCTCGTAGCTGGGAGGGGAAAAAAGGAACAGATGAATGAAGGGAAAGGGGAAAACAACAGGGTAACATGAACACAAAACAACGGCTGTAAACTTAAAAACTAAAAAAGCCAAACTCACCCCCACAGGCTGAGACACTCTCTGCCCAGCTCCATGGCCCTGAAGGACACGGGTGACAATCAGTAACACAGAAATCAGGACCAATGTTTACACAGGATGCATTTTTTAATCACTCCGATTCCCATTTTCTCCATTTCTGACTTCACGCTTTCTCCAAAACAGCCCCAGGTAACGGAGCTTTCTTTCTTTGTGAAAATAAAGCTCTGCGAAAATCGAATCGATCCAATATCTCGTATCGTTTTAACCTTTTTAATTATTCTTACACAAACAAAAAAAAGCGAATCAGAAAAGAGACCATCTTTTTCTGTATAAGCCCTGAAGTTCAAACAAACTGCAGTGATGCTGAACAGAATATTGGTGAAAATAAGCTATTTTAGTTCACTAAATAATGAATTTTATTGTAGCTATTTGCACGATAAGTCACAGCTTAATAATCCTAACAATCAGGATTATAAATGTTTTCAGTTTACTTTGTTCTCTGGTTACAAATGTCACAAAGTAAGCTGAACTTAAAGTGTTTACTTTATCTTAGTGAGCAGCAGATAGTCCTTTGTAGCAAACCGGGGGGTCTGGTCGCTGGTTTAAACGCATTAAAATGAAAACTGTTGGATTCCCGTCAGCTGCCAGGCAATCAGTCCATCCCTACAAGCACTAAAAGTTAAATCTCAGGGGAAACGCTGCTGTTATCCTGCCGGGGGATATTCCTAAAGCAACCGGGCGAGTTGGCGATCGGTTTCCCTGCTGTGGCAACAAACGCGTTCGACTCACCTTCCAGTGACCCACAGGAAGAGGAAACCGTCGTCCTGAAGGGCGGGGATGCTGAGTTTCCTCATCTCGTCGTCAGTCAGGGTGCCGTACGGCAGCTCCATGTGAATGTCCCACGGAGGGTCGGCCATCACCACGGCGAACTTGCCCAGGATGGACACGTCCAGGTAGCGGATGTCGCAGCAGATCCACTGAGAGGGAGAGGAAAAAAAATCACACGGTTTAAACAGCAAGGCTGCCTGTACCCTCACAACCTGTCCCTCCTCTATATGTTCCTAATCCGTTAAATAAACAACGTACCGTAGCGCTGTAGCTAACTGGGTCAAGCAGTGATCGAGCCAATTCATGCATTCATTCATTCATTCATTTCTAAACTCAGATAAAATCAAACATTTTCTGACAGAAGTCGGCAAAGAGCCGAGCGGGAGCTGGCACCTTCCACTGCTTTCCTCAGGTGTTATCCACGAAGGAATAATCTGAAAATTTACAGCCAATCAGAGCGATTCCTCAGCTTCAGTTCCAGGAAGTTAAACTCGGGACTTTCTACTGCTGCCTGTTTCAGAACTGGATTCATTCAGACCCATTCTGATCATTTTTGACAATAAATTAGTAACCAATAGACCGGTTTGAAAAATTCAAGTTGTGTTGGATTTGTCAGGATATGTCGTGTTTGACGAGGTTATCAGATCCGGTCGCGGCTCGCTCCTTCCTCACCTGCGAAGGGAAGAGCTTGCCCACGTTGCTGTCCGTGTCGGCGGCGTGGAGGCCGAGCTCGTCGGTCCCTGCCTGGGGCCCCAGCAGGCCGCCCTCGGCCTCCGGCGGGCTGTCGATCTCGTAGTGCACGTACTTGCAGGTGTCCATGTGGAAGCAGGTGTTGAGGAAGGAGCAGTCGCCGAGGCTCTCGTCCGTGTGCTTGTTGATGATGCGTCTGAGCGAGAAGAGTCGCGAAACAAAACCGTCAGACTCCCGGAGTTAAACCCTGACTTCAAATCAAACATTTTAGGGACCAAACGGGAGGAAGACGGACGTCACAGAAATGTGAACGCCTGGTTTTTAGTTCTGCACGTTATACCCGAGGGAGCTGGGGGTCGATGTCTGCGTTTAAAAATAACTCTCATATTATTAGTTGGCTCTGATTCCACAGAGAGGAAGGAGGCGGAATTAGATGAGCCATTTTGGGAAACCATCAACTGCAGACTGAACACGAGGCAAAAACTGCTGCTCAACAGTCCTCCACTGAGAGACAAATAAAGGATCTGACCTTCATGTTGCTTTACTCTCACTCCCTCAGACTGAAAATACGCCAGAAACATGAAATGTTGAACTAAAAGAGTCATCAACATGCAGAGAAATCCTAAAACGTTTAGACCACAGCGTCTAGAAGCAGCCTTTAACGTTTGTCGGCAGCTTGAGTGAACAGGAATCATGAGCTTTTTGTTGTAAATATTCTGTATTTATTCACAGTTTTACTGTGAGGACAATTAGATCCTGTCACAATCACAGTTAATAATTAAATTAAGCATTACTGTTCTAGAGGATGGCAGGTTTTTTTCTGGCTGATGGACAAAAAAAAAGGATGCCGGGCATTTTTAGAGCAGCATCCTGACTTTGCTGCCATCTTCTGACCTAAATGAGTATTTCCCAACGATAAGATAAAAAGCAAACACACCTTTAAATGTTTTTAAGTAGAGAAGAGGTGGATAACTGTAACCATTATTGTCTACAGTAAAATGGAGAGTTGATGGTACCCTGAGATGAAAACTAGCCTTCATGGTTAATTCTGGCATGTTCTGTAATGTGTAATGTCCCTTTTGAAATAAACCAACCAAACAGCTTGTGTGAAATGTCTGATGCAGATGAAGGTCGGCTGATATTTGCCATATTTTAAATAATCATAGCTCGACCGATCGGGAGCATGTTAGCAGATGAAAGTGTGAGCAGCACAGAGTTGTTGTTGTGTAGACAATAATAATGATGCACTTGACCCAAAAAGAAAAGGAAAGGAAAAGAAAACAGCTCCTTCAGCCCAATATTTAGTTGTTTTAAGCCAAAAAATTTGTTCTATGTTCCGGTCCAATTTTTGTCATCTTTTGTCATTTTTAAACTTATATTTTACTCAGATGTATAAAAAAAAACAACAAAAAAAACCTGACTGTTTTAGCAGAACTTCTAAAAGCGAGTGCTCACCGAAAGTGCAGCTTGGTGCACGGCTGCGGGGTGTCCCCGGAGCGGACGCACTCCTCTTTGGTCCCGTGATCGCAGAACTCCTGTACCTGCGCTCGGCCACGAGAGCGGAACTTTTCCACGATGGACTGCTCCTTGGCCGTGCTGGCGTTCAGCAGCTCCAGAATCTCCTGACTCATCTGGAAACGAACCCAAAGCAGTCACATGTCGCTGCGTCCGTTATAGCCTCCCTTTCGGCCGGCTGCATCCTCTGAATAATGCCGGAACAATGCCGCTCACCTTTTTGCTTTGCTGCTCCTTGGTGGACTGCTGGTTCAGGAGGCTTTCGATCTCCATGTCCAAATGAGACGACTGGCTTTTGCTGCTCCTGCCCTTCTTCTCGGCCGCGCTCCCCGCAGAGGACGACACCAGCTGAGACGTGGAGGCCGGGGTCAGGGAGGAGGTGGAGGAGGAGTGCGGAGGCGAGGCGGCGCTCTGGAGCGAGGGCGAGAAGCCGCCAGCTCGCTTGCAGAGGGGCTGCTCCTCGGCTTTCCTCTTGACTCCGGCCCGTTGGGCTCCGGTCACTGAGCCGATCATGGCCCAGAGTTTCGTGTGGTCCACAGCTACAACGACTGTGGAGGAGGAAGAGGAGGAGGAGGAGGGAGTTGTCGAAGACAAAGACGTAGAGGAAGGCTGCCGAACCTCGATGAGCTCCTGAGCTGAGAACTTGAGCAGCAGGCTCTGGATGCACCCGTGACCGACAGCGCCTTCGGACTGTGGCGAGATATGAAAAATAAATAAATAAATAAATAAATAAATCAGAAAGACGACACGCAGAAAGGCGCTGAGCCTCACGCTGAGTCGGACTTACGCTGTTGAGCTCATTCGTGATGGCGAGGGAGTCTGTCGGCAGCGACAGGCTCAGATCAGACAGGTATCCCAGCAGCCTCTTCTCCAGTTCAGGGTCGGGTGGTTTCTCGGTCTTCTCCTGAGAGGCGAGCGGAGCTGACGGAGCCGGACTGTCGCTCCTGGCTGCTGAAGCTTCGCCGCTGCTCCCACCGTCTGAGGAGGGACGAAAAAAAGCTCAGAGGAGAAATACACACGCACAACAAGAAACATGAATTTAAGACAGAGCTCGTTGGGATTTAAACTGGATGACTTCGAAACAAAATGAAATTGAGTTCTATTTAGCTTTGTGTAATTTCAGGCTTGATCAGCGACGAGTCAATCCGACACTTAAAAATATAATTTTATTCTTTACTGAGACTCAAACACCCACAGTTCATGAACGCACCGTTATTAAGTGACTAGCTTAAACAGCTTCTAAGCTGATGTTTCTGGTATTTGTTTTGTCTCTGTTGCACATTTCTGTGGCCCACTTTTACGTGACCGTAAACTTAGATGGCACTGACAGGTCCCCTGACCGAAGAGGAGGCTCCTCCCTTCCTAGCTGCTCACCACTTACACCCGGGTCGTCGCCTGGCGGACTCAAAAGGAACGCGACTCTATTTGCAGATTTCCAGTGATGGGCAGACGATGCTGTGAACCTGGCATTGTTTTGTAAAAAATAAAATAAACATAAACATACTATTATGAACACATAGTCTAATTCAATAGGAATTTAAAAATAAAGTGGTAATTATAGTTTTTGGAGGAAAAAAATAAATAAAAACAGGCTAAAATGGGAGAGTTTTTCAAAAATTGGAAACTGAAACCACCCAGAAACATCCCTGATTGGTGCATCTCTCTTGCCTTTAATTTTAAATACTCTGAAGTTATTGCAAAGGGGGAGAAAACTTGTTTTGATTGCACATAATACTATAAACTCCTTTATATTTTCAAAAAAACCCAACTTCCTTTACATTGTTCTTGCAAGTCAATTACTTACTTTTTCCATCACCTTATGTAAACTGCATACTTTGTCAAAAAAAAGTGGTATACAACCTTAATTCAGTTTTGAACCACAATAACAAACATAAACATTAAATCTGTCGGACATAAATAACCTAACATAAGTGGATACAGCCGGTGAAAGTGAACACATTTAAGTCTCACTTCCTGCTTTTTAATCAGTTCGTGTGCACCTCCATAAATGATTTTAACTCCGCAGCGACCACCACCCAGCCCGCGGCCCCCGGCCCCCGACCCCCGG
>NC_051436.1:13044760-13056949 GCF_001649575.2 Kryptolebias marmoratus
GGCCCCCGCCGCTGTGGGCGCGGGGTCCCCCGGCCTGTGGCTCACCCGCCGCGGACAGCTGCGCCGGGTCTTTCCGCCGCCGCTGCAGCCTCTCCCGCAGGGAGTCCAGCTGCTTCTTGTGCGCCTGGATGTTGCTCCATGTGTCCGACATGACGAGCCCGCTCACACGGGGAGCGCAAACGCGAACGCCGCTCCCGGCGAGTCGCGCTTCGCGAAAGGCGAGTTGAAAAAGTATCCGCGCTTTCGGAGGGACGAACTATGTGCGGTTCGCGACAAAAAAGAGCGCCGGCTCGCAACTCGAGTATAAAAAAATAAACGTTCCGGGAAACAAATAACCGATTCTTTAGCGGTAGCTAATATCGCTGGTTGCATTTTCTAAACCAATAAAGCGATATAATCATATTATAAAATACGTAGCCAAACTTTTAATCACATTGTAGCACATATCGTAGCACTTTAAAGAATTATTCGTCGGATTAATTTGGAAGACGGTCCACTGTGACTTCCGGTGTCGCTGAAATTAAAAGCCCTTTTCTCACCTTTGTGCCAAACCTGAGCACGTTCTTTGTTCTACCTTTAAAATATCAGTTTCTATCAACATACAGACAGGAGAGTCTTACATTTAGCATTTATTTTATCTTTTTAGGGGGGAAAACATTTGGTTCCGTTTCGGCGGCCGCTCCTGTCTTTTGTTTTTCGGCTCTAGTTGAAGCGAAGATGGCGGAGAAAGAAGACAGCGGAGAGCCTGGGAAAGACAAAGACGAGCTGCAGGCTATGAAGGCAAGTGTTATCCGCAGCACCTCTCAGCTGTTAGGTGTCATGTTGTTGTATGTGGCTGACATGAGCCCGGTCTCATGTGTCGCTTCTCTTAAGGACGCTTTAAAAAGCAGCTGCAGCTCAGCTGATGCAGAATCAGGTGCATCAGTCTTGTGTTTATTAACGTGAATAGATGGTTCGTTACTCTACTTCTCATCTCAGAGCCAGCCTGTTTTGTATTTTTGTTTATCTTGCTCACAAAGCTTTATGCAGCACTTTTAAAGTTTTAGCATCCAATTCTTGAACCCTTAATGTAAGTATCCATTTCTGCTTGAACCATTTATAGGTCAGAGTTAAATTACTTAATAAATAAATAACCTCTTCAAACTTTCTTTGACAAATGGTTAGGAGCTGGGTTCAAAATGAGGGGAGAAGTAGCCAAAGTCAAACAAAAGAAAACAGAAGATTGTCAGAAAGCCTGAAGAACTGCTGGATTAGGATCCCTTTATAAAACAATACAAGGAAATTTGGCTTTTTAGAAGCAAAATATAAATATGAGGGGCAACTTAAGACCTTTAAATGCATGTTTTGCTTTGATCTGCCCCCTATCATCATCATCATCATCATCAGTGCAGACATGGTTTAGTTAAGGGTTGTCGGTCCACTCTCACTATTCCTGTAAAATCATTGGCAGCTTTGAAATAAAACACACAAAGTACACTTCAAAGTGAGCGGCTCTGTTTTTGTTGGAGCGATATGTCGCAGTGTAGACAAAATTCTCCGGGAGAAACATCGCTCCGAGTTTAAACGGGTCTCAGGAAGTTCGACTTTACATGACCGAAGTGGCGTTCGGATTTCTTCTCTGGGTTTTACACAATCACAGTTTAAGGTTTTTTGATTTTAGTCCAATTGGTTTCCTGCAGAATGTTCAACAGACTGTTGATGTCCCTTAAAGTGTGTAAGCGTTAAGTTTTTTTTGTCTCAAATCACCCCAGAATCCAGCGAAGCTCACACAGATTATATTTTAACTCAAAATTTTCACTTCAAACCCTGATATTAGGGCTCTTTTTAGCTGTAGGAACCTAAAAATCACTGTGTTACCATAAGAGTCTTCTACCGTTCGGGAAGTTCTAAGATCTGATTTAACGGTTTTTGTGCAGCTACTGTTTGTTCAAGGCTTACTTTTCAGTCTGTCTCTGTCTGTCCAGGTGTGTGGTTACCACTGGCACCCACTTTGTTTTGATATCGCTTCTCTTTACATTTATTACACAGTTCATACATCAAAATGTAGTTGTTGTTTTTTTTTAGATTATTACAAAGTTATGCTTCAAACTTTGGGCAACATCTTTGAAAATTTCTTCGAAGATCTTCTAGTTTTGTTGTAAGATTTCATAAAATACACTGACGTTTCTCTTGCTGGCATGCTGTTAGAGAAATGTTTTGTGCTTGGCCACAGCTTTCTTTGTTTTGCTAAATAAGTGTTTTTTTATGCTTAAGGGCCACCGTACATCTCGTTATGCTACAGGCATTATTTGCTCCAAGGTGCTCTTGTTGTCATTTTAAATGAATTTGTTTTTAATGTGTAATAATTGTCACTCACCCACTCCCACTCCTCCGTCTCAGGAGCTGGTGGATGAGCTGTACAACTTCAGAGACTGTTACTTTGAGACGCACGGCGTGGACGAAGCTGGGCGGAAGCAAAGCGACGTGGCGCGGGAGATGGAGCGGACCCTTAAGAAGCTGGAGGATAACGAAGGTGGGCGCCGTTGCATTTTTTCACATCCCCCCTCCCAAAAAACCCAAACGATTAGCCTCCAGGTGCACGGGGCTCGCACTCAGACCTCCGTCTGCCCTTTTTTCAGAGCGCTTCAGGCACAGAGCGGAGTTTTTGCTGCAGAAGGGCCGGTGTCTGAACGTGACGCCGGACTTCAGCGGCGCGGCGGAGGAGTGCCTGTCCCGCGCCGTGAAGCTGGAGCCCGGCCTGGTCGAGGCCTGGAACACGCTGGGCGAGCAGTACTGGAAGAAGGGGGACCTGGTCGGCGCCAAAAACTGCTTCACCGGCGCTTTGCAGCAGGTAAAGAAGGGGCGAGGAACGTTGACTCCTCACACACACACACACACACACACACACTTCTTTGCCTAATACCTCCTCCGTCCGCTCTTTGCAGAACAAGAATAAAGTGTCCCTGCGCAGCCTGTCGATGGTGCTGAGGCAGCTGCCGGCGGCCGACAACGACGAGAAGGGCAAGTGCGTGCTGGAGAGCGTGGACATGGCCCGGCAGGCCGTCCAGCTGGACGTCACGGACGGGACCTCATGGTGTGAGTAGAGTAGAGCACTCGGCGTGTTTCAGCGTTTTGATTAATATCATAAGGAGCGTCCATCTGATCGGACAAATAAATCACTCCAAGTCCACGCAGTCCTTTGGGATACACATTTATATCACAGTAATGGCATGTTTTTATACATCTGATGCAAGTAGTGACAGATCATCCTTCTCTCCAGACGTTTCAGACTTTATTATTTTTATTGGACTGAACAGGTAAGAAGCGTCTTTGCAGCTCCTAAAAACGCTGTGATATCATCGTTTTGGAAAGGTTGTGCTTTGGCAGCCTAAAGAAACTAAAAATAATAGGTGTTATAGCTCCAAAAATGGAGTCTTTGTGTGAATGCTCGTCTAAAATTACCTGCCTGTGTGGAAGGATGGGGCCAAATATATTCAGCTCTAAAAATAAACCTCATAAAGCTGCGGCGCCGGTCAGCAGGATGGCCAAAAGCTGTCGTCAACAAAACAGAGACCGAGTGAGTCAAAGAGGCACAAGTGTAAAATAATACAGTAGTTTTATTTATATTTAATGTTTAATTCTGAAACGTAGAGGGAATTTTTGGTGAAATAATGTGTGAAACACTTTTATTTTCCAGAAAAGACAGTTTTGTTGCCATCAACTGAAACAATGTTAAAAAACTTCTTTTACAAAAAATTCTGGATTCATTTTATTGTTTTAATGATTTTTAGGCAGATTTTAAAAAAGCTAAATGATTGGAAGGTTTGTTAAACTGAACGTTTTTTTGTTTTTTTTGCTGTATTTTTGTTCAAAGTTGTCAAAAATCTTGGATATTGTTAAAACTTTATTAAACCACCACATAATAAGACACCTTTCAGGTGAGAAAATGTGTTCATATCATAAAACAATAACCTTAGAGAAATAAAAAACAGAATGTGGGGAAAATAAAACTGATTTAATCGGACCCTGATGGTTGATCTGCAGAGCGTGAACTTGTGGCGTTTGGAGTAAAATAATTGACTTTTTTTATTGCAGCTCTTTGTAATATTGATATTAAGATAAAGTTTTTATATTTTAAGCCCTGCTGAGGTGTGTTTTAATAAAGAAGAGGCAGGTTTTTGTCGGATTTTTGGTTTAAACGCGTCGTTCTTTTTTTTTTTTTTTTACAGACATTCTCGGAAACGCCTACTTGTCCATGTTCTTCACCTGTGGACAGAATCCACATTTCTCCCAACAGGCTCTGAGCGCCTACGCCAAAGCCGTGAGTACTCGCGCTCGCTCCGTAGGTTGAAAACACGAGATGTTCGCTCGTGCTTCACTCGCTCCGTGTCCACCCCCCCCTCCCCGCAGGAGAAGGCAGATAAAATCGCCCCCTGCATCCCGGAGCTGCACTTCAACAGGGCCAACCTCTTCCAGTACGAGGAAATGTTCGGCTGCGCGCTCGGCGGCCACAGCCGGGCGGCGGAGCTGGACCCGGGCTGGGAGGAGCCGCGTGAGCGAGAGAGGCAGCTGCTGGAGTACCTGGAGAGAGTGACGGACCTCGTCCAGAGCAAGGTGGGTGGGAGGAAGCGCTGCGCGGCTCTGTCGGGGGGGGGGACGACAACGTTTTATTACCTCTGAAACGTCCCAAAACAATCCACAATATCCGTAACTATTCACACGTTTGATTTGAACAAGAACAGAAACTGGCTAAAAAGTGCGGCTCAAGGTGCAGGTAAAGTGTGACTTTACCTGCTGGTTAAAGCTCTTGAATGACCTCAGTTTGTAGAATTACAGTTTAATTCTCACCAGACTGACTAACTAACACGGACAGACCAAAGATTTTAAACCAACTTTAATCTCAAAGATTTTGGAAGCAGTTGTTTTAAGACGGCAGCAGTCTGCTTTAGTCTCGGCTCGCCTCAGACTCTTCATCTCTGTCAGAATTAAACTCTTTTTCTCCAACACGAGTTGGTTCAAAGGCATATGAAGCAGGGAAAATACTAACTGATCGTAACTTTTGCACAGCTTCCCTTTAAAATGTCCAAACTATTCCTTTAATATCAACAAATGACTGAGTTTTTAATAGATCACATTTGAAGGTGTTTTGTTTTTGTGGGGGAGAAAGTAGATTTGGAGGCTTGAAACCGAATTGCGATAATTTATTTTTAATTTAGGACTTAAAAAATGAAATGCTGAACTTAAACACCTGTTTTCCATTGTTTGATTAAATAAGGAGGAACCTATTATCAATAAAATCTGAGTCAAAAGATTCTGAACAGAGTTGTTATCGATGTAGCTTTTAATGTAGTGTAATTATATTTCTGACCACACGGTGGCAGCAGAGCGCAGCCTTTGGTATATATTTTTTTTATTTTCCCCTCTTCATACTCTCTTTCCCTCCAGGGGAAAGTCAAAGCCCGTCGGCTGAGGACGATGCTGTCGGACCTCAACACATCCGCTCTGGGTCCCTGCTCGTCCCCGCAGTTCCGCTCGCTGTCCGGCCGCGTGGGCAGCCTGACGCCGCAGCCCCTCTCCTCCCTGACACACGGCCAAACGACCGGCGCGGCCGCCCTGGGGAAGGTGGTGTTCAGCCTGGCCCCCGAGGGGCGCATGGCCTTGTGAGTTGTACGCGGGGCAGCTCGGTTGGGGGGGGGTGTCCGACTGCCACATATGAAAAAATGACAATCCATTTGTCTTCCAGCACGTTCGGCATGGTGGACGGCGAAGAGACGTGCATGCTGGTGATGGTGTACAACACGGCCGACAGCTGGGGCGTCCTAATCGGCGACTCCGTGGTCATCCCCGAGCCCCACGTCAAGCGGCACAGCATCACGCACAAAAACAAGGTCAGTACTCTCGCGCTCGTCGTCTCACCTTGCGGCGCAGCAACCCAGTCTAACTTGTCCTCTCTGCGACAGTCGTTTGATTTTAAAAGCATACGAGTGGACTCGCCCCTGCTGCTCATCGTCAACGGCAAGAAGCAAAATCTGAAAAGTCAGATTCCTGTTACGGTCAGCTACAAGCACAAGAGCGAATGAAGCCGGCTCCAAAAAGAACCAAAAAAAAAAAAGACTGAAAGCTTTCGCCAAGTTTGTTTTTCTGATTTTTGAAAGTTCCCAGAGTTTCTGCCTCTTTTTTTTCCCCTTCTTCTTCCTGTAAATATGTCACTCTGCTTTGTTTATATTTATGATTTCTTAAAAGTTTGTTATTGTGGGGTCCAAGATGGTGTTATTTCATAAATAAATAAATGAATACATGAACCTCTGATGTGGGTTTTGACTTCAGTTTACCAAAAAAAAAAAAAGGTGGAAGAAATTGTTTTTTGTGTGTCGACTTGAAGCAGCAGCTTGTGTATTTCATCTTTAAGACTCTTTTTGTTTTCAGTGGAAACACTGAAACCGATCTAGTCTAACATTTGTCCAACAAGACATTTCACTTCATTCCTTTTCAGACTTGATTCAGAGTCGGTTCCTAACTGGATATAACCTGTCGTTGTTTTTGCTAAACGTGACGCAATCTGCAAAGACGTTTCTGAGCCAAACCGCTCTTTGAACGGATTTTACTGCAACACGTGTAAAAAAACAAACAAATAGGAAAACGTTAACAGTTTTACTGGCAACTTGGTATCCCCCAGTTAGCGTCGCCGCTCAAAACAGGCATAAGGCTCAAAATCAGAACAGATACCGGAGAAACATGTTTAAAGTACGGCGAGAACACCTGGTTCCGAACTGCCGGAACGCGGCAGCTCGGAGAAGAAATCCGCCTGTCAGCGTTTGTTGGTGAATGGGCGGCACTTATCTCTGGCCGGGGAGCTGAACTGGAAGAAGGTTTTGGCTCCGTCGGGCTCCAGGCCGGAGAAGAACCGAGCGTCCCCCTCGGGGCCGAAGGAGGGGAACTGGGGGGTCGCCTGCCTTCCCGACGCTGGGTGGAAAAGGGGGGCGTGTTGGTTATCGTTGTTAACAACAAACTTACTTCATGACACTTGTTTTTATTTGAAAAACCCAGTACTCTTATTTAGGTCATTTTGTGTTTTAGTGTTCTTTCTGGTTCATCTCTTAAGTTTGGGAGATTTTCATGTCTGAAGGATTTACGGGTCGGAGTTAAGTGACTCAAGAAACAAAGGTAGTGGACAGAAGATGGGACACAAAGCAGCCAAAGCACAAGATGCCAAACTACGATCCTCCTGTGACGAGAGCGGACGCGTACCTGCGTTCAGGTCCTGAAGTCCGGGCCGCAGCTGCGTCTCTCTGTCCCCCACGCCCACCACCATGTTCCGCAGCCTCAGGGAGTCGTAAAGGCCCTGCAGCTTCTGGTACTGCCTGTTCCTCTCCATCAGCCTCTCAGACACCTCGCTGTACTTCCTCTTGTACTCCTCCATCACCTGGGTGCAAAGATTAAAAAACAAAAACAGGTACGTGTGCAACTTGAGTAATGTCCTAAAAAAGTGAACGTAAAGGTGGAGAGGTGAGGATCGTGAACCCGTTGGTTCCGGTTTACTTTCTTCAGGGAGGTGATCTCCCCCTTCATGGCGGTGAGCTCCAGTTCTCTGCTCTGGTTCTGCTGGGTCAGAACCTTCTCCATCTGCTTCAGCTGCGCGTCAGCACGGGAAAGGCTGTACTCCTGATACAGGCGCTCCTGGTGGACCTGTAAACATACAGAGGAAGGAGACAAGACTTGACGCCAACGTGGTTCTGCGCGTGCGGAGACGGAGCACCCGCAACCGGGGTCGGTCGTGGAAAACGGCGTGACGCTTCAACCTGATAGCTCCAGAAGGCCAGAGCGCGGGCGCTGATGTCCAGAACCACGTCGGGTCGCAGGCCTGCCAGCACCATGGCTTTGTACTCCTCGGAGGGCGACAGCTCCGACCGCACAATGTCCAGCTTTCCGGACAGCGCCGACGAGCAGGCCGGGCAGACGGCCGGGGAGCGGCTGAACTCCCCGGAACCGTGCTGGTCGCAGAAAACGTGCGAGCAGGCAGTGACCCAGGCGAAAACGCTCAGCTTGGCCCGGCATTTCGGGTAATTACACAGCAGCGTGTCGTCACACACAGACATGGCCGTGACTGTGGAAAAACACAGCGGGTGTTATGTAACGGAAGTAAAGCTGACTTCAATCCTAAACACTTAATGACTGTAACAACACTTGAGGAAATTTGAGAAAATATTACAAATATTATGATATATTTTATTGAATCATTTTTAGGTGAAGGGTAAAATCTTTGATATTTCAGTGCAGTGCAATTCATAAATGTAACTTTCAGAGTATTTGTTCCAGTTTAACTTATTAACCATGAACTTTAACCTTTAAAAATTGGCCTAATTTGACCTCATTTTCCATGTAAGAGTGAAAACTTTAATGTAGCAACTATTTGCTCCAAAACCTTTTTATTTATTTCAATTAGTTAATTATTACAACATCCTCCTCAGCTGTATTTGTAATGCTCTCCCGACTTCTAGTCAGTATTTTTAGTGTTAAACTTCAAATAACAGCGCTTATGTTTTCTAACAGCTGAAGAAACAGCACGTTAGCCGCTAATGCTAACTTCAATGCTAGCTTAAACTTTTCTGACTTTAAAGTTGCCTTAAAGTAGTGGAACTACATTATAAATTTCCCTGTTGTAACATTTTGTGTGACATATAGAAGTTTACATATTTACAATAAAGCTACCTTTAAAAAGCTATTAGATGCTAATATTAGCAACTGAGCTATTAGCATAGGTATTAGCATAGCATAATTATTAGCATATCTCTCGAGGACTTGCTAAAGCTAGCTTGGTTTAACGGTCATGTTAGCTCTCTGTTTAAAACCGTTTTTGAAGTTTTGTTTTTTAAAATATATTTTTGTCATAACGTAATTAAGTTGGCATTACATATCGTTTCTTCTGTTTTCCGGTATCTTACCAGTTGCTGCAGTTAGCAGCAGGTGATGCGAAATGAATCCTGCGATCTGATTGGCTGATTGCAGCTCACCTGTCCCATATAAGGCAATAAAACAACAACACTAACCACAACGTATTATTACTGCAGTCCTAAAGGTGGACAGTTACCCAGCTGGAGAAGGATTTTAATATTAATACTCAGGTGTTTACCATTCAAATTATTGTGGAATAAAAACAGGTAAACATAAACGATCCTCCTGGGTCAGGATGGAAATGATGAGCTTATGAAATATATATATTTTTTTAGCATAATTAGTTCAGTAATTTGAACAGGATGTCAACAACCGTTAAACAAATATATCATTCAATTTAAGAAATCACTTCTCTAATATTATTTTATCTGCTTTTTGTTTTTCACACTGACAATGGCAAGTCCTATAATCGGTGTTCTGCTCACATTTAGAACAATATTTACCGTAAAGATAAAGTTTTCCACATAAACATGTGAGAAGATGTTTAATATTTAGGACAGATTCTTATGATTTCACTTGTATTTTATTGAGCATTTGGTTTGTTATTCTTATACAAAGTCACCATACAGTTAGGACTCATCTATATTTAAAAACCACATAATTTATTCTTTACCAGTGAGAAAAAAACAACACAATGGCGTATTAGAAGTAAGTATATAACACTGTGAAATCAGCCATTTTATCTTAGACAGCTTGTGTGCGTTTGTTAAACCATGACTTATCTTTGTACTTTGAACTTTTTTTTTGTTGAGCAGTTTGACTTTAAGCTCCGCTCGGCTTAAAACGTAATTACTGCCCGCCGCCAAAGGTAAAAGGGCAATAATGCCTTTATCCACATGTGTTTGTTAGTCTGTCTTGTTAGCACGTCTCACGAATCACTGGATGGATTTCAATTAAACGTCCAGACAGCAACCATTGAGTTTACATCTACAACTGACCAAATTCAGGGGTCAACCCCACTTAAAGATGGCTGCCACAGACTCAATGGATCGCACAGGTGCTGAACTCAAACTTGGTGTGGTAGGAGCCAAAAGTCCCCCCCCACACACACACACACAAAAAAAAAACAAAAAAAAAAACGCACTAACAGGTCGAGTGAGCTCGCTTTTGAAGTCTGAACTAAAGAGGCTACGACCTCTCGTCGCAAGACGGTCGTAGACTCAGTCTTTGCCATGAAGGGCAGCGGGCGACAGGCATTACTTCAGGGAACGACCGGCCTTTAATGGTCCTGGTGTTCCAGGTAATCCTAATCAGTTTAATCATTTCACTGGCAGCTCACAGCCCAGTGATCGTCCCGCAGAGCCTCTGACTGCAGGAACTAATGTCAGACATCTACTTGAACATGGCACCTCCACCGCCTCCTCCCACGCCGCTTTTTATCCATCTCTCCACGTGCTACAGGAGGAAAAGCAGGGTGTGTGTGTGTGTGTGTGTGTGTGACAGAGGGGCATTGTGCTGTGCGGCAGTGGGGATCCTGGGTGTGTGTGTGTGTGTGTGTGTGTGGGGGGGGGGGGGGTCACACTGGGAGAGGAGAGGGGAGATGCTCACTCAACTGTGTCCAGCTCGCCTTTTGTCGATGATTCCCATCTATTCTCTTCCTCTTAAATAGAGCTCCAGTATAAGATGCTTTTTCTTTTCTTTTTTTTTTTGTTGGTGTGTGTGTGTCTGGGGTGGGGGTGTTCTTGGGGATATCACATGAATTACATGCATGCATTTGGAAGGGCCCCGCACTTGGACACACTGCTGCTGTTAATTGGGCCTATAATGGAAATCAGAGGGCAGAAATATTGCCCGTACAGTCCTCTGGCACAAAAACTACACTGGGGGTGAGGTGTGTGTGTGTGTGTGTGAGAGTGTGTGTGTGCTAATGGAAGCCACCTGCCAGGCAATTAATATATCCGAGCACGATTAGCTTCCTGAGTTTGATGAGAACTGGACAGGTGTGTGTGTGCACGTGTGTGTGTCTCACCTGTTGAATTTGTTTGCTTTTTGAGTTTTAATTTAAGCTGTAAATATTTCTATATATAAAAGAGAAATTATCATTTCTCTTTAAAAAAGTCAGATTACCATGTCTTATGTCTACTCATATTTGTTTTTTGTGTTTTTTAATTGTCTTTGACGCCATTTGTTTAAAGTTTATAGCTTCTGTGTGAGGAAAAAGAATAAAAAAATAAAGCTGGGGGAGAAAAAAGAGAGAGAGAGAGACCCAGGGAGGTTGTGTGTTACACGCCATTGAAATGCAAATATCATCGAACAAGGAGTGGTTCTGTGTGTGTGTGTGTGTGTGTATGTGTGTGTGTTTTCAGTATATGCATGCAGTGGAGCAGCAGTGGGAGAGGAGGGGCGCAAATTGGACAAGTTTTTTTGGGGAAGGTGGGGATGTGTGTGTGTGTGTGTGTGTTGGGAGGGGGTAGTGGTGGTGGTGGTGGAGGACAGGGGACTTTAGAAAACAGCCACACACACCGCAGCTCCATATGACACGGTGCTGCTGCCAGGCGGATTTCCAAACACCACCTCCTTTAAAAAAAAAAACAAAAAACTTTCCTTCCATGATTCTGCTCAGACGCGTTTCCCCTTTTTTTATTCGGGATTCTTTTTTTCCTTTTTTAAACTCACTGAAACCACAGGAACTTTTAAATGCTCGCAGGAACTCGTTCAAGTGAGTAAATAAATAATAATAAAAAAACCCCATTAACATCGGACCCTGGATGCCCCCCTCTCCGCCTTCTCCGCCTGACTCGCCGTGAATCATGTCACGCCGGAAACAGAAGAGACCCCAGCAGCTCGTCAATGCAGATCCGGGGGGCCCAAAGCTGCTGCCACACGGTGAGAAAACACCTTTTTATTCACTTTACTTTACTTTTATTTATTTACCTTAACAGCCACCTTGTATTGTTGCTGTTAGTGGATATATATTTTCTTTTACTTTCAGGAATATCAAAGCAAAACTGCTAATTTAAACTTGTGATCAGGTCTTAAAATTATGTTTTTTTTAAAAAGTCACCTGATTTAATCATTTCAGATTTTGCCCACTGATCTTGTTGTTTAGTCCACTAAATGAACGCTTTAGATTGGTCCCAATCAACTTTTCTGTGGGGGGCTGTGTGCTGAATGGGAGCAGGATTAACTAACATACATCTGGGGCCATTTTCATGAGCTGCCCATCCTTTTAGGAAACCCAACAGGCTGCTTCAGCGCTGACTGCTGGGGGTCTTTGATGACTCCTCTAATTGTGAACAATAAGGTGTATTGGGCATG
>NC_051436.1:13057028-13064266 GCF_001649575.2 Kryptolebias marmoratus
GTGGAGGCAGTGGTTTCTGGTAAAGATTAATCTCCCACCCCACCATTGTCTTCCTCTTTTGCTCGTTCATCCCTACTTCTCTTCCTGATGCAACCCCTCTTTTTTTTTTTGCCCCCACTTTCCACCTTCACAATACCTCCTTTTTCTTTCTCTCTCTATTGACTGTATACTCCTGCACAGTTGGGGGGGTTCAGATGGATGAGAAACAAGCAAAAAAAAAAAGTTTCTCACATCCTTGCTTAGTTATGACGTGGTGGGGGGAGATATTCTGTAAGCTTCAGCTGCGTGCGCGAGCCTCCGCAGGTAAGATCTGTCCGTAAAGGGTGGAAGGCTTGGGGGTTATTTATGTTATTTTCTCGCAGGCGCAGCTTTTGTGTCTAAATCTCAGGGCAAGGAATTTCGCCAAAGTACAGTCTTTCATTCCATCACTATACCTCTCCAGGAGGGGAGTAGTTAGTTTGTCTCTCCATTGTTGTTACCCTCCCCCTTTCCTTTTCTCTTTTTTTTTTACTCCTTCTCACTCTGTGCTCAAGATTTTGAAAGAATTTGACCCGTGGGCGGCAGAGGTCAGATTAGTTGACCAATCAGAGCGTGTGGACAGTACCCAGGACCCTTAGCGTGGCCTGACCCTCGACCTCCACTGTGACGTAAGGGGGGAAGGGTGAATGAGGAGATGAAAGACGCTGCTGCTTTTGGGACGGGGGTGGGTTAAGAGGGGTTATGGGTTGTCCTGGTGATGTCCATTGTCCTCTAAAATGTGTTGCCATAGCAGCAAGGTGGTCTGTAAGCTTTTTGTGTGTGTGTGTGAGTGCAAGATGTTTGAAGAGTTTTGCTCCAGAGAGCACAGATTGAGACAAGACATGACAAAGGCGAGTGGACTGGGAGTTTCTTCCATTTGTTTATTTGCTTGTTGGAGGTCACTTCCAGGCAGGCATTTCTTTTGAAGCTGTAACTGTATCTGCTGGTATGCGCGCAAGTTTGCAAACTACATTTGGTAAACAATAACCGGAGTCAATGAGACACACACGCTTTGTCGCTGAAGCAGCAGGTTTGGTTTCCCAGAACATAAATACGCTGGTTTCAGGTTTTATAAAGCGTTCTTCTCTTTTTTTTTTTCTTTTTCTGTCTATCCTCAGATGACCACCTGAGCTTAAAGTCCCCATCCACATCCCTGGGCTCCGACGTGACCTCGTCGGGCTCCTCTTCCTCATCGCCCACGCCTCTCCAGGACTGCCAGCCTCCTCTGGCCCCTCGCCCATCCCCTGGAGGGCTCCACGCGCCCTCCCTGCCCAGCGAAAGCTCACCTCCTCCCCACTGGCCGAGCCACATTGCGCCCTTCACCACGTCCCTCCCCAACACCCACTCCTCCCTCTCCCCAGACTTCCCTCACCCGTCGCTGTCTTCCCAGACTCACTCGCCTCCTCCGCTGGACCCAGCCTCCGGGTCCGGCAGCCTGCCCCATCAAGGAAGCTCCCACTCCACGATGACCTCTCCGCCGGTGGGCAGCTCTGCCACCACCACTACCTCCTCCTCCTCGTCCTCCTCTTCTTCCTCTCAGCAGCCCCAGCCGGACAGCTCCAGTCCCGGTCAGCAGCAGGCCTCCACCTCCTCGGGGGAGCAGGCACAGATCCAGGTCCCTCCGACCCTGGCGGTGCTCCTGGAGGAGCTGAGGGTTCTGCAGCAGCGGCAGATCCACCAAATGCAGATAACAGAAGAGATCTGTAGGCACGTGCTCAGGCTCGGCGGGGCTGTCTTTGGCCAAGACACAAGTGCGCAGGCCGGCGGTGCGGACAGCAACCAGAAGTCCGCAGGAGCATCTTCTTCATCGCCGACACATCCTTCCTCTGCCACGCCAATAACCTCAGCGCCATCACTTTTGACTGGACTTCCATCTTCTCTCTTCCCCCAGCCAGCTGTCTCCAAATCAGGCGCTTCACTAATTAACGGGGTCAAAGCTACATCCTCTTCAACCCCTAACTCGCTGTCATCCTCGTCTTCCTCAGCCATTTCATCCACTATCAGCTCATCTGTTGCCTCGCTTCACCCTCTCTCCCTGTCACTGGGCCTGTCGCCGCGCTACCTGCACGAGAAGTCGTCCAACACGTCGTCGTTCGGTCACAGCAACGGCATCGGCTTCCCAACTCCCCCACTTCCCACGACCGGCCACCCTCAGGACCTCCAGTCCACTTCGCCTCTCACCTCCGCCTCCTCGTCAGGACGCCCTCAGCACGTGTGCCGATTCTGTGGGAAGGTCCTGAGCAGCGACTCCTCGCTCCAGATCCACCTGAGGTCACACACGGGGGAAAGGCCCTACCAGTGTCCCGTGTGCCTGAGCCGGTTCACCACCAGGGGGAACCTCAAGGCCCACTTCCTGCGCCACAGAGAGCAGAACCCCGAACTGTCCCTCTCCTTGCTGCCCCCCGCGCTGTCCGAGCAGGTGCCGAGTGGATCGGTGCCCGGCACCATCCAGAGGAGGCGAAAACGACGGGCCGATGACGACGAGACGTATCACGGAGTGAAAGGAAGCGTTTCTGGGATGACGGAGAGCATGGCTTTGGGGTTACTGTCCGGTGCGTCGGCTCGGCCCTCGCCTTCCTCCCTACCTCTGCCCCCCTCAGTGGACATGGCACTTTTGTCCACGGCCCATTCACTGCTGCAACTGAACAGGGCCTCTGCTGCAGCTGCTGCTAGCACATCTAGCTCCGCACTGCCGTCTTCGTCCCCGTCCTCCTCCTCTTCCTCTGGTCAGTTTAAAGGGGCAAAGCAGCAGCGGTTTGACGAAAACACTCCTCCTCACTCTGTTCTTCATACGACTTCTCCGTACTCCCAGCTGGCCCACCTGCCCAAGATTCTCTTCCCCGGAGGCGCCTCCCCGCACCACCTCGCTCTCCTCCGGCCCCCGGGCCATCCATCCGCCTCCCACCTCACTTTGCCCCACCAGCTGCCCTTCCCCTTCCCACCTTTCCCCAAACCGTCCACCTCCTCGTCCTCGTCTTCGCCCACCACTTCCACCCAGACCTCGGACACGTCCAAGCTGCAGCGGTTGGTGCAGAAGCTCGAAAAGCAGCCGCACAGCAGTGCCCCCTCCTCCTCCTCTGCCTCTTCTCCCTCCACCTCCTCGCAAACCACTGCTGAGGTCAACGGAGATCCAAGCATCCGCGACATGACCACCACCTCCAGTGCTTATCGCCGGGAGATGTTGGCCGCTCTCGGACTAAGCCCCAGCGTCAGCGCCACGGCCACCAGCCACGGCGTCTCAGGTTCAGGTTCTTCGAACTCCTCCCCATCCCTGCCCACCACCCAGACAGCCAACCAGTGTGGAGTGTGTCTGCGCGTCCTCAGCTGCCCCAGAGCTCTTCGTTTGCACCAGGCCACACATCTCGGGGAGCGTCCATTCCCATGCAAGCTCTGCGGGCGTTCCTTCTCCACGAAGGGCAGTCTTAGGGCCCATTTGGCTACTCACCGTTCGAGGCCGCCCAACTCCCGCGCCCTGAACTCGTGCCCTCTCTGCCCGCGAAAGTTCACCAATGCCTTGGTTCTTCAGCACCACATTCGCTTGCACCTGGGAGGGCAGATACCCCCCGACGAGGAGGTGCCACCCGAGGATGCTGCCGAAACCGAAAGCGCTGCCTTTGAAGAAGCTGATAACGAGTCCTTCAGCTCTCAGTACAAACCGCCGCAGGTCCTTCCTCTGGCCTTGACAACAGGGTTTAAATCGCCAGCAGAGGCTGTCCACTCAGGGTCCACCTTTAAGCAACCCAAAGCCAACAATGCAGATTTGGTGAAAGCGGAGGATTCTGAGGGCTCGGCTCACAGCGTTAGCCCGCCCCTCAGCTGTAACCCGCCCTCAGTGGAAGCAGAGAACCTCCTGCGTCTTGGAGACAACGCCGCAGCTGATGAAAGTCCCATGAACAGCTCCGTGCCCCCGGAGGAGGAACCTCACACTGACCTGGGCGGCATCAGTCTGTTCAAAGCACCCTTAGCCAGCTCTCCTTCTGCTGCAAAGAGCGTGGATCCAGAAGCCGACAACGCCCCGCTGTCCCTTTGTGTTTCGAAGCCCGCCGCAGATAGCAGCGCGGCTAACGGCGACGAGAGCGGCTCCACAAACGAGCCCAAAACGAGTCCCAGTAAAAACACAAATCCTGTGCCTGCGCTCAGCCCTCCTTCTAGCCCAAGAGGAGCTATCCCACAGGAGGAGGTGGAGGAGAAGGAGACTGCTTCTGGCAGTGGACCGCAGGAGCTGCGGGGAAGAGATGCTGCCCAGGGCAAAGGGAAGAGTGAGGCCACCTCACCCAGAGAGCCTTTAGCTGCATCTAACCCAGAGCCAGAGAAGGATGCTCCGACGAAGGAGGGTCATAGCGCACCCGAAAAGTCTTCTGATGAGGCTGAGACATCTGTGGCACCGCCGCCGCCGCCGCCAGTACAGGCCCCTCGCCCAGACAAGCCCTACAGCTGCTCCCACTGCGGAAAGGCATATGCCAGCCGAAGTGGACTGAAGGTAGGAGCTAAAAGTAGTACAGCTAGATTCAGCTAGTTTTAACGATTAATTGCATTATATTTCAGTGGGAAATGCGTTGTTTGGTTCAGTTCTTAGACTTTAAAGCTGTCGTGTCGTGTCCTGCCAACAGGGGCATATGAAAACTCACCCCGGAGCGCCGGCGAGCACCCCCCTCAAGGCTCAGACCAATGACAGCGATGGAAGCCACAGCTCACACCCGGCGAGCGCCAACCCCGGACAGCAGGAAGAAAAGCAGGGACCGGCTCCCGAGAAAGGTGACGGCACAGATCCTCCTCCAATCAGCGTCGACCCTAACGAGACGCCTGAAACCACGGACACCGCTACATAGAATCAGTTTTTTAATAGATCCTGACAAGGGAATGTATTTTTCTAATAGGATGAGAATTTTTTTGTTTTCGTCATCTTGTAGAGTCTTTAATCCTAATTCATATTTAGCTTTTTGTATAAGGCAGATAGATTATTTTGTAGTACTATTAAGGAAAACTTGTGAATGTAGTATTTCTGCTGTCTATTTTTGTATTTCAAAGACCACAGTGAGGCCTTATCCTAAACCACTTCGCCGCGTTGTCACGATGAGAATAAACTTTGTGCTTTTCTGCTGACGTTTTGAGCACATTGTGTGTATTATCGAGCGATGAGCATAAGCTGATTATTGTTAAGGAGTGTTCAGTGTTTCCATACCAAAACCGGCCATGCTAATAATGGCTAATGACTGTGTACATATATATATATATATATGAGCTGCAGTTACATTTATTGCCTTTTTATTGGTAATATCTTCATTCCTTTTTTCGTTTTCTTTGTTTAAATTGCGATGCTGCTGAAATACATGTTTACTGATATGTCGAGTTGCACTCCTGCCCAAACGTCTGCGAAACAGAACCACCTGATGACGATCAGGACTACAACCATAATAGAAAAAAATCCACGCTCTTTCAAATGTTTTACGTTTCAGGACTTAATAAAGATAATCGGATCGTTACCAGGTTCGAAAATTATTCGAATATAACCTCAAGGAGTAGAAAAACAACAGATTCAGCCAAAAATGGAAAAACTGTGAATGAAAACTGTTTGGAGTTCCTCCTTTAGCAGCAACTTGAAGCAGTCTGCTTCTGTAGGAGTTTATCAGCCTCTCGTGTGGTTGTGGAGGAATTTTCCGAAAGTTTCCAGACTTTTCCAGACAGGTTGAGGTCCGGAGCAGTGCGGCATCTCCGTTCTTTTTTCTTCTTGCAGCCGTTCCGTTGTAGATCGCTGCACCACTTCCTGACCCAGTTCGGTCCAGGATTCTGGTCTCACATTTGACCAGAATCCTTTGGTCTGCAGGGGAGTTCAGGGTTGACTCAGTGGCTGCAAAACAAGCCCAAACCATCAGCCCTCCACCTCCGTGCACGACAGCTGATTGGCTGTGTATTATGGGTCAGCATCTCTACTTTGGGCTAAAAGAAGGTCTTATGGTTCATTCAAATTCAACTTAGGAATACTTGGTGCTGTTTCTTTTTCTGTTTTTTTTAAACTGTTTTATCTTTTATCTTTATTCTTTTTAAAATGATCTGTTAATGAAGTGTATTTATCAGCAGCACCCGACTGATACTTTTCATCCTGAACCCTACAGAAGCAGGAAAAGTGTTTTTTGTTTTTCCACAGTTTTTAAATCAGTAATGACATGGTGATGTTTGTTGTGCCTTTTCGTATGACTGAGGTTAAATTTAAATTTTTTAGAACACGGGAAGGACCAGATCATTTTTTGTTCGTCGTGTCCCCGATCTGTAAATCCTCCAGAATTGAAAAATGACAGATTTTCTTTTTCTTTTTCCTCATGAATGTACTTGAGAACATCCGGTGCTCTTAACCAGCGCCTGAACTTCATCTTTTTTTTTTTTTTTTTTTTACTGATGATTCTGAATGTGTGGTGGCATGGTGGAGCGGTGGTTAGCGTCATCACCTTCACAGCAAGAAGGCCACAGGTTCACCTCCCGGCCCTTCTGGGTGGAGTTTCCATGGATGGTCCTCTCCAGGTGCTCCGGTTTCCTCCCACAGACCAAAAACATCCATGTTAGGTTCATTGGTAACTAAAATTGTCTCAAGGTGAGAGTGAGAGGGTGAATGGTGGTTTGTCTCTACGTGTCCCTGTGATGGACTGGAGACCTGTCCAGGGTGTGTCCCCCCCTCCCAACCTCTCGCACACTGACTGCTGGAGACAGGCACCAGCTCCCTCCCGCATCCCAGAAAGGAAAAAGCGGGTAAAGAAAATGGACGGGCGGACGGACTCTGAACGTGTCCCCCCCCCTCACCCCCTCGTCCTCCCACTCTTTGCTCTCGCAGCACTTGTGGGTGCTCTGCTCCGACACTCACTGGATTCCTGCTTTGCTCAGTTTTTTTTTGTATTTATCTGCTTCGCCTTCTCTTTGTAACCCCCCCACCCCCTCCTTCTTTTTTTGTAGCGATGACAGAATGTGTTCCCACGCTTCCCATGTGATGTTTTTTTAAAAAAAAAAGAACAACAACAAAAACAAATAAAACAATGGCAACGTGAAGAGGAGACTGGTTTGTTTCTTGTCCGTCTGTCCGTCTGGTTTTTTTGTTTTTTTTAAAGCCCTACGTCTCTGTGAACTCGTTTATCTGTTTAAGCATTCTGTTTGCATGACTTCTGCTGGTTAGTTTTTCTCTTGTTTGTTCCAGTTCTCTGTGCGTCTGGATCGGAGGGACGGGGGACGAGGAA
>NC_051436.1:13064787-13077720 GCF_001649575.2 Kryptolebias marmoratus
CCAGAAACCATGACGACCGGTAACCACGGTAAAAGAATGGCCGGGGGGGCAGAGAGAGGGACAAAAAGAGTGAAAGGAGCCATGTGTGAGAAGTTTGTCCACATGCGTTCGTGAGTGACAAGAGACGTGTCTCAATCAAAAAAAAAGAAAAAAAGTCACTTTAAAAGTTCCTGCAGGAGAGAAAATGAAGGAAAAAGCGAAAAATAAAAAGGGGCCACAGGTGTGAGTTTGGCTTCCATCACAAACAGCCTTTAAAAAAAGAAAAAAAAACCACACATCAATCTTTATTATTTTTTGTGAAAAGAAATGAAAAAAAAACAACAAGTTTTTGGTCTGTAAAAGGAGGCTGTTTGTGGCTCATTTGGAGTTCCATTAATGATGGATGATTTGGACAACAAATCAAACTTTATTCTTTGGTCTCTGATTTGTTTGATCACAGGACTTTAATCCTTGGTTCAGTTTCAGAGGAAGGAGCGGTTCTGGTTCTGGTTCTGGTTCTGGTTCTTTTTAGTTATTCAGCTTCATTCAGACGTGCCGGCCTTCCAACCTTTCTTACAGAAAACCAGACATTACAGCAGCTCTCTTATTGTTTCATCATTTGTTTTGTATTAAACTTAAATTATTGATATATTTAAAAATCTGGAAAGTGTAGCTCAGACAATTTGACATTTAGGAGATGCAAAGTGAAACAGCTCTTTTATTACTTAAAAGTTAACTTTAGAATATTGCATAAATATCCCAAAAATGATTAAGAAATTATATTTCTTAAAATTGAATTGTCTTATGTCATTATTTACTTATTTAAACAAATGTTTTTTTATGTTTTAATGTCAAAACCACCATAGTTTAATTTTGTAATTTTTTTTAAATTTAGTCCTCACTTTGTATGAACATTGTTAACTAACTAATTAACTAACTAAATAAACTAAATCCTTTTAGAGAAAAATGAGTGTATTATTATTAGGATAGTGATGAAATAAATTAATAAATAAAGTTTCCTTAATTCTGTGTTTTAAGCACAGAATTACAAAGCTCACAAAACACACTAAAAATAAAAAAAATTAATTGAAAAGTTAAAACTTAATTAAAGAATAATAAAACTAATTACATTGACAAATTGGGGACTTGAATGACAATAAGTTTCTTTCCAAAAAATGATCTATTTGTTATTTTTTAGAGATAGAAAATATTTTTTACTCATCAGTCTAGAATGAGGCCCGTATGTTCACTTCTTGAACGTCTTTGTTTACTTGTAAACAAAAATGCAAACAATTTTAAAATTAAGTGTTGGTAAAACTGTTTATGTGTGCAGTGTCAATCCAAAAGAAAAATCAGATTAAAAAGCTGTGTGTGAATATTTATAACATTGTAACTGATCTTAAAAGCCACTTTAACATAATAAGTAAAATAAATTACAGTTGACAGGTTTGTTGCAAGTTTAGTTGTTGTGTTTTTGTTTTAAAGCCACATGAGGGTGCTCTATGACCAAACCAGGAACCAGGATAGTTTTATATTATACAAGAACATAACCACATTTAAAAAAAACGCATTTTTTCCAGCTAAATAAGTAAAAACTGACACACGAGTATAAGTTTGCTTTCTAAAAGTGACAAACTTTCAATAAAAACTTGTTCTAATTTTAGGAAAACAGCCTATTCTATTTTTAAATGTAATGATCCAGAATAAAATGAGCTTGTTTGTTTAGTTCCTTAAGCACTGAACATATAAAACATATACAAACAATGTAACAAATGAATAACATTTCAGAAACCCTGAGGCAAAAACAGAGAAACTGATGGAAATAGTGATTAGATTAAACTAATAAAATTAAGTCCAGAAGGATATCCACATTTAAAAGCTGTGTGTATTCAAAAAACCAACCACAAATGATTTAAAAACAAACTTTTTAAACCAGCAGCAGACTCAGTTGTTTCATGTTTGTGTAATGTTATGTTTTAGCCACTAGATGGCGCCACAGCCTAATATGACTGGTGAATGAACCGTGACCCGGCCATAGTTTTATATCATAATAATGACTAAACATTACTTAATGATTTCCTTTTTTATTTTAAGCTAAACAATAATCAAAATTTGGCACACAGATGTTTCGTTTTTTAAAACTTTTTAATTTTTATGTCGTATAATATTTTGACAATATAGCCTAGCTTATCTATGCTAATAGCGTTAGCATTTGACGGCAAATCTCTTCCACTTGAGCGAATTTGGTGACGTTTATAATTACTAAATATTACCTAATAATTGCATTTTTTTTTACTTTCAGCTAAACAATAATCAAAATTTGGCGCGCAGATGTTTCGTTTTTGTAAACTTTTTAATTTTTATGTCGTATAATATTTTGACAATATAGCCCCGCTTATCTATGCTAATGTAATGCTAATACTAGCGTTAGCATTTGACGGCAAATCTCTTACATTTGAGCGATTTTTGGTGACGTTTACAAGTGCGCTTCACAATAAATGCGACATGTACTGCAAAGTACATTTTATCTGTTTTAATGTGTACTTTAAAAAGTACTGAATGTGAGACTCTCGTTGAATCACTGACGCTGATAGCAGCTCGGTATCTTTCTTTTAATAACAGAGACAGGCGACTGTTGTTGATATATGTTGTCGACATGTCTTTGGTGTCAGTGTGTTGTGACCGGGCTGATACTCTCACAGAACAATGCCCACCCACTAACACACACACCCACACCCACACACACACACACACACACACACACACACACCACACACTTCCTCAGTAGTGGCTCGTCACAAAGCAGAAGAAGCGCATAAAAGCTGCAACAAGTGCATCAGCTGGTTGAACCGGAGCCAGGGCTGGAGGTCAGGAGGAAGCAGCGGGAGGAGGATCACTGCTGACCGAAACACCGAGCAGGAACAAGCATGAGTCCGGCTGGGCTCGGACAAGGGAATAAAAGTCGGGTTTATGCATCATTTAGGACCACTACAGACACTGCCACTGTGATTTAGGACACCTGACAGCTGCACCTTCAGGACCAGGTGAGTTTTTTTTTATTATTTTCTGCATTGATTCAAACAAGGAGAGGGTTTACAACACACACACCCGGCTCAGCTCATCAGTTATTAACCTGTCATATCATGTGTGACTGTTTATATATATCAGTATAACAGCAGCTCAAATTAGGAGGACTTTGTGTCTTTTTAGGTGGAAAACAGTGCAGAGCTGGACACCATGTCACCAGGTGAGTCCCCTGTAAGCTCAGACCTTAACATGATTGGTTTTATCTTTATTTTATTTTAATTTGCCTCATGAATGATAATTATTATGATAAGGAGTTGGGTAAAGGGGGTATCAGGGATGTAAACGTGAGCGACTCAAGAAGAAAACCACTTATCAAGCAGCCCTTGGACCTTGGTCTCTGATGCTGTGAGAGCCTCACCTTTCTGTCCTGGGCTCAGTTTGCTGTCCTTCCTTTTTGCAGTGACTCCATGAAGAAGCCACGTGCCGCCGACCTGCTGCTGCCTGGAGGTACCTGAGCCGCTCGTCCTCTCGCCGTCCTCCTCACAGGCTTCGCTCTGACCTCCTCTCTTGTGTGTTGATTTTCACAGATCCCTACACCGAGTGAGGTTAGTCTTTACGTGTTTCTGCTCGTGTCAGGTTAGTCAACGAGGCCGAGTCTCACTAGTCTCTCACCAGATCAGTTCCTCTTATAGTGTGTTGTTTTGTTTCCCACTGTTTGGATCCATTTTTAAACGCTTCACAGCATCTATTTGCAGTTCTGCATCTGTTTTTAGTCATTTCACGGACGTGTTTCTGTTCTTGAAGAGGACATCAAGGATAAAACTGGGATGAAATGGGGCAAGACAGTAAGAAAAAGATGCCTGTAGTTGTTTTCTTGTTCGAAACTCCTCTCGTATTTAATCAGAACCAGATCCGAATCAGGAGAGTTAAGGACTAGTTGTTTTACAGCAAGTGTAAAACTTGGGTGGGTCGGTTTTAAAAGCCCTATAAAAATACGTGCAGCCATTTTCTCATTCAGAGCTTCATTCTCACCTAATCAGATTGAAGTTAACTCTGGAAATCTGGAGCCTACTGACTTATTGCTGCTGTTCATCGAGAATAAAACTTAGTTGGATCGACACAAATAGAAATACCAGTAATTTATCTTGTATGGAGCAGTAATCTTGTATGGAGCAGTTTTTTCCATTCAAAACTCCCTTCATGTTTCGTTGAATCCAAGGTAATTCTGTAAATCTGGAGCCTAATGAGCAGTAGAGACACTGACTTATCGTTGTTATTTGTCAATGTGCACGGACAAAAAAGTGCTAAAATTATACACATAGAGTCGTTCATCAAGATTAAAATTTGGGCAGACTGGCACAGAGAAGTGCAATGAAATGAAATGTTGTCGTTTTGTCATTCAAAACTCCATTCAGATTTCATCCTATTTTGGGAAACTGTAAGTACGGAGCCTAATCACATGCAGAGACGGCGTCCTATCGCCGATACTCGTGCAGAAAGCTGAGGGAACCTGTCTGAGATGCGCGCCTCCTGGTCGAACTCTTCACACGCTGCAGACAGTGAACTCTGGAAATCATGTGACCCGCCGCCCTGCTGACGCACCAAAAACCGCACGTCTACGTGGCTCCGCGGGCGGCTCTGTCTGCGTCAGGTTTGCTCCCCCCGGCCTTATGGTTTCTGTTGAGGAGCCGGTGTTTTCAGGCATGTTTGCTCCTCTTCCTCCCCACCCCCCCTCTCAGTAAATACACTCAACCTTAAAAAGGCCATTTGCCGCGTGGCCTAATGGCTCTCCGATCCACCGAACTGCTCTCCCGTCCGGCAGAGTCCACACCGGCGTTGTGTTATGTTTGTTCTTCTGTTAGAGCTCGTGGCATGTAAATATGTTTTCGTATGTCACTGGCTCTGAGGTGGGTTCAAACAATGCGGACGTTTGTTGTGCGAGAGGTTGGTTTCCACGGTTACGGCGTTGCTGATGTGACCTTGTGTGTTGCTTTTGCAGATGGTGGGAGATAAACGCTGATAACCGAGGGGAAAATCTGAATCGTCTGCAACGCATCGAGGCCAAAAAAAAACTTTTCTTGACTGAAATTTCCTCCTGAAAACTGATTAAACAGACTCGAGCAATGGCGTCCTACAGCCCTGCCGCCACGCACGAGGGGACCAACGGTGGCCCGCCGTCCGCGCGCTCCGAGGCCTCCGAGGAGTCCATGAAGCTGAAGAAGGAGATCTCCCTGCTGAACGGGGTCTGCCTGATCGTGGGCAACATGATCGGCTCGGGCATCTTCGTCTCCCCCAAGGGTGTGCTCATCCACAGCGCCTCCTATGGCTTGTCCCTGGTGGTGTGGACCATCGGGGGGATCTTCTCCGTGTTCGGCGCGCTGTGCTACGCCGAGCTGGGAACCACCATCACCAAGTCCGGCGCGTCCTACGCCTACATCCTGGAGGCCTTCGGAGGGTTCATGGCCTTCATCCGCATATGGACATCCCTGCTGATCATTGAGCCGACCAGCCAGGCGGTGATCGCCATCACCTTCTCCAACTACATGGTGCAGCCCATCTTCCCCACCTGTATAGCGCCGTACCTGGCCAACAGGCTCCTGGCTGCCGCCTGCATCTGTGAGTACGCGTTTCGGGAGCGTGCGTCGGGGACGGGGTTTCGTGTCTGTCGCAGTTTCACATCGGAGCACGTGAGCGTCTGGGACTGGAGAAGTGAAAGAGGGCGACGCCGAGGCTGCAGTCAGCAGGTCTCTCTGCTGACTTTGGGCGAAAGAGGAACCGATCCGCCCTTGAGTCTTAAGTTAGGAATGCTAAGGGGGAAAAAACGGTTTTGCTCAATTCAAGAGCTGCGGTTTGGAAATTCTGCTCGTGTGGGTGAAGTCATGGAAAAAAAGAAAAGAGACAGTTCCTTCATAAACTGAGACAAAATCTCGTCGCATAGACAAACAAAAAAAAACGTCATCAGCCTCTGAACCAAACACAGAGCACTTCTTAGGCTGCTAACACTGAAACAAAAAGCCAAAATCACACCAACAGCTAATTAAAAAAATATATACATACGGACTATTTTTAGGTGCAGAAAGGTGAATGAGCAATTAATATCTTACCTGTTTTAGATAGCTCTGTGAATAATCTCAGTTTGGAGAAAAACAGTTTACACCCAGGACTCAGAAGCTAAAGATAATAAAACGACTCCTATCTCAGAAATTCAAAAACTGTTCATGCAAACGCCATTTTATAAATCTTTACACCAAATTAATACAACCCCAATTCCAGTGAAGTCGGGACGTTGTGTAAAACATAAATAAAAACAGACTACGATGACTTTTCAACCTTTATTCAATTGAATACACTAAAAAGACAAGATATTAAATGTGCAAACGGATAAACTTTCTCATTTTTTTTTACGAATATTCACTCATTTTGAATTTGATGCCTGCAACACGTTCCAAAAAAGCTGGGACAGGGGCAACGAAAGACTGGGAACGTTGAGGGATGCTCCAAAAACACCTGTTTGGATCGTCCCACAGGTGAACAGGTTCATTGGAAGCAGGCGAGTGTCCTGGTTGGGTATGAAGTGTATTGGTGTAGATTCTCAGTCCTCCAGGACAAAAAGGATTTGCAAATCATCTTATTCTGTTTTTATTTACGTTTCACACAACGTCCCGACTTCACTGGAATCGGGCTTGTATTTTTCTACCGGAATAAGTGCGTGGTGTGAAAACCAACACCGTTGTAAAGGTTTAAATTATTGTATTTTACATGAATTGCCATAAAATTTAGAAAGTTAGCGTGGTGTCCCATTTTCAGCTCGTCGGCACGGTCCGACCCACTTTCGAGGCGGATTTTGTTCTCTTAAAACAAATCCAGTCTTCAAAACTTGCAATTTAAACCTGTAAGTTTCTATGAATTTCACGTTAGCCATTAGCTCATCGGTCCAGTCATATTTAAGCTCTATTTCTCCAAACTGAGGTCGTTCAAAGAGCTATCTACAACAGGTGAGATACTATTTATTTGTGGCTTCTCCACAGAGCCCCACTTGAAAATGTTGAAGCTATCCTTTTAACTTTATTCCTCTTAGATAGACGCTCTCACCGTGCTTGTTTGTGATCAGCACCACTCAGTCAGCTGCCTACCTGCCCGAAAGGAATTTCACGTGCAAACACACACTTGAATACGAGCGCACACACACACACCTGTTCCATGCACCGATAAGCAGAGCTCAGAGGAGGGTTTGATAGCTGTGAGGTAAAGTCCTCACTGCGAGGAGACTCTGACCTGAGAGGCTAACAGGCGACTGACAGCTCAGCACAAGAGCTCACCATAAAAACCTGCTTCCTGCCGCCGGCCATCTCACCGGGAAGAAAACCTGCCTCAGTTAGTTGAAAAACAAGGACAACAAGCAGCAAATACAGCCGCTGAGCGTCATACGGCACCCTCACAGGATGGTGTTTGGTTTGAACACTCTGGAAGCTCAGACTTTTCCTTTTTGCTCATAAATTTCTTCAAATCGTTTTGATACGATAGGAAAGAACGTGGAATATTGTGCAATATAAACACAGAATATCTTAAAAAAAACACTTCTCTCTGAAACGTTTAATTTCAGATTCTTTGTCGCTTGAACCCGTCAGAAGGTGAACAGTTCAGTTTCATTTCACGTTACTAAACTATTTTTCAAAATAAATAACTTCTTGTTGCTTTAGGTTGGAGTGTGTGCGTCTGATTAGTTTTAGTTTTTGGCGTTTTCGTTTTTCCGTGCCAGCTCCTCAACAAAGGTGTTTCTGGCAAAGTATTTTGTTATGTTTTTGGATTTTTTCCCCCTAATCTTTGCAGAAACGACAATAACGCATCTAAAATTATGTTGATCATAAAGTTATGCCCACTTTGGTCAAACCTTAAAATTATCGTTAAGCGAAATGCCATGCGGGGTTGTGAGATCCTGCGCAGTCTCTTAGCACTCAGAGTATGTGTTGAAGATGACCCTCAGCTACTACCACACCAAATTCTAACTCAATATCTGTAAAACTGTCTGATTTGCAGTAATTTTTGTGTTTTTATAAGCTCCTATTGCTGTGACGGCCATGTTGAAATTGGCTTGATCTAACCTTCGGGCTTACACTGTGTGTTGGGGATGACTCTCAGCTACTACCACGCCAATGATCAATATTTGAGAGTTTCATTAAAATCCGTCCTCTGGTTCGTTAAATATGTTACCTAGACGACAGACACATCTTTTTGCCTTTTGGCTGCACCTGATCTGAACCTTTTTTTAATTTATTTTAACCATACTCCCAAATCTTCGCAGTCGGCACGCCACACCTGTGCTCCCATGCGGCAGAGCCTCCTTCTCCATCGCCTCTGTTCGTGTTTTACCGTCCCCCGACTAGCCTTTCCTGTGGTGCTCAGAGCCCCGACTCTCCGCTGCGAAAGGCGATGTCGCCGTGATCAAACCGACAGGAGAGGTCGACTACGGCCGCGTGTCGAGGTCTCTCAATTAACGTGGGAAGCAGCCACCGAGAAGAGATACAATTCAGATAAAAGACGTCAGCTCGTTTGCGCAACGATTAATTTGACGTGTCAGCGTTTATTAAACTTGTGGCTTCAGGAGAACGACTCACACGAGAAGAAAATACTCCCCCACGTCACGAGGAGGGAGGTTTGATAAAATGTGGGGGCAGAAAAAAGGTAAAGTCGACGTTAACCTGTACGGGTTCTTACGGCGCCTACTTTTATGGACTCATGTGCAGATAAGAAGCCAAAGAAATAAATAAAAAGGGTCACAACAGGAAACAACAACAACATGTTTTTCAGCTCAAGGTTGGGAGCTCTTTTCTTATTAGCAGCTTAGATTGCTGGTCGGCGAGCTTACATCCACTCACTCATTCGATCGGTTTTGGTTAAAAAAATGTCCCCCTTCGAATTTTAAACCTCTCCTCCCCTGTCATGACTGTGCCTGCGTGTCTCTGCCGTCTTTTTTTTCTTTCTTGTGGTGTCTCGGACGTTTCAGCGTTCGCTTGTATATGTGCTGCTCTCAGCTGTTTCCTCGTCCGACAAACAACAGGCCGCTCCGCTTGAGTCAGCAGCAGCGTTTCCTTAAAGCGGCCACGCGGAAACACGCTGGCACACACTGAGATTACAGAGCAAATGTCTCCGCTGACAGTGTGTGTGTGTGTGTGTGAGTAATGCATGTTTGGTCCCCCCCCTCTCTCCCACAGGCCTGCTGACCTTTGTGAACTGTGCCTACGTGAAGTGGGGCACCAGGGTCCAGGACTTCTTCACCTACGCTAAGGTCATTGCTCTGATCACCGTCATCATCACCGGCCTGGTGAAGATCGGACAGGGTGTTTATTGCCTCGCCGTGCACAATTCACATCAATCATTAAGTGCTAACGCAGGTCCTCTGCTGTTAGCTAATTAAGAGCTGTTAATGATTATTATGAAACCGTCGAGAAACAGTTAAAAAAAAATAAAAATTGATGACTTTTCTTGTTTTTTTTTTTTAAAAGAGGTTTTAATTTTCAGTTGAAAGGTTTTCTCAGTTCGAACTGAAAAGGTGCAGAAGTTCCACACTTTTAAAAATGCAAATCACTCTCCCTACCCTCCCTTCCGAGGGTAGTTAGGTGTGGTCCACGTGATTTGGTGTTAAACTGACAGGGTTTGATCACAAGGACCAGATCAACAAGGACCCTACTGACCCTCAGGAGGGAAGGTGTGTGTGTAGGGGGGTGATTTGCATGTGAGTTCTGCCGAGTTGCTGCTTGAACTCCACACTTTTGAGAGTGTGAATTGAGAAAGCTCCTGGGATGAGAAGCAAAATGTCTTCAAAAAACAAGAAAAGCATCCCAAAAAAAAAGAAGCAGTGAGGATCTACACCAACATATCATGGAGCGTTAACTTCCTAAAGTGGCTGATCTGTTTTCGTGTGTGTGTGTGTGTGTGTGATGCCGTTCTCCAGGATACACCCAGAACTTCGATGGCATGTTCGACGGCTCCTCTCGGGACCCCGGGGACATCGCTCTGGCCCTGTACTCCGCTCTGTTCTCCTACTCCGGATGGGACACGCTCAACTTCGTCACAGAGGAGATCAAAAACCCCGAGAGGTGAGCCGGGGGAGAAAACACGAACCTGACGTGACGGGAGTTGTCTCTCTCCTGCTTCTAATCAAATCAAATAGACGCTCACTGGACACATTATTAGGCACGATCGCTCAAACAGCCAATCACATGGCAGCAGCTCAGTTTGTTCAGGCGTCTGGACGAGGTGCTCGCTGGATATTTTCAGACTATTCTCTCATTTCTACACGCTGCCAGGTGATTGGCTGATTGGTGTACCTAATTATATGGCCGGTCAGTGTACGTTTAAAGGGCTAATCCCCCTGATAGTCCATGGAGCTGTGCCACCATTAAAGCTAAATATGTTCGATCTTTGATTGGATTTCTAATATTTCCGCGGCTCTAACTGTGCTGTTGGATCGGGCTCAGACCTCCTGCTTGTGACACCAGGGCTGCAGAAATGATGCTTCCTTTATTTGATGAATAGATGCAGCGAGAACATGAGTTCCTGCTCACTGAAACCAGTCCTCAGGTTCTTAAACGGGTCAGCTGAATCCAGAGGGAACCTTCCAAAGCTGTGAAGTTTCTGTTTTTTCTTACCGACTCTCAACTATAGCACAGAAAGCAAACACTGCTTAAGCAAGGCTGTTTTGTAGGAATGTTATTAAGGCTCTTTTAGAGTGATGTCATCATTTTGTAAGTCTAAAGGTGTGGCTCTGCATCCTCCAGGAGAAGTCATGAAGTCGAATCTCAGTCTAGTGGTCGTGTGACGAAAATTTCATCATTTTGTTCTCGTAGCAGTTTCGTCCGCCGCTCCTCGACACAAGGTCCTGGACGGTCTGCGCCAAGTCTCGTGTGATTGGTCAGAAGTTGTTTATGAGGAAAAGCCGGTGAGCTTTAATGGAAACATTTTGCTTCTGCTGCTCCTCTGAGAAGCTGTTAGAAAATCCAGCCGTCTTTACGACTGTTCCAGCAAAAACCTGTGAGCTTAAAAAGACCGCAGAGACACGGGCGGCTCGTCGTGGCTGCATGGGCCGGGAGGAAGTGCGCCTCGGGGCCGGGTGGCGTGGGGACACGTTCCCTTCATTTGCTCATTATTGTTCACTATCAAATTTGCAAACGCCAATCGGCGTGTACTGCCTCAGTCTGTTTAATAAACACGTCTGGTCGCAGTAAGGGAAGCAAACATCTGTACAAGGACAGGAGAGGTAAGAAGCCGGCAGGAAAAAAAACATTTTAACGCTGCAGGAGGAGGGAGGAGCTTCCTGGGCGTCCTGATCCGAGTGTCTTGTAGTGTCTCCCACACAAGTCCAGTCACAACTTTTCAGCTAACATGAGTCAAGTTTGTGATTATGAGACGGCACAAAGTGGCCCTGAGGCTTGCCGCCGGTTTGTTTCACTCACCTAACTGAAGGTCACAGACGAGAGTTTGGTACCAGAAGCTCTCTGGTTCGGACCGAGCAGGCTCTGGTTTCACGTTTCCTGAGCAGACTCAGAACCAGAAGGAACCTCAGTTCTTTTACTGGAATTTAAACAGCGAGCTCCTCGGAGGACAGGAGGAATTACGTCGCAGCTCCAGCTTCATTTAGGTTCACAATTTCTGCGTGACGAGACAGAACCGTCTGCCCGTTAGCAAAATATCTAACGAACCAGGGGGTGGGTTTTAATGAGGCTCTCAGAAAGCAAACATCGGCTGCTCCTCTACAGCTGATTAATGTTTGACGTCAACCCGATCCAAGATGGACGGCGCAGCTAGCTGGCCTCAGCAAACACAAGAATAAAGGGGACAGTAAAGTTTACTGTTATCACGTTGCTTTATTTGTCTTGTATCTTGTAGTTTTTTATCAAATCACTTGTTTTCTTGATACTGCAGCTTATCGTTTTGTTTTGTAGGTCATAGCTTTTTATTGTAAATTATCTCTTAATGGATCCTGCATTGTTTTCTGGTCTAAGTCAATCTGTTTACCTTGACCTTCTTCAAAAATTAATCTTGAATCCCAAGATACATAAAGTCCTCACATTTACTGAACTGTTTACTGTTCAGATTTAACAAGGTATCCCAGCTCAGGGTTCAGTTTTGCAAAATGGAGCTAAGAAAAGAAGCTGTTTCTCAAAGGAAATCTCTGTTTTTAAACCGCACGCCTCGCCTGAACACACACGGGGTATAATTAAGAACAAAAGATTAATTTTGTTGTATTTTGATCATCATGTCGTGGTTTTCTTTAAATAATTTGTTGCTTCGTGCTGGTAAATTATACAAACCAGGACTAAAATACATGTTCCTCTTTACATTTAGATCATATTTAAAATATTTAAACATAATATCTTTATGTCCATCCATCCATCCATCCATCCATCCATCCATCCATCCATCCATCCATCCATCCATCTTCTACCGCTTATCCGGGGTCAGGTCATGGAGGCAACAGGTCCATGAGAGAAACCCAGACATCCCTCTCCAGCTCCTCCTGGGGGATCCTAAGACGTTCCCAGGCTAGAGAGGATACATAATCCCTGCAGGGAGTTCAGGTTCTGCCCTGAGACATACACAAAAAAACCTCCAAAGGGAGGCGTCCAGGAGGCGTCCTAATCAGATGTCACCTCAAATTTGCTTCAGCTAAAGATTAATTCTAAAAAGCCAAATAAGATGCCCCCCAGTGACTCATAAAACATAAAAAATGATGCTTTTGATTAAATATTAAACAATAAGACTCAAACCAGAAATCAGAGTGGCTCAGAGGAAGAAAATAGTTTTTAGTGCCTCAGTGTTTGATTTGAACAGCCCAAAACACTGATGGGATGTGATCGAGTCACAAGTCGCTCTAAGTTCTCAGGCGGATTAAAAGACAAAACACTGCACCCTCCCCCTCACCCCCCC
>NC_051436.1:13077818-13134708 GCF_001649575.2 Kryptolebias marmoratus
CTCCCCACCCTCCCCTCCCCCTCTGAGCTGATGTGCTTCTCATCCAGGCCTAATCGAGTCTGTGTCTCAGCTCTTTGTCTCCCTCTGCTGTCCGTCTCTGTGAACTGCAGGAACCTGCCCCTGGCCATCGCCATCTCCATGCCCATCGTGACGGTGATCTACATCCTGACCAACGTGGCGTACTACACCATCCTCCCCATCAACGCCATCTTGGACAGCGATGCTGTCGCCGTGGTACGCGTCGGTCATTTTCAGGTGAAAGGTGCGGTCCACCCAGGCTTTTAAACCCGCCGTCGTTCCTTTCCAGACGTTTGCAGATGAGGTGTTCGGGGTGATGAACTGGACCATCCCCTTCGCTGTGGCTCTTTCTTGCTTCGGCGGACTGAATGCCTCCATCGTGGCCGCATCCAGGTGAGTGATTCTGCTGCCTTTTTTGTTTTTATTTGTACTGCTTTATCTCTGCAGTAAGAGTAGGGAGCAGGTGGAAGGATGCAAGTCTGAATCTGTTTGTGTGAATGAGAGGGAGACGGGTGGAGCAGTGAAGCTGCGAGGGGTCGAGGGTTCTGAAGGTGGATGAGTTTAAGAACTGGGGGTGAAACGTTTAAAATAAAGGGGGTCACGGTCAATGACCTCATCTATCACCATCCATCAGTCAGTAGATTCTGTCGTCACCACTTCCTGTTTGTGTCTCGAAAGGCTCTTCTTCGTGGGCTCCAGGGAGGGCCACCTGCCCGACTTCCTGTGCATGATCCACGTCCACCGCTACACGCCCATCCCCGCCCTGCTCTTCAACGTCAGTCCTCATCGTCTCAGCCGTCGTCGGTTCCACTCCGCGGCCGTCCGTGCCCAGACATCCCAGCCTGACTCGGTGTGCCTCTTGTTCTCCCCCCGCAGGGCTTCATGGCTCTCATATACCTGTGCGTCGAGGACGTCTTCAGGTTGATCAACTACTACAGCTTCAGCTACTGGTTCTTTGTTGGTCTGTCGATTCTCGGGCAGCTTTACCTGCGCTGGAAACAGCCGGACAGGGAGAGGCCGCTGAAGGTATGTCGGTTCAAAATGGTCAAAAGCTCGACACGTCAGCCGGCGCCACGGCGTCAAAGATGATCGACGTTTCCCCTCGTCTCGCTTCCCTCCACAGCTCAGCCTGTTCTTCCCCATCGTGTTCTGCTTCCTCACCATCTTCCTGGTGGTGGTGCCTCTGTACAGCGACACCATCAACTCCCTGATCGGGATCGGCATCGCCCTCTCTGGCGTGCCCGTTTACTTCCTTTGCTGCTACACTCCGGCCAACAAGAGGCCCGTGTGGCTGCGCAGCTTCATCGGTAAGACGGACACGAGGAAGAAAGTACATCCTCGTTAAATTCTGGTTTTTTTGTCTTCATGTTTTTATTATGTGGGATTTTGGCCCACTCCTGCTTCAGCTTGTTAAGGTTTGCTGGATTATAAGGGAAAGAAAACAGACCCGTCTTTTTGGAGGATACTGCACCGACGTATAAACGCCTCCACCGCCCGCCATGCACAGAGCCCTGCACGACTCTGAGCCTTAATGCTGCGAGCGGTGCAGCTTTGTAGTTTAACCAAAGTCGTACTAAAACATTATGACTTTTTACATATATAAGGCGCTCCGGGTTATAAGGAGCACTGTCGTTTTTTGAGAAAACTGAAGGCTTTTAAGTGCGCCTTATAGTCCGGAAAATATTATATTTAGTATAAGCTGATAAATTGTCAAACTTTGTGTAATCTGTCAGAGAGCTGCGGGATAAGAGGAACATCAGTTTTTGTCTTATTTTTTATTGAATATCGCGCTGATATCAGTTGTGATAAACCAACATTTCTCTGACTCGTCTCTTCCTGATCTGTCATCACAACATTTAAAACTCTGATTTAGGATCTCAGTCACCTTTACCTTAATCAGGTGAGGACGTCAGTAACCGCGAGGATCCGTCCGATCCAAATATATAAATATGTTATCGTCCCGTGGAGCAGTTTTTAGTGACGACACACTGATCTGCTGCCATGTCTGAAACAATGACACGAAAAGCTTTGAGCTGATTATTCTGACATGTTTGATACTTATTAGGTACATTTATTACTACGTGTTGGTTCACTTTTTCAGATTTAGGGTTTAATTTATTTACTCCACCTATTTTTCCCCCATTCTTGCAGTTTTCTGTATAATCTAACAGTTAATTACATCTAAATGAGGTCATTCTGGTCAAACCATCTCCTGAAGATTTTCTTGGTTTTATTGATGTAAAGTTCTTCTAACCGTCCTCTTGTTTCTGCTTCTTTCAGCTAAATCTGGGATACTGATTCAGAAGGTCTGCTACTCGGTTCTGACCGAGATGGACAACGACAAATTGGAATAAAGACGTTTAGTTGTTTGTTTGTTTTTTTAAACCTGAGAAGAGTCCAGACCTGACCTCTTCTCCTCCAGCTGCTGCCAAGCCTCAGAGGACGAACACTTGGGTCAGAACCGGACCCGACTCGGACCTCGAGACGAGCGCCGCTCAGTGATCGTGATTTGTTTCGCCTCGCTCCGGCTGCGACTTCAGGGAGATGATTTAAAAAAAAAGCACCGCAGAAGAAGCCGGGACTCGTTTTTGTTTCACAGAAAATTTTACAGATAAACCAAAGATTATTATTTTTTTGTTATATTACAATTAAAACTTAAATTCTTTAAGCATTTTTAAAACTGAAAGCACTGCTGACCGTAGAAACTGTCTGTTTCTTTTGCACATAAAACCACAAATAATGAGACTCTTCATTCAACTCTGTATAAAAAAAGTTTATAAAATGTTTATATTTTCAGCTGTAAGGTCTGCTAAAGTAAAAAGGGCTATTTTTACACAAATTACCTTGTTCCTCTGATGCATTTGCCTCAAACGCTGTTAAAGAGTTTGAAAACAGCTGAGCTGAAAAAGATTATTTATAATAAAACAACTTTACAACTTTAAATGACTGGTTTTTATCCAGGGGGAGACACGCGGCGTGCTGCAGACACAAGATTACAACAACCAGGAAGTGTTCGGACGAAGTCTTTATATTTGATTCAGAATAATACATTATTTTTACCCAACATTAATTTCTTCTGTCCGTACATATGTACATCAATCACTGCACTGTGTCGCTAAAAGCTGGTGGGATTCATCCCATCGTGTCTTTCCACGGCTTCGCTTTGACTTCGGCTGCCTTCGGTTTCGCAGAGGCGGTCTGCTGCAGAGGATTGTGGGTAAAGGTCTGCCTCAGTGGACCTGCAGGACGAAAAGGAGAATGAGCTCCCAGGTTCTCCACAGACCAGAACCTGAGAAAAATCTGTCTCCTGGAACAACAGCGTCATGTGTTGAATCTTTTTAAATCCTTTTAAACTCGACAGCAGAACAGCTGGACGTTCATCAAAGTACATAAATAAATAAAACTGGATTTTATTGGTTCTTAAATAACGAGGTTAAAAAGGCTTCCTCAGTTCTAAAATGGGTTTTAGAACAATGTAAACAAACGTTTTGGAGACTATTTCCTGCTTATTGTATTTTAAATTGAGGCTTTTTATTACTGAAAGTTAAAATAGCTGTCAAATACGCAATTTTTTCATGTTTTTGTTTTGATTTTTTTTATCCTAACACAGTTTCTACATCATTAAAAGATTGACTGTAACTCAAACTCAACAGGGTTTTGTCAGAAAACACCAAATATTTCTCATCTTTGTTTACAACTGGTAATTGTTGGCAACAAAACCTGATTCTGCTGATTTGGCTCATTTATTACACATTAACCAGCAGGCTTTTGATGTGTATTTAGTGCTTATTTTTAAATCATAGATGATACAGGAACACAGAAAACGTAGAAAAGTCACATATTTTGACAGGTATTAAGGCTTTAAATCATCTGAGAAAGACGCTGCTCTGAGGCTGCAGTTTAATCAAACGTTTCCAGATGTCACATCGAGGGGATCTAAAGTCATCTTAATTAAAGCTGCAAAAAATATACACCGAAAAATACAACAGACGGGAACAGACAGAAAAAGATATATTTTTATATAATTCTTTAAAATCCTAATCTTTGCTTTGGAGGCTGACCAGTGGTTGAGTTGTTGACTTTATTTAGGCCCCTCTAAAGACCTGAGAGAGCAAGAATCTACAGATACATTTGGGTTTAAATGGCAAGTTTTTTGTAAATAAAATTACAAACACTTGTTAAAACAGATAAAAGGTTTTCAATTTTTGCTGGCAGGTTTAAATTTTGACACCAAGTGAAGAAACTAAATTAAATTTCTGCTGACGCCTTTCAGGTTCAGATTTCTTGCTGTAATGAAGCAGAGCCGCCACAAGAGGGCGCCACTCTACATTCAGTGGCCTTTAGGTTTCACATTTTGCTTTTGTGATTTTTTTATTTTTTAATGCCATGAATGCCTTTTAAAAGACACTTAGTTTTTTCTTTATAACAAAATGTTTACAGTCAATTCTGAATAAGCTGTACTCTATTTTGTCAAAACATTAGAAGGTACATTTTGAAACCTATCATCTTTTTTTCTGATTTTTAAATAAATATTTCAGCTTGTTGAGCTGTGTAAACTTTTAACCTGAACTGAATAATAAAGAGACAATTTCTTGTGCCTGAATACTGACACCTTTATTATCACTCCAGTCAAGTTCCTTTTTCTACTTTAGTCTCATTTGAAGAGTAAATCGTCCACATGAAGCCAAACTAGGAACAAACATCCGCCTCACTGACCTTTAGCAGCGATGTCCAGGTGATTATTTATTCTTCTCTCTCTCTCTTCCAGCTGCTGAGCCAGCTGAGCGTTCTTCCAACCTAAGAACCAGGAAGTAATAACTTATTTATACAGCCGAGTGAGTTAAACGGCAATGCTGCTAATAAAAACTATTTAAAAAAATTTATATTAGCAACACAAACCCTTCTTCATGCTTTCGATCAGCCCATCACCCTTGGGCATCGCCGTGTCCGGGTGTTTGATCCTGTCGGGGATCTTCAGCTTATGCCTGACTGCTGGGTGTTTGAGGAGAGCAACTTGAAGCAGAGAGAAGCAGTTCGAGGTCATCCAGTACGTGAACACCGCCTGAGAGGAAAACGAGAATCAAACACAGGCGGCGAGCTGCAGCGTGAGTAGACACCTTGATGCGACGGAGGTTGGAGAGAAGTGAACGCTGCCGAGCTCGACTCACCGTGGGGAAGTTGATGGTGAGGGGCAGGATGATCAAAGGCATGATCCTGAACACCGTCTTCATGGCTCGCAGGTTAGGGTTGTCGATACCGGACTCTGCACCGAGCTGGAAGAACGTCACATCGGTGAGATGAGCGCCACGCGAACCTTTACTCTGACTGTGTCGGACACAAGGGCAACACGTGCCGAGCTGCCTCACCTCCAGGATGAAGAACATGGTTCCCGTCACAGCCAGAGGGAGAACGTAGAAAGGATCGGCCGCCGTCAGGTCCGTAAACCACAGGACACCGCCCGTCTGCAGGCTGGGCACCGGCAGGTACGCCATCTTCCTCAGAGCGATGAAGAAGGAGATGAAGACTGGGGCCTGAGGGACACAAACGCACGAGTGAAGCACCGATCGTGGATAGAAAGGAACTGATAAAAAAAGAGGAGGATATATGTCTTATAACAGAAGTACTGGCAAAGTGCCAGCTGACACTTTAATGATTAATTTAACAAAAATAACGTCTAACGAAGGTTTCACTCAACAGACAGAATCCTGTTTCTTTAAAGAACTTTTCAAATATTCACCAATGGATTTCAATTAATGTGTCACTGATCCTCGTTTTAAAATCTGACTGAACAATGAGAATCCAGACATGTACATATGGAAATTATGTCTAAAAAATTTATTTTAGAAATAAAATAAAACACTCATTTTAACAGACAAATGTGCTATTGGTTTAAAATCCTAAAACATACTGAAAAAAACCAAACATTTCTGTTAGTTTTCCAGATTTCTTTTATTGGGATGTAAAAAGGCAAATTGGCCACAAGAGGGCGCACCTTCCCACTACATTCTCTTACAGATGTCACATTTACTGTTTATTTCTGGGGTTTTTTTGCTGTTTGAAGCAGTACCAGTTTAGAGGTCCAGAATATAATAATAAATAATTATGTATCCCTGCTTAATTAATCAAAAGTCACAACAAACTGATCAGGATAAATGTTCCTGATGTAAAAAAATGTAGTAAAATATACTCACGGACCTGAACCAAAGGAACCAGGAAGCCTCTTAGAGGATTCACGTCGTGTTTCTTCTGGAACAGGTTCAGATCAGAATACGCTTTGGCAACTAAAAAAAATAAAATATCGTAATGAGTTTGATGTTTAAAGAGCGACTGGAAAGATAAACGTGACGGAGGTCGGGGAGGTAATACTCACATTCATATTTGTTTCCACTCTGCTTTGCCTCGTTCATTTTGTTGGTCAGTTTCGTGATCTGAGGCAGAACGTTGTTCAGTTTGGCCGCCTCTCGCTGACCCTTCACGATGGCGGGAAACATGGCCAAACGGGCCAGAACCGTCCCTGGATGGACAGGCAGGACGTGAAGTTAAAGACAACCTTCTGAGCTAACGAAGGGGGTGCGAAGAAAACATATAGATATAGTTAATAAAAGGTTCTGTTTACCTAAAACGATAGCCCCCCACCAGGGCAGGCCCAGATCCAGGTGAAAGAACTCCAACAGGTTCTGGACCAGACCCACTGGGGTGTAACTGCACAGTCCCAGCTCGACCAGCCGAGGCTCTGCAGCCACAGCCTGCAGGACGTCTGCTGCAGTCGGTGCAGCGCCGGCCACCTGCTCGATGAGGGGCTGCGTTAGAGCAAGGGTGGGGTCCGAAGGAGGAAGAGCAACGCCCTCTAATGCTGAGGTTGCCACGGAAACTGTCTCGACCAGGATCTGGAAACATCAGCGTCAACCACTTTGTAAGTTTAGGTGAGGAAAGTAACTAGTGGCTCGGTTGAATCCTGTATTCGCTCCTCAGTTACCTGTTCAGGAAGTGTCGGTGTGATGACGGGGATCGCGTCAGCAGGCGGAGACACGAAGGACGTCTCCAAGACAGGAGGGCTGCTGATGGCTTCTGCTGCAGGGGGGACTGTTGGTCCTTCATCGGGCGGGATCTGGAAAACAACAAGACTGAGTCAGAACATCTGTAACGTGTTGACTGAATCTAATGATTCGGACTAAAATGGTGAATTTAAAAGAGAAAAAAATGTTGCTGCTTTTTGTTTCTGAATCAAATAATTTTACTTTGTAAGGCTGGATTAAGAGCCCTTCTTTCTAATTATTAGAAAATACACAATAAACACTTAATTTAACTTGTTTGTTCCGAAGATGTTAGCTAAAACTATAACATTAGGTCTGGATGAAGGATTTATACAGTCTTTACTTTGTGAAGATATAATGTTGAAGAAGACTTATTTTAATAGTTCCTTGTAGTTCTGCTTAAAGTGTCGTTTTACTCTCAGCTTCTCAGTCTGTTCCGTAAAGAGGATAAAACTAAATACAATTTATTAGACATTAGGCTAAATCTTCATTGCTTTTTGGCACAACTGTCAAAAATACTTGCATTTGCATTTGACAAAACAGTTTTACTTCTGTGGACCAGTGATTAACATATACTAGTCAAAAAACTGAACATTTTCATTTTATTTAAATAAACATAAAACAGCCACCAAGTAAAAAACACACTTAATTCAGCTTCATCTCATATATGCATGTATGTGTAGATATGCATATATATGTATAGATATATTCTATACTTGAACTCTCTTATTATTTATTTATATGTATCCATTTATTTATTTACTAGACTTTTAGAACTGGGACCTGAGTCCAGATTTCGTACCACAAGAGAGAGCTGGTATGACAATAAAAGATCCTTGAATCCTTGAAGTAAACTTCGTTACAAGTCACTTTACACAAGAAGCCTAAATAAAGCCTTTTTTAAAATATTGACCTTCAGCATGTGAAACCCTCACTTCACCACATGAGTGTAAACCCACCTGTGAGCTGCTGTGTCTGACGGCTGCAGAGTTCAGCCACAGAAACCTTCCATGGTGTCGACGGCTCGGCTGAGCTCGGCTGCAGCCGAACAGCGTGTGCAGCTGGGACCTCTGCAGCCACAGCTGAAGGGACAACAAGACGAGAGGTTGTCAGCAACACACCTTCACTGACCACTTCATCACACCCACAGGGTTAACTGCTCGTTAATACAAAGAGCTCATCAGCCAATCACAAGGCAGCAATTAGTGCCTTTAGGTATGTAGTGAAGAGTAGTGTATATGTGGTGAAGACGACCTGCTGAAATTCAAACAGGGTGTCAGATATGAGGAAGAGAAGGGATTGTTGGTGGTTCTTTGTGCCAGACAAGCTGACTAAACTACTAGGAGTCTAATGACCTGAAGAGATTAAAATCAGCCCAATATTGTCCTAAAAACTTCAGCTATTCTTGTAAAGTTTCTCAAAGCCCCAGTTAATGTGTTCTTGTACCTCCTGTGTGAATTCCACCCTGATTTAAAGACAGCATTCAGGTCTTTCTTCAGTGTCTGGCTGTCAAAGTCACACTCGTTACGCAGCGAGGATGCTAACCGGCTAGCACGTTAGCCGCAGAAAGACGCTGTTTTCGTCCCCGTTTCGGACGCAGAAACAACCCGACACCGGCCGAACCGTCCAACGAACCCACCTGGTTCCGAATGTCTGGAGGAGGACGGCCGCCCCGGCTCGGTTTCCCAGTCTGTCTCAGAAAACACAGCGCTATGCAGCTCGGAGTCACCCCGCTCCTGATGGCCGCCATGTTGGAAATGAGTTGCTACGGAACGCGACAAGGGTCATTCTACTCCGCTTGACGTAACTAATCGCGAACATAAAATATGTTTTCTTGCACGTCTGTGCAATATTTTTTTAAAACGAATTAAAAATATCACATGCACAAGAATATAAGCGAACTGCTTTGAAATGCTTCCTGGTATCACAAATAGCATGATTAGTTTTTAAAAAAATACATTTAACATTATTTTTTATGCAAAATGACAGTCCACCTTCTTTTAATTGTACCGTTTTACTTATTAAGATTTAATAAAAATTATATGTTTTTCACCAGGTCTTAATATTATTCAAACCTAACCTCAATTAAAAAAAAAAACCCACAATAGATTTCATTTAGTCATTTTTATTTAACGAAAGAGAAACCAAAAAAAAAGAAAAGCAAAAAGCTACATGGAAAAACTTCGGCCTTGCTGCTTTAACAGGATTCAAGAGGGAAATGTGACAATAACTTATTTGAATATGCAAGGTATTATTTTTTAAAGTGAACTTCTAAAAATCTTTTTTTAATTTACATTGAACAGGATTTTTGACAACAATGCTTAGGAGCAAACAAACAAACACAACAAAAGAGAAATATTTACAATCTTATAGTCATGAACAGTAAATATGTCTCTTGTTCATTAGGGTACCATAATTTCTCAAATCTTCAACCAAGGATTTGTACAGTAATCATAAATCATGTCATTTATGTGACGTCATCTTTTTCTAGCCTGACTTGTATTCACAGTAGACTAATTATAGTTGAATAATGCAATCGAAGACGTAGAAAATGTATAAAAATAGTGCAAAAAATTCAAATTACTGGAACCGACAAAGACACTTTTATAATGAAATAACAAGAAAACATGTAAATTAGTGAACAGAAACTAAAACCAAAGACGCTGATGACTCATAAAGCGAAAATAAAAGTTGTTTTGGTGTGGTACGAAGAGTCCCGGAGTCCCACACACCCTGAATGCATCAGAAAGCAGATAGAAATGATAAAGCTGATTATCCTGATGGGGTCTGGTGGTGCAGGTGTCCTTCAGCCTCCATGGACCTTCGTCACCATCTGGACCACAGTATCAGACTTGATTCCGTATTTGGACAGAGGTGCTGAGTCCACGTCCAGAGGTTTGTTTTCGTGGATCAGCTGCACGTCACTCACCGATGGACCTGCACACAAAACAGGAAAACACAAAAATAACTCAGCTTGTTAAAGTCTGACTGCGTTGTGGTGAATTTCACACACAAAGCCCAGTGAAAGGAAGAGTCTTCATGACAAATATCTGCAGCTAGATGGAAATAATAAACACGAACTATAGAAAAAAGGAAAGCTAAAAGAAGCAGAATGGTGACAAAAATTAAAAGCAGCATCGGAAGAAAAATAAAAACAGAGCAAGTCTGAGTTTTTGAAGGACCTGAGATCTCAGTGTATTTCTACAGGAAAACATTTGTAAATAAAGTGAAATACTTTAAAACCTATAACCAAGAGTCGCAGCACCACCTCCTGAAGGAGCTGAACATTTTAACCTATGAACAGCTAAAACAGCACAAACTATGCAGAATTTATTATTAAAAAACATCAGAAGACTGAAGTTTTAAAAGCCCAAACATGCCTCATGCAGACTTTACTGTGTTTCTAGAGAAATGAAACTAGTTACCAGATTTGGGAAACCTCTGGACGGCGCACATCTTCAGCTCCAGCACCGTCATCCTGCCCAGAGGCTCCTTGGTGTTGATGTAGCTGATTTCTCCGGCGCTGGAGCAAACAGCGATCTGATCTGTCCTGCACATGATGGATGATCTGTGTGTGTGAGCTGCTCGATCTGAGCTGAGTGGCGATGCTTCTTCTCAAGCCTTGCCTTTATAGAGGCGAGTGACGTCATCCCGTCACCTGAGGAAAGTACCTGCGGTTTTTAAACCGAGCCAGTCGGGTTCAAATCTCGTCTTTTCAAAATAAAGCGCTCAACATCAAAGTAAAACCAGCAGCTCCAGCTCCAGCTCCAAATATATATATGTTCATGTGCTGCATGAACATATATTTGGTTTAGCGAATGTTGGTTTTATTTTGAGCCTATATAAAATTAATGATTTTGTTTTGTTTCCTTCTGCGCCATCAAATGAAAACCAAAACAAAAAGTCCCTCTTCAGTATACGGACTCGGAAAGCACCTGACTTTATTTGCTTTCAATCTTTTTTTCAGCTGATGTCATTGTAGGACCATATATTATCATCACTATTATTATTTTTAACATATACTAAATTGTTTATTTTACTAAAAAAAATTAGATACGGCTGGGAAAGTGGCGCTACAAAGTGAATGTTTTAAATCCAACATGCGAAGTTTATCAAATAAAAGAAGTATCTTTTGGAATAAAATGATTTTAAAACGATTTTATTGTCAATATTATTGTTTTGACCCCCCCAGCAGGCTTCCTGTCGCTCGGCTCACTGCGCAGACTCAGACCGTGTGTGTGACGTCACCAGCAGCCGGGCAGAGCTCAGCGGCGCAGCTCCGACAGACGGAGGAGAGATGGCCAAGGACCTGTCACAGTTCAGCGCTCTGCTCAGGTAAAACTCTGTTTTATTCTGTTAAAGACACGCCGAGATGTTAAATAATCCTCTCTCTCTCTGTCGGTGAAACTGTCTGCTCCGACTTTTTTTACTCCATCGGTGTTAAAAGTCATCAGATAAACTCTGAAAGTCTTGTTTCTGATAGAAGTGCGATGCGTTCAAGTGCCGCCTGATTTCTCAGCTCTGCGCAACTTTAAGCGAGTTTAATATGTTAAAGGAGGCTGAAAGTCGTGCTCCTGAAAATGAAAATTAAAACTTCGTGTCTCTCTGTTTTTCCATCGTCAGATCAATGCACAGACAAAGGATGGGTTTGTTTTTCTCTACTACACCGACTTTTCACGACCCAAATGATTCTCTGCTTAAACCCGTCGACATACTAGAGTGTAAGTAGCCACTGCTTGATTACATACTTTGAAAAATAAAAGCAAAGCAGATCATGTTAGTCATTATAACTGGATAAAGTCTGATTCAGTGGACTCGTCTGCAGGGGCGGCTCCAGGAAGTTGTAACTTCACTCCACAGAAGTGTTATGACCCAAAGGATTCCTCGATTAAATTTGTCGACAGAGAGGACGATTTAGACTGTAAGTAGCCTTTATTTGATTATTTACTTAAAACTACAACCAAAACAGATAATGTTAGTTAGTATAACCGAGTCTAATGCAGTGGAGTCATCTGCAGGGGCGGCTCCAGGAAGTTTTCAAAGGGGGGCCAGATGGGGGCCACTAATAATCTTAGGGTGGCACACCAAAACTAAAAGCCAGAACAGAATGACAGAAAACTATAAACTATTTGAAAAATACTGCAATATGGAAGTTAAGTAACTTTCTGATATGAACTTAGTTTTGTTTTTATTTTACAGTTCATATTACTAATTAAGAACAGCACAGTCACACCTTGCTAAAACTTACTAAATTGTAAAATTGTTGCCAATATTCAATATAAATGTTACACGAGCAAAGAACAGTAAAACTGCTGCAGTAGTTAAAGTGTGGTTTTGTAAGTCAGGGGAGCTCTGGTCTAATGAGTAAAGTTAAATATAAAACCTGTATATTTGTTCTTATTGGATAATAATTGCTCTGTGTTTGTATGTTTTCCTCAGTTCTGTGTGAAGATTTCCCATCTCCGAGGGCTCAGATGTCCTGTGGTCATGCTGTGACCCCGATGTCTCTCACCAACTGGTGTCTCAAGCAGCTGGAACAGGTACTAATGTGGAAAATCGTCACATGAAAAATGTTAAAATTCAACGTATTGCACGAGAAGAACACTGGAGATGTATTTTGCACTTTCTAAACCTGTTTTGGGAAAATTAAATGATATCTTGTACAGTTTGCAGTTTCACATAACATGTGAAAAACATGTTAAAGCAATAGTTCAGAGCTTTTGAAATGAGGTTCTGTAGAAAAGTCGCGAACAGTTAATATCTTACCTGTCGTAGGTCAATGTTTGAACAACCTTAATCTGGAAAAATACTTTAATTTTGACTGGACTGACAAACTGACAACTAGTCCAAACCTGACCAAAGTGGATCTTAAAATGTAATGAACCCCTCCCCCCCAAAACAATATTTACATCACTGCTTGTTTTGCATTAGATGGTAATTTACATAAAATTAAGTGCAGCTTGGGGCACTTGCTGCAGAAATATCCTCATATTTCTGAAAGATTAACGGTATAATGTAAAGTTGATGATAATTAAAGGTTTATAAAACAGCTTTAACATGAAAAACTCTTAAACATTTGAGACTAGAGTTGGTTTGAAATTACAGCAGCCCAGTTTGGGCTCATCCCTGCTCAGACCAGCCATTAGCTTGTCAACCTGGTCAGAATTAAGCTGTATTTGTCCAAACCGAGGTCGTTCACAGCTCTATCTACAGCAGGTAAGATGGTAATTGCTTGTAACCTTTCCTCAGAACCCCACATCAAAACATCTGAGCTACCCCCTTAAATTATTGTGTTTTTCTGTATGGGCTTGTAAAGGCTTGTATCTAAAATGTGAATTAATTGTTTGTTTTTGATCTTTCAACACTTTAAAGGGTGAAAGCAAGTTTGTGTGTGGCCAGTTTGGTTGTGGTGCTAAGTGGTCGTATAAGGAGGTCTGTAAGATGGCTCTCCTGACCCCTGAAGAAAAGAAGCACTTTGAGAAAACCATGGCCCAGAACACTGCTGAAAGCAGAAAGGTACGTCTCATTTTAGCCTCTGTTTTTAAACATCTGTTACTCTGAATGCTAATCACACGGTAATAATAAGTCTCTCTGTTGTTTCCCTTGTTTTTCTCCATCTGCCACCTCAGTGTCCTGAATGTAAGACCCCAGCTGTGAGACAGAGTGAAAATAATCTTTGCGTTTGCTGCCAAGTCTGCACAGCAAAGAAAGGACACATCTATGAGTTCTGCTGGCAGTGTCTGAGGGAGTGGAAAGGTCCGAAGCCGCGCTCAGACCGCTGTAGAAACGTCCACTGCTGCAACTCGGCTCTGAAAACACTGAAAACCTGCCAAGAGATCACCTTTGGGCCTTTGAAAGGAGTCATCACGTGCCCCTCCGTCCGAGCCTGTCCCACCTGTGGCTCGCTGCTGGAGCATAAACAAACTCACTGCAAACATCTCACCTGCCCTCGGTGCAGGGTCAAGTTCTGCTTCGTGTGTCTGAAGACTTTTGCTCAGTGTTCAAAAACAAGCCGCCTTTCAGAACTCTGCTCTAAAGGTGTCGCTCGCAGACAGACTTCGATACCTGTGTGGAACAAGAAATAGTCCTGTGAGATGATTACTGCGGGGGTTCTGTATGTTACCCTCTGGAAAAGAAGCTCATCTGTTGAAATGTCTGTAATCATAAGAGTTTGTGTTCTGAACATAAAACAACAACAAGATTTTTTTGGCCCTTTAGTTTTTTCTTTAAACAGTTTATTTGTAAAATCAACAATGCCTGACCTGACATGCCTGCGATTTCCTGCGTAGCACCAGAAGCCTTATTTTCGTCTCGTTGCCTCAAAGGCAAATGCAGGACACAAATTTACACAAGGAAGAGACCTTCTCGTCACAGATGAACAAGTTACCATGACATTGGTGGACATTCTGGTTCCACGTTGTTTTTTCTCTGGCTCCAAACAGCCTCAACGGGTGACACAAACAGAATCGGGTGATGTTTGGCATTTATTTACATAAATATGGGTGGCCTTTCCTCTAATCGCTTTCCTCGTTTAAATGAAGCCAAACTGCTTCAGCTCAGAGAAACGTTTGGTTGGTTGGGAGTCTGTTGATTCACTTTTGGAACTTCCTACAATGACTTTTTAAGACTCAACATTTTTTCTTAAACTGTACATAGAAACACTTTATGTTCTCAACATGAAACATAATAAAGCTCTGTAATTACACTGATTTTTGTATTTTTCTGCTTTAATCCTTTTGCTTCACTGTGTATTAGAGTTGGTTTTATTGTCTCTGTAAGTCATCTTTTAAAAAAAAATAAAATACAGCTGTTTGACTATAAAATAAATTTGAATCCTTGTCGTTTATAAAGAAATTCAGACCATTTTCTCACCTATAATCTTTGCTGTAAAATATGACAAACTTATTTAGGTTAACAGCATTCTTATGAGTAACTTGAATTAGTTTTTACTAAATAAATTCTAAACGCTTGTTGGTTTCATTATTTCCTAGTATAATTTACTTTAAGGTCCAAATTTCCGAGAAGTCTTTGTTGGGATTTTTTTGTTTTTGTTTTGTCTCTGATCAGAATGAAAACAATGCAAACTAGAAGTCTTCCACTCAAACAAGGTGAGGCAAAGTTTGGCACAGATCATACGGCACGTGACCTTATTTCTTTTTACTTTCTGTATCGATGGTTCCCTTTGTTCTGTTCGACCTTATTTATCTCCAGTCAGATCAGATCTGGAAACCACCTAAAACACCAGCATCGGTGTTTGTTATCCGACTGCAGCAGTTTTTGTTGACAGTCTCATCTTGTACTTTCCACCGCTTGAATTCCAGAGTCCAAAAGTGTAATTTGATCTCCATGCCTTCCAAAAGTGGAGCCATAAACCGATAACCAAAACAGGGCTGTAAAAGCACCATTACTCGGAAGGTGATTTATTTTAATCGATACCGAAAAAGAAAGTAAAAATATTGAATAAAATCTTTGGGGAATTCCACACGGGTGAGGTTTGCATATTTGGTGTTTGATACTTCATCAAAGTCAGAGTACCTGACATGATAACAGTTCAGCTTTCTGTACAACATATTATCCTTTAAGCATTTCTATTTCTTTGTTTTATTCTGCAGGTTTTTCTGATGCGAGATATCCACTTATTACAATAGTTGTTGATGGTTTGTGTCTCTTCTAGAGCCGTTTTGCAGTGGTTGCTTAAAGTTAAAGAATACAGAGAAACATTGTGTTTAACTCTAAAAAGACGGTTGTCATAATGGCTGCAACTAAGGAGGATCAGAAGAGAAACCTTCCATCACTTTATTAAGCGGAGTAAGTGTTAGACGTGATGATTAAAGTGAAACATTTCGGTCATATCATCAGGAAGGCCCTATGTGACAATGTGCAGCTTCCTTGTTCCAGTCTGTTTACACAAGTTTAGGTGTGAGCACACATTGTGTCTGGTGTCCCATTGTATCTGTTTGTTTTTTACAGCCTATTTGTGGTGAAATTACAGTAAAGTCAACATGAGAAAAACTTCAGGGTGCTTCCTAAACTCTGCTCAGGCTTCCATTACGGACAGTCACATGTTTGTTTTCAGTAATGTTCCCACCTTTTAATGCCAGGGAATTTTATGCACAAACTAATGTGTCAACAGGTTACTTTAAAAAGCATCGTCTTAATGGCTTCAAATGAACCAAAGTGATACTAATCAATATATAGCTTCATAATCCTGAAAAAACAAAAACTGGCTTGTGTGCTATAATACCTGCAGTTTTTATTTGAATGTAACATATACATTGTTTTCTCCTGTTGCTCTCTTATTTAACTTTCTTTTATTTAGATTTTTAGGAGGTTTGATGTGAGGGACAATGTGCTGGTGCGGGCCCAAACCTCAGAACTCAGTCTTTAATGTGGTGCAATGGTCTTGCTTTAGCCTTTTCCTAAGAATAATATCAAAATAATCATCTAAGAGTACTATTGGCTAAATGCACATTGCTGTAGGCCAGCACTCTTCAACAAGCCCACAGGATGGACATGGCCTTTTTAAAAATTTATTTGGCCCCACAAAACTGCCAAAATCCCAAACTGATTTGTCTGAATATAATAATAAACATATAAATATCAGAGATACATCCATACCATCTGATCTGTGCAAAAGGCTGCAGGATGAACAGAACCCAAAGTCAAAAGTGTCAAGATGTCTCTTTCAGAACAAAAATAATGGGAAATAGATTTATAGACTTGTCAACTTGAAAGCAAATGAACTAAAAAGTATTTAATTCCTTCACTTTGCCAACAGCAAATATGTTGTGAATGACTCTCAGCTACTACCACACCAAACTTCAGCTCAATATCTGTAAAACTGAACTGGACTGACTCAAGAACGTGATCAGATGTACGTCTTCACCCAGTGATGACCTTCTGCAAGTTTCTTAAAATTTCATCCAGTGTTTCATGAGATACTTTGGTAAACAGACACACACATCCAAGAAGAACATTTTAATAATCTTTTGTTACAATTCACATAATGATATCTTATCAAATATCACTTATTTGTTTCTCTAAACACAATGGTTACAGTTCAGTTTTATCTTTTTATCACATTTTTTCCCCCCCCAAGTACTGGGAAGATCAAAAACAACATTTCTCAGTAAAACGTATTATAGGTCCAGTATTTGGAGAATTGTCTCCAACTTTCTATCAAAGAAGCAGTTTTACCTAAAAGACAGGAGGCTCTGACATTTCATTTATTTATTTACAGAGCCTAATGAGGCGTGATGAAGGTTTCAGGTTACATTTCTTTCACAATTTGTTTCAGGTTACATCAGATTCTTACCTAATGAAAAGCAAAGCACATAAAATAAAGACTTATCACACATATAAAAAAAGTTTAAATAAAAAAATCCCCAAAGGAAAACCAAAACCAATGACATGATGACTCAAAGCACAGATCACTTTAGGATTAACATGTTTGTTGTGATGCAAAAGGATCTTTTTGCATCCACTAACAGTAGTAAAGTCTGAGAGAAAAGAATGAGGTAAAAGTCACAGTCGGTAGCGCTGCTGGTCCGTCAGCCTCCGCTCACCTTCTTCACCACCTGGACCACAGACTGATGCTTGATGTTGTAGTCGGACAGCCGAGCAGAGTCTTTGTCCAGAGGCATGCCTTCGTGGATCAGGCTTACATCCCCAACTAATCCTGCAAGCAGAGAGAGAGAAAAACAATTATACCAGTGTTATTTATTTAAATGAACCACATTTACAGTCTAATGATGTGGTGCAGAAAGCAGAAAGTTGTACAGGAGTAAAGTGATTCATCAGCTGAAATAAAATGATCAGTAAAATCTGAATCAAGACAACAGGATGAAATGATTCACATAATGTCCATCTATTTTCCTGAACACATTTTGCTTCAAAAGCTGTACTCCTTTGCCTACTTCTTAAAGTTAAAGTGCAGAATTAGCTGGTTTAGGTGTCAGATGCTGCAGTTCTTTTATCTAATAAATAGGTTCATTACCTGCATTGAGGAATGTCTGCACCGCCTGCATCTTCAGCTGCTGGACAGTCATGTCTTTCAGCTTGGTGTTACGGGGTCTGATCAGCTTCAGCTCTCCATTGTAGGAGTTAAGGAGAAGTTCTGATTTACACATCTTTTCCTCGTCTGTGAGCAGCTCGATCCTGGTGCTAGTTCTGAAGAATGCTGTTCTCCTTACCCAGCATGGCTTTTTATTGGGTGAAAAAGAAATTGACTTAGAAGTGTCAGTGCGTCAGCAGAATCCCCAGAAAATCCCTTGTTGTTTACTTTCACTCTCTCCCTGACAAGAAAATCATGTGACTTTTTGTAAGATGGTTGTGAGTTTAATGGTCTAATTCAGTCTCCACTGGAAAAGTCCCAGAGCTGTGATTCTGATCATATCACCCAGCTGCAGCTTAAACTTCAGCTGCTGTTTGGCTTGTTTCAGCCTTTAGTCTGCAGCTAAAGAGAGATGACGCACCACCGCGCGGCATTCAGCGCCCTGCTCAGGTAAAAATATCGTTTTATTCACAGAAATGCAGGTTTTATCTGGTTGTAGAGCCCTGGTCCGACCTTTATTACAGTAATATTTAAAGTCGGTGCAGACAATACGGACACATTTTACCTGTTTGACGAAACCCGCTCCATCGAGTGTGCGCATTTGGATGCAAATAAGATGCGTTTGGGTACAATCTCGTTTCACTTTGCACAGTTTTACGTAGCTGCACCCAAACATGTCTGACTGTAAAGTTAGTCATGTCCTGAAATTGAAAATTAAAACTTTTATTTCTCTGTTTTTTTTCCACACGAGGGTCAGGCAGTTTATAAGGATGGGAATGGAGAGCTCTGCTCCACAGAAGTGTTACGACCCAAATGACTCCACTCTTAAATTTGTGGACGGAGAGGACGAGTTGGACTGTAAGTTCTGCTGTTTCTGTTTGAGTTCTTATAAAATTAAAGGCGGTGAGTAAAATCATTGTTGTCTCTTTTCGCCTTTCAGCGGCGGATGACTGGAATGTAACTAACTGGTTGGTTAAACACAGCAGGAACTAATAAATAAGGATTATTAAGAAAATTAACATAGTTGTCACTTCAGTGGACAGTTGTTTAAAAGCTATTTTCTTGTGTATGCTCGGGTTTTTGTGTTATAACTGCGTATTGACCACTTAAGTGGACACTAGTGAATCGTGCTTACACTGCCATCTACTGGCCGTCCACTGTACGTGCAGCAACCTAAACTAAAAATAACATTTTTACAAAACTGTTTTTTTCCCCATCATTTTTAAATGCTCTAAGACAAATAAAAACACTTTTGGGGGAAATCCTGGCTGAAGTTATTATAACTAAATTATAAAAGGGTAAAAGTTATTGACATTTTTGTCTCTTTGTGTGTTTTCCTCAGTTCTGTGTGAAGGTTTCTCATCTCTGAGGGCTCAGATGTCCTGTGGTCATGCTGTGACCCCGATGTCTCTCACCAACTGGTGTCTCAAGCAGCTGGAACAGGTCCTGTCAGCTAAAGAGAACTACTGGTAGGACTTGTCTTTATATGGGAATCTGGTGATTCATTTTGAACTTTTCTCATTTTAAAGGGTGAAAGTAAATTTGTTTGTGGCCAGTTTGGTTGTGGTGCTAAGTGGTCGTATAAGGAGGTCTGTAAGATGGCTCTCCTGACCCCTGAAGAACAGAAGCACTTCAAGAAAACTATGGCCAAGAATGCTGATAAACGCAGAAAAGTATGTGCCTTTTATTACATGAACTTGAAACTTTTAGTTTTTCCCAAAAGTTGTGTTTTCAAAGGTGACAATTAATTTCAATCTTTGTTTTTCTCCATCTGCCACCTCAGTGTCCTGAATGCAAGTCCCCAGCTGTGAGACAGAGTGAAAATAATCTTTGTGTTCGCTGCCAAGTCTGCACAGCAAAGAAAGGACACATCTATGAGTTCTGCTGGCAGTGTCTGAGGGAGTGGAAAGGTCCGAAGCCGCGCTCAGACCGCTGTGAAAACATCGGCTGCTGCAACTCAGCGCTGGAAACACTGAAAACCTGCCCAGAGATCACAACTGGTCATCTGAAAGGATGTCCCTCCATCCGAGCCTGTCCCACCTGTGGCTCACTGCTGGAGCATAAACTAAATGGCTGTGAACAGATCAGGTGTTCTCGATGCAAGTTTGACTTCTGTTTTGTGTGTCTGAAGACATCTTTTCAGTGTGAGATGTTAGCAGAATCATACACCTGTGGCGTTGCCCCCAGACAGACCTCTGTTCCTGTGTGGACTTAGAAATGATGCTTTGGTAACAGACCTGCTTATGTTGTTTGATTCAGAATGAGTTTTAATCAACCAACACAGATGAGACTTGCTGTATTTTCAATCTTTGGTCTTAGAGAACTGAAACTATGTTTTTGCAAAGAACCATACAACTGGACAAAAGATTACAAATAATGCTGGATATTTTTTCTCATTCTGCACATAGGAAGCAATGTTTCCAAACTGAAACATATAAATAAATCTCTGCAGCTGCACTCAAGGTTGTTTTTGTTCCTTCTTTTCTTTCATAGATTTTATGTGATGTGAGCCTGTTTTATACTCATAACAAGTTATTTTCATTTAAATAAAACTCAAAGGTTTCTTCTGATCAAAGTTAGGATATAAATTATAAAACTGTGTTGATTTTTGCATTGTTGTAAATCACATTTTGAAGGTAAATCAAAGCTGGATGTAAAATGCTTTTAATCTGAGTGCATCCCAATAAATTATCTATAAAAACTTTACTCTTAAAGTCACGTCCTTTTTAAACTTAAGAGGGAATCTTTTAGCAGTTGAGCTGGTGCTGGAAACACTGAAGACAACAATTTTACAATAACATGAACAGTAATTATTATTGTACCAAAATAAAACACATGGTCATTAACTGGTCCATGAAATAAAAAAATTAAAATTTAAATAATAAGAAAACCACTTTTCTCACGTGGTTTTTACTAAAAATACATTATTTTACCATTCTGCCTGCTTATTAACATTAAACAACATTACTATTATTATTATATACTTGTATGTAATTCCTAACATGAACAGCTTTAAGATCAAAATTTTCCAGGAGTCCTTGTTCATTTGTTCTTTTTTTATTTAAACAAAACAAAGAAACAAAGAAACAAGAAAAACAATGATGTAGATGAGAAGTTCAGTCTTCATTCCTAAGAAGACAAGACAAAGTTTGGCACAAACCATTGGACTACAGAGATCTTGTTTCTTTTTTACTGTTTCTTTGTTTCTGTAGACGGCAGCTGTTTCTGGTCAGATGAAATCTGTAAAACACCTAAAAGACCAGCCTTGGTGTTTGTTATGCAGCCGTAACAGTTTTTATTTACTTTATTACTTTAACTCCAGTTTAAAACTTCATTTAAACTCCATGTTCAAAAAGCTGCCTTTCAAAAGTAAAGCCATGAACTATTAACCAGAATAAAGCTGTAAAACTGCTGCACGTCGTCACTCTGAAGGTCATGTGATTTATTTTAATCGATACAGAAAACTGAAAGCAAAAATAGAAAAAAGCAGAAAAACAAACAAGCCTTTGGGGAACTTCCAAGCAGACATGGCGTGCAGGTTTGGTGTTTCCTGGTTACTTCAAGGTCAGAACATTTGACCAAAGAACTGAAAACATGAGTCTGAACTTTCTGCAAGTCATTCTGTTTATTGTACAATATTTTAATTTCCAGCTGTTACAGATGCCCCAGTTTTATTTGTTATCCATGTCCTTCATTGTCTTTTTTTATAAACTAAATGAGTATAAAATTAATGATTAATTATTTGATGCTGATGAGTTTGTCATTCTGTCTCAATCTGCCGTTTGTTTAGAGTTTGTTCAAGTTATGGATTGAGATGTTCGGCTGTAAAAGCTGAGCAGCTGAGGTCGCCCACCAACAAATTACTAAAAGATAAAAACACAGTGAGACGGAAAAAACATCCTTATGTATTTAAACTATTTTGTATGTATTTCTTTTGTAAATGCAACCTTTAAAACAAGAGAGATTTAAAAGGCCCTTTTAATCAGTTTTGTAATATTTTAATTTATTATTTTACTCTTGATGATAACAATAAAGGGTAAATGTTATAACTTCTGCTTGAATTTGTGCACCAATGTCTTTTTCTTGAACATTTGCTTTTTCTTGCTCTTTTTTTCCTCATTAAATTTCTTGCACAAAATCAAAACACAAACCTTTCATTTAAACTTAAAAACAAGGAAATTTATTTTAGTTTTGATGAAAATGAAAAAGCACGACAGCATCTGAGCGAGACAACATGAAACCGAAAAACAGTAAATAAATAAAAAAAACAGCGTATATATTGAACCCTCTCGTGGCCTTCGGGTCACATTGACCCAGAGTTATAAGAACTTCTCTGCCTCTATCCATCTCTCTCTGAGGGCTTCAGGAGGGTAAATATAAACACAACTTCCCATTATTTTTTATTATTATTAATTAATAATTATTATTATTATTTCCTTCATCAAAAGAAAGATTCTGGCCCCTGTGCAGATTTTGTTGCTGACCCTGTTCTGTTTCTACAAACTAATATAGCGACACACAGTTTATTTTAAATGCACAAACGATAGTGAAGTTAAATATTTTTTAAAGCCTATCATGCCTGTTTTTATACAGCCTATATGTGGTAAAATTACAGCAAAAAACTATTGAAGAAACTTCAGTTTTCAGTTAAAGATCTTGATTTTTGCTCAGACTTTCAGTATAAACGGCTTCATGTTTGTCTCCAGTAATGTTCCCACCTTTAACCACCTTAAATAAGGAACAATATTTACAGAATGTATGTGTCAGTGGATTAATTTAAAGACTGATCTTAATGGCTTTAAATAAACCATCGCTAAGTGGTTGAAGGGTTAAAGGTTAGAAAACCTGGAAACATTGGAACAAACACCAGTGTGTGAACTTTAATAAGTAAAGTTTTCTATAAAATGTAATGTAGACACTCTTTGCTCCGATTAGTCCTTGATTTTTAACGATTTTAACTTCACATTCATTTTCTGAGCAGCTTGTTGGGTTTAATGTTTCCTTATGATCACCACACTGAGTAAAATTAAAGCATCTGTGGCTGGGAAACAACTTCAGAGGAAACCATTTTATTACCCCTTTAGTGACAGTTCACATAATTATATCTTCTCAAATATCACTTCTTTGTTTCTCTAAACACAACGGTTACAGTTCAGTTTTATCTTTTTATCATCACATTTTATCACCAAAGTACTGGGAAAATCTAAATAACATATCTCAGTAAAACTTATCATCGGTCCAGTATTTGGAGGATTTTCTTCAATTTTGTATCAAAGAAGCAGTTTTACCTAAAAGACGGGAGGCTCTGACAGTTCAGGCATCAGAAAGTGAAGCTGAAAGCATTTTGAGATCCTCTCATGACCTTTGCCTGCTTGATGGCGCTGATAAAAACATGATTGTTTCGTCTTACAATAAACTTTCTGGATTCTGAAGGTTTTTATTTACAGAGCCTAATGAGGTGTGATGAAGGTTTCAGATTACATTTCTCTGACCCTTTGTTTCAGGTTACATCAGTTTCTTACCTAATGAAAAACAAAGCATTTAAAATAAGGACTTGCCTCAGATGTAAAAAAAAAAAAAAAAACAGAACAAAGAAAAGCCAAAATCAATGACATGATGACTCAAAGCACAGATCACTTTAGGATTAACATGTTTGTTGTGATGCAAAATAGTATTTGACAGTAGCAGAGTCTGAGGAAAAGAATCAGATAAAAATCACAGTCGGTAGCGCTGCTGGTCCTTCAGCCTCCGCTCACCTTCTTTACCACCTGGACCACAGACATGTGGTTGATGTTGTAGTCGGACAGAGGAGCAGAGTCTTTGTCCAGAGGCATGCCTTTGTGGATCAGTCTTACATCCTCAACTGGTCCTGCAAACAGAAAGGAATAACTATAGGAAGCCACACTCTCCATAAAATCATTGTTACTAAGAGTGAGAATAAGGATTAAAGTGATTCATTTAATGTCCTTCTATTTTCCTGAACATATTTCGGTTTAAAAGCTATACTTTTTTTGTCTATTTCTGATATAAAGTGCATAATTTGCAAGTCAAGGTGCTTAATTTTTTAATTTAATAAATAGGTTCATTACCTGTATAGGGAAACGTCTCTAGCACCTGCATCTTCAGCTGCTGGACAGTCATGTCCTTCAGCTTGGTGATCACCTTCTGCTCTCCATTATTGGAGTTCAGAATTAGTTTGTGTGGTGAAGCAGAGTCACCCTCCAGAGGCTTCTCTTCTTGGATCTGGCTTTCACCACCCTCAACTATTACTGCAAACAGACACACAGAGAGAGAAATAACTACAAGAAGCCATGCTCTTTATGAAATTAATGTTAGTACCTTAAATGAACCACATTTACAGTCTAATTATGTGCTGCAGAAAGCAGAAATTTGCTCAGGACTGAAATGATTCATCAGCGGAAATAAAATAATCAGTAAAATCTGAATCAAGACAACAGGATGAAGTAATTCACATAATGTCCACCTATAACCTGAACACATTATGGTTTAAAAGCTGTTCTTTCTTTTTGCTATTTCTGATATATAAATTCCATAATTTTCAAGTCAGGTGCTATCTTTGTAAAATTTAATAAATAGGTTCATTACCTGCGTTGCGACACTTCACCACCTGCATCTTCAGCTTTGGAAAGACATCTTTTGACCTGGGTATGATCAGACCTTCACCATCCTCATCTAATTAAGAAAACAGACAGAGAGAAAGAGAAATAAATATAGGAAGCCATGCTCTCTATAAATCAAATGTTAGTTCCTTAAATGAACCACATTTACAGTCTTATGATGTGGTAAAAAAAGCAGAAATTTTCTCAGGACTGAAGTGATTCATCAGCTGAAATAAAATGATCAATAAAATCTGAATCAAGACAACAGGAAGAAGTGATTCAATGTCCATCGATCTATTTTACTAAATGCATTTTAGTTTAAAAGATAATTTTTTTATCACCTGTTACTTACATAAAAAGTGCATAGTTTGGTGGTTTGAGTGTCGGGTGCTGCAGCAGTAGAGACTAAATTTTAGTTTAGACATTCATTTCCTGAATCGATAACCACACGAATGTTACGATTAGCTGCACATTTTATTAGGAAGAACTACTTTGTGAGGCGAATGATTTTTTTTTTTTGTCCATCTCACCTCTCCTTAAATACCTGCTGTGCTGCAATTATTTTATTGAATAAATAGATTCATTACCTGTATTGGGAGCAATCTGTTGTCCTTTCACGTTATCTGGGTTGAAGATACATGGTGTGGACAGTATATGAACTAATGGATTCGGAGGCATCCTTCGGCCGTGTGTGAGCTGCTGGAGTCTGGTTCGGTCTCTGAAGAATGCTGCTGCGTTGTCTCTGAACAAAACTTTTTATATGGATGAGAGAACTGCTGTCACTTTCGTTTTTGATGTTGTTATTATGTAACTGAGGAGACAGTTAAAGAAACTGACCTATTTGTGCGTGAAATTTACTCGGTTGTCTCTGTTTATTTTAACACTTCACACATAATCACATTTGGGTCCTGCAAAGTTTGCCTCTCTTGTTGGGAAATTCTGAATTTTTAAAATATGTTAACTTTAACCATTTACAATATGATTTCATTTAACTCACCGGTTAAAATTTTGACAATTTTGTGTGTTGTCAAAACAAATCATCTGTAGTAAAAAAAATAAATTAAAGACATTAATTCAATAAAAGCTGGATTCAGAACAGGCAGGGCCATTAGAGAAGCAGGACTTGAAACACTGATGTGAGTCTGAGTCTCGTTGCTTGTTAGTCCATAAATATTGTAATAAATAAATGATATGGGCTGCATGTTTTATCATTATAATAAAGTTCATTGCTTTTATTTTGATCATACTGGGTGGAAAAAACAAAACAAAACGAAACAGCTTTTGTGCAGCGGAAAAGTCCCTTGATGTTTACTTTCACTATCTGTTATGAACAGAAGAAATCATGTGACTTTTTGTAAAAAACAGGCACAAACTCAGAGCGGTGACTCAGCTGCAGCTGAAACTTCAGCTGCTGTTTGGCTTGTTTTAGTCTGCAGCTAAAGAGAGACGACTCACCACCTCACCGCATTCAGTGCTCCACGCAGGTAAAACATCATTTTAATCAGAGGAACGCACATGGCAATAAATGTTTAATATAAATTAAAATGTTAAATGTGACCCGTGCTGGCAAAGTGAGTCACAATGAGGAACTTTTAAATATTGAGATATTATTATTGTCAAATAATATTAATCTCAAAAGCTTCAAAATGAGAAGTAGTTTGTTGAAATGTGTCCATTTATGACCTGGTCTGGCAACAAGCTAAAGTGCAGGTTTGAAAAACAAATTTTAAATGATGTAGAATGATGTAATCAGGTTAAGCTCTGTATTTAAAAAAGAGGATCCCCGAGCTTTGCTATGACACCAAACTGGCACTGGAGAGCTCCTTCAGAGAGAAACTTCATTCCTGTGGCTGTCAGACCGCACAACCAACAGAGCTCACAGATGAGCACTGCCCCACCCCTCTAAGAAGAAAATAAACACCCACCATTCATGTGCAACACTGTCTTTTTCTGTAGGATATGTATGTAACTATGTGTAAATCGGTTTTTATGTATAGCCACATATTATGAACAAATATGTATATCTATCTCTTCCCTTATAGGTAGATATCTTTTATTTAACTTTGTTACAGTGTAAATTAGATGTATACTTCTGTTCTCTGCTTTAATCATGAATTCCCCCCTTGGGGGACAAAAAAAGGCTTATCTTATCTTATCTTATCTTATCTTATCTTATCTTATCTTATCTTATCTTATCTTATCTTATCTTATCTTATCTTATCTTAAAGATTATACAATGAAGTTTCCTGATGGTACAGGAAGCCGGCATAAAAAAATGGCCAGTTTCAAAGGAAATGAATAGGAAATTAAAATATTTTTTTCTGAAGACATATCTTTTAGAAAACTTTGATTCAATGGTAGAATAGGAAGATTATTTGCTTCTTTAGTTACTGGAAAAATCTACATTTTAACAATTTTTTTTTTTGCATCACAGCTTGAGTTAACTTGGACTCATTTTGCCAGCAAGAGTCACAAATGTAAATCTAAATGTTAAATCAGTCACGGCCAACCAAGGCTGCGATCTAAATATTTAAACAGTTAGATATATCATTTAACATTTAGATATAACGTTCAACTTATGTATTTATACAAAAAAAAAATCATTTTTGTGAGAAAAATGTGCAAAATGTAAGGAAAGTGAGCTAAATAACACAAATGTGTTAGTAACATTATTGAATGCTGGACTTTACAGCTAGAGCCTCATTGTTTTACCTTTGTTGGTGCACCGCCCTGGTCTGACCTCGACTACAGTAGTGTTTAAAGTCAGGGCAGGCAATATGGACACATTTTATCTGTTTTTCAAAATCCACTCAATCGAGTGTGCGCCATGTTTGGATATAAATAAGAAACGTTTGGGTACAATCTTGTTTCGATTTAAGCAACTTTAAGTAGCTGCACTCAAACATGTCTGACTGTAAGGTGTGCTCCTTAAATTGAAAATAAAAGCTTTTATTTCTCTGTTTGTTTTGTCACACGAGATTCAAGCAGCTCATAAGGATGGGATCGGACAATTCAACTCCACAGAGGTTTCCCAATCCGAATGTTTCCACACTTCAATCTGTGGACAAAGAGGACAACTCTGCTCCACAGAAGTGTTATAACCCAAATGATTCCACATTTACATTCGTGGACAGAGAGGACGAGTTAGACTGTAGGTTCTGCTGTTTCGTTTTAAGATCTTATATAATTAAAGGCAGTGGTTTATGAGATATTTTGCTAACAAACAAACAAACAAACAAACAAAAAAACCCAGAAACACAAAGACATGGGTAATAGTGTTATTATCTGTCTTTACCTTGATAACTGCAATATAACTGTGACTTGATGAGTAAACAGAGCAGAGTTTAATGAATAAAGTTTAATATGAAAATGAAAGTTATTGACATTTTTGTCTCTTTGTGTGTTTTCCTCAGTTCTGTGTGAAGGTTTCTCATCTCTGAGGGCTCAGATGTCCTGTGGTCATGCTGTGACCCCGATGTCTCTCACCAACTGGTGTCTCAAGCAGCTGGAACAGGTCCTGTCAGCTAAAGAGAACTACTGGTAGGACTTGTCTTTATATGGGAATCTGGTGATTCATTTTGAACTTTTCTCATTTTAAAGGGTGAAAGTAAATTTGTTTGTGGCCAGTTTGGTTGTGGTGCTAAGTGGTCGTATAAGGAGGTCTGTAAGATGGCTCTCCTGACCCCTGAAGAACAGAAGCACTTCAAGAAAACTATGGCCAAGAATGCTGATAAACGCAGAAAAGTATGTGCCTTTTATTACATGAACTTGAAACTTTTAGTTTTTCCCAAAAGTTGTGTTTTCAAAGGTGACAATTAATTTCAATCTTTGTTTTTCTCCATCTGCCACCTCAGTGTCCTGAATGCAAGTCCCCAGCTGTGAGACAGAGTGAAAATAATCTTTGTGTTCGCTGCCAAGTCTGCACAGCAAAGAAAGGACACATCTATGAGTTCTGCTGGCAGTGTCTGAGGGAGTGGAAAGGTCCGAAGCCGCGCTCAGACCGCTGTGAAAACATCGGCTGCTGCAACTCAGCGCTGGAAACACTGAAAACCTGCCCAGAGATCACAACTGGTCATCTGAAAGGATGTCCCTCCATCCGAGCCTGTCCCACCTGTGGCTCACTGCTGGAGCATAAACTAACTGGCTGTAGACAGATTGAGTGTTCTCGATGCAAGTTTGACTTCTGTTTTGTGTGTCTGAAGACGTATGCTGAATGTATCAGAACAAGAAGGTTGTCAGCATCATACCCCTGCTGCGTAGCCCCCAGACAGACCTCTACAACTGTGTGGACGTAGAAATAATGCTTCAGAATCAGCTTTATTAAGCAACACAGATGAGAATTGCTGTTTTTTCCATCTGTGATCTTAGAGAACTGAATCTACAGTTTTGCAAAGAACCATAAAAACAAATGAAATGGACAAAAGATTACAAAATTATTTACTTAGAATCAGAGGACACAAACATACAAACAAACACTAAGTTTTGCAGGGTCAGCTCTGCCAGATGTTCTGTTCCTGATCTCAGGTTACGGTCCAGAAGTGATTACTGTAATGGTATCCTGGTTCTGAAGCGCTCTGCTATTTAAAACTCAAGCAGCTGACACTGTCTTTGATTTTTAAATGTCATCTTTAGCACAGATTTTTACAACTTATTACCTGAAAATGAGTCTTATATTAAAATTCCAGTTTATCATTTTTGTTTCACTTCTTCTGCTTTGAGAATTATTTATTTTAAAAATGTATGCATTGACTTTTAATCTTATGTTGGATATTTTTTCTCATTCTGCACATAGGAAGCAATGTTTCCAAACTGAAACATATAAATAAATCTCTGCAGCTGCACTCGAGGTTGTTTTTGTTCCTTTTTTTCATTCATAGATTTTATGTGATGTGAGTCAGTTTTATAATCATTTCTAATTATTTTCATTTAAATAAAACACAGTTTTGTTCTGATCAAAGATATAAATTATACAACTTTGTTGATTTTGTGTTGTTGTAAATCAGATTTTGAAGGTTAATCAAAGCTTGATGTAAAATGCTTTTATTCCTGAGTGCATCCTAATAAATTATCTATAAAAACTTTAGGTCATAATGTGTGTATTTGTTTTTCTTTCAGTTAAAAAAACCCCAAAAACAAGAAAAACAATGACGTAGAAGTCAAGTCTTCATTCCGAACAAGACAAGACAAAGTTTGGCACAAACCATTGGACTACAGAGATCTTGTTTCTTTTTTACTGTTTCTTTGTTTCTGTAGACGGCAGCTGTTTCTGGTCAGATGAAATCTGTAAAACACCTAAAAGACCAGCCTTGGTGTTTGTTATGCAGCCGTAACAGTTTTTATTTACTTTATTACTTTAACTCCAGTTTAAAACTTCATTTAAACTCCATGTTCAAAAAGCTGCCTTTCAAAAGAACTAAAGCATGAACTAAAACAAAATAAAGCTGTAAAACTGCTGCACGTCGTCACTCTGAAGGTCATGTGATTTATTTTAATCGATACAGAAAACTGAAAGTAACAAACAATCAAAACAAAAACATCTTCACAAGGCTGACATGTCATGCAGGTTTGTGTTGTATGCAGATTCTTTGTCAATAAACCACACAGTTTATGTTGTATCAATACAAACAATAAAACTGATCAAAAAACTAAAAATGCAGCAATGTTTTTAAGGTACACAACAAACACAAACACACAACCTACTGAAAGTTGTTACTAAGATAAAAACTATGGTGGAATAAAGAGTTTTGGGGTGTTTAATATAGCAAATATTACTGCAGATGAGATTCACAGATCTAACTTTTTGCATGTTAGGATAATTACCCAGCATGTGACCACCTCCTGTCACTAACTGGAACTGGAATAATCCACAGAGTGGCTCCACATGTTACTTATAACAATCAGTCTCAGGTTAACTGTGGCTCTTCCTCTAATGATCACTTGGTTCAGTGCTGGAAATGATTTTAGTTTCTGGCCCCAGGGATCCTGTTTTAACAGACTGAGCTCAGAGCAACCTGGAAGAAGCTTCATTTTTAGATGTTATAAGGACTCCATGTAACCACTCTGTTTATACTTTAACTGCAGGATAATGACTTTATTAAAGCACATACGACAGAAGAAGGTATAGAAACAAGAACATCAGCAAGTAATTCAAAATCAAAGCAAAGGTGTGGCTAAAATAACTGAAACAGGTATGACTGAAACTGAACAGGGACAGTTTCCTCTGCTCTCTTCTTCTTGCTAGTTGATAAGAATCTTCACGGTCCTGATGACATTATTCAGAGAAGTCATTCCCAGGTGAACAGACTGAGTGTGAAAGAGTCCAACATTTTCTCCTGTTTCCTCAGTCTTTTAGGTGAACATTAAACCTCATCTCCAGTCATCTTCACTCTAATCTACATCTCCATGCATGTGACCCACACATCCCTCTGTAAAACCAGGCAAGCAAAGACCCTAATGACCCTCCAAAGGGAGTAGAAGAGGAATAATTTACATGAGTTCAGCTTGAATATAACAGAACAACTCGCTGCACTTTAGAAGCAGAACTTTGCTCCTCGGGTGAGGAGCGTAATGTCTTCAACTAACAGAAAAGAAGTCCAGTGGCTTTGTTTCAAAACTCTGAGGAAATGTTGTTATGAGTTTACCCTCCTGTAATAACCTGCAGAATAAAGCACCACAGCATGCAGCTACATGGCAGCATCGTTATCCAGAGCTGTTCCTGATCTGATTTCAGAATAAACTGCTGATTCTGTTGCTGCTTGACTCTGATTTCCTGTGAATGAAGAGAGGAACTGAATCAAATATTTGACTTTCATATTAATACTAAACTCAACTAATAAGACTTCAAAGTTATGTACTAGAATTATGTATTTTCAAGTATTACTCCAAACAAAAAGTGTTAGTTTATACAGACAACATGACAAATAATACTAAAATATACAATTTTGAGTTCAGTGTAGAAACATATTAATTTTATTGGACAATAAGAACCATCAGTGAATACAGACTTTACCTTTTCTCTTTTTCTTGGCTTTATTTTGATGGTTGTCCTCAGCATATGTTGGAGTGAAACCTGAAACAGAAAATAGATCTCAGGACGTGTTTAGTTCACATTTTAATTAATTATAACTCATATTTAATTCCATACATTTACTGAAATTTACTGAAGTAAAGCACAGAGTGACAGGTGCAAGAAAATCAAAAGAAAAGTGGAATGTTATTTGTCATATGTGCAAAATAAGAAATACTGAAATGACTAAATCCTAATTTTCTGTGTGATCTGGATTAGAGTCTATAGATGCTGTGATGCAGTGTGTGGAGTTTACATGATCTCCCCTAAACATGACCAAAAACATCCATGATTGATAACTGAATTGTCCCAGAGTGAGAGTGTGACTGGTTGTTTGTCTCTATGTCCCTGTGATGGACTGAAGACCTGTCCAGGGTGTCCCCCTCCTCTCGCTCAGAGACTGCTGCAGATTGACAGCAGCTCCCAAAGACCCAGAAGGAGAAGCAGGTAAAGAAGATGGATGGATGGAAAGTTGTGTCATTAATTAAACAACCTGTAAAAATGCTCAGATGTGTGTCTGATCGGACAGTTTCTGCTGATCTATAGTGGTAGGATGAACTCCTGTATTCAGCTGTAGTTTAATGACATGAGGTCACATTTCAGTCCAAAGACTGACTGCAGGAAGTGACTGTACCTGCACTTCCTGTTTTCACCTCAGAGTAAACAGCGCCCTCCTCTGGTTCACGAGGCCTCCCTGTTCAAAGCATCAAGAAAAGACATGAAGGTGGAAACTTTTCTGACTTATTTTCTCATGTTGGACATGGTTTGTGTTTGAAACTCACTGTTTTTTCCAAAGTTTTTCAGGTCAATCAGAGCGTATGTAACATCTCTGGATCCACCTGCAGCTGAAACATTTCAGGATTTTAATCTGAGTCCAAACTTTATCCAAATAATTAGACAATTAAAATTTAAAATAATAATAATAATAATGAGAGAAATGAGTTTGGGTCCTGACCCTGAAAAGGACAGCTGTACTCATGACCATCAGTGTGGTTGACTCCATGATTTGTGGTGGAGCTCTGACCACTGATCTCTGACTGTTTTGGTCTAAAATATAATAAAAACAGTAAAGTTAATTAAAAAATAACTACTGATAATTAATGTCTGTAATAAAAAAGAAAAAATGTAAGTTACTGACCTGATGCAGCATAAATCTGTGAAAAAAGATATTTGTTGTTACATTATTTCATTGTTCAAATCATCCTGCTGCTGGTTTGCTTCATATATCAAGATGCTTCTGAGTATTTGAATAATTAAAAGAGTTTTGAAATCAACATTCCGATCCAGAATCAGCAGAAAAACGTCTCACCTTTGGACTGTCTGTAGCGCCACAATAAGATCAGGAGAATAATGAGAAGGACTCCAACAACTGGTCCAACAATCAGCAGCACAAGAAATAAAGAGCTGACAGGACTGGACTCAGCTGCTGTTTTAACTAAATAATAAAAATGTTTTAATGCAGATTTTATGACATCGTTCTCTGTTTCAAGAAAAATGCAGCTTCAAGTTTGAACAGACATTAATCTACAGTACATAAACTCAGTGTTTACTTTGTTCCTCTCAAAGAACAAAATGATTTAGTAAATTAAAAGCATCAAATGTTTTTTATCCTCCTCACCTTGAACTGACATCCAGCTCTGTGGTGACTCGTGTCCTGAATGTTCACACCTGTAGAAACCTTCATCTGACTTTGACACTGCAGAGATCTTCAGCTCCTCTCTGCCATCATTCTGGAGAAGTGTGTTGTTGTGATAGAAAGATGCATTGGAAAGTAGTTTTTGTTGTTTCAGTCTGCAGCTCAGAGTAACAGGATCTCCCTCAGTCACAGGATGGACGGGGCTCTCAAGGATGATCCCATAATAATTACCTGGAAAACAGTTTCAGTCAGCAGTCAGCTGGTGGACACGTTTAGAAACATCTGGCTTATGAAGAATCAACTGAAAAGTGGCCTTTTTTATTAAATATCACCTGACATTTGATTCTGTTTATTTAAAAACTGTATTTCTGAACCTCTTATTAAATATGAAACATGTTTCATGAGCCACCTTTTATTAAAAACCTACAACAAGTTTCATAAACAACACTCTCTACACTAAACCACCTTAGTAACACAAAATAGGCTCTAACTCAGCCAGTTTCACAGATGTTCAGCTCAGATTTGGTTTGGTAGTAGCTGAGAGTCATCCTCATACTTTGAGCACTAAAACATCTGAGATCTCACATCATCACAGGAGATCGAGCATAAAGTCACTTACAAGGTTTGAATAAAATGACTTTAATATCTGTTCTCAGCAGAAGAAGAACTGAGTTTAAAACTTTGGAGTAAAAGACAGCAGGTGATATGCATTCCTCCAAGGTTTTTATTTGTTTCAAGGAATTCCTTTTATGAATATTTCCTTTAGAACATAAATTATGTACATTTATTGGAACAGCTTACTGATAAAAAGCAATAAAGTTTTATTTTTCACTTTCCATTAACACAACTTTCTCTTCTTCATGAATGAAGTGAAGAAGAGATTTTTTCCTGTAACTTTATTTGTTTGATTGATGTATTTTGATCAGAAAACGTGTCAGATGACACCTGAAATGTTCACTTCACTTCCATCAGTCCACCTGCAATGTATTTAATCATCACCTTCTGGAGTTTCTATAATCTTTGGTTTTCAGTTCCTTCTTTGTTAGATCGTTGTTGCTCCTCTGTCTGTTTATTCCTCAGGTCGAGGTCATTCATAGGTCTAGTTCAGACTGTTTCACTTTAATAAAGTTCCTGAATTCTTCAACCTGCCTGCTTGCTGCCTTCTTTGCCTGCAGTTTTGTCTCATTTCCACCATCCAGCCTCCAATTTATCACAAATATGTACAATAACTAGGAATGTGATATTCAAAGTTAAGAAGTGATAACATACCCTGTACAGTGATGTTGACTGCATTGCTGAACTCTCCTGATCCAGACTCACACCAGAACACACCACTATTAAACCAGTAAGGCTTTATGGTACATGAGGATCCAGTCATTGTTCCCCAGATGGAGCAGTCAGACAGGTGATCTGTTTCTGTAAACCTCTTCAATTTCCACTCAGTAGAGTTTCCTTCACAGCTCAGTGAGACAGACTGAGATCTGAAGTGTTGAACTCTGTCAGGATTCACTCTGAGAGATGCTGCTGGAGGAAAAGCTGAGGAAAAAAATAAATAGATTTTAACTAAGCACAGAAAAATGTCTCTTTAAATAATCATTTAATAAATCAGTGCTGAATATGAGTACAAACATTTCTACAAGTTGATCAAACTGTAATTTATTTCTTCAAACCATCAAGTGTTTCAGTCTCAGATGATACAGACAGCTGTTGTTCAACTAACCTTCAGGAAACTGACCTGCAGACCAAACAAAAGTTGGTTCACTGAACTCTGGTTCTCCTCTTCCTGCTCTGCACACATATCCTGCTGTGTGTTTCTGTCCATGAATGATGTAGGAGTTCTGTTGTGTCCTGCTGGAGCTTCCAGGCAGCAGCTCATAGCTGTAGGAGCTGCTGGATGGTTTGGGAACAGCTTTATAGCAGAAGAACCTCCATCCTGCAGACGGAGGTTTAACCTCACAGCTCAGAGTCACTGAGGCTCCAGGACTCAGCCATGATGGAGACACAGAGAGTTTATCTGTAGGAAAATAAATAGTCAGAATCAAACATTAACAATTAATATTTTTATTATCTAGGAGGCCTTTTTACAAACAGAAGAATCTGACGTCTGCATTTTATCCATCTGCAGATCCTGCAAGTATTGAGTGATTAAGCACACATCAGCACACATCCAAAGCAGTGGACAGCTGGAGTTACAACATCTGGGGAACAACTGGGGGTCCAGAGCTCAAGAGCTCTCCCTGAATTTATGTCAACAGAAGCTCATTGCCCTCTTGCCTGTGAACATCTGTGAAAGTGATTCATGGACTTTTCTGCAAACACACACAAACACACACACACACAAATGCATCACACCGCCTCCTACTGTATGGAAACAAACATACACATTCTCATACTCGGCTGTCGCATCTCTCTCACTCCCCCCCTCCTCCTTCCCTCTTTCTCTATCTTTGTAGTTACTACATCGGCTGTTTTAGTGGGTTTAGTTTAGTGGTTTTACTTCGGCTGTATAGCAGGCCTGGGGTACTTTTAGATAGTTCGGTACCGTTAGTTTTAGTGTTAGCTTAGTTTAGTTCTGTACATTTAGTCATGCTTAGATCTGTTGGTTTAGCTTAGTATATTTAGACAATTGGTTACCATTGTATCTTGTACCTGTCTGTAACTTTGTCTGTAATTTTGTTCTTGTGTTGTAAAGCACTTTGAGTTGCCTTGTGCTAAAAAGTGCTATATAAATAAATGTACCTACCTACCTACCTACAAAAACAATTTCACTCCTCACTCCTTCACCAAAACAATCAGAGACGCCCCAGCAGCTGCTTCTGCCTGTTAATCACTGCAGGAGTCTGACTGACGAGGAGAAAGAGGAGGGTCTAAGCAAAATAAATAAATAAATAAATATAGGCCTACAACAATAGATCTACCATTCACATGGCTTTACATCTGAGGAAATTCATTTAGCAATTTAAATCTTATTAGGCTCCAACAGGGTCAGTGCTCATCATCACTGCATCAGTCTACAATTTTACTGCAGGTCAGAGAGGAGAACCAACAACCTGCAGGTCCCAAGATGGTTCTGTAACCTCCAGGCTGCAGATGTCCCTGTGTGTGTGTGTGTGTGTGTGTGTGTGTATGTGTTGGCTAAGGAGGGCTACACATCTACTCTTTATTACCTGAAAGCTATTTCTCTTCAAAACAAGAATAATGTTGTAAGACTTTTTTTTTCTGGTTTAGATGAAACAACTAAAAGTCTAAAATCTATATTTTGATGTGTACTGTAGATAAAGATGATCAACTTACATACAGTTAATGTGACAACATCACTCCACTCTGTGAAGTTAACACCACTTGTTCCTCTGCAGCTGTATTCTCCACTGTCAGACTCAGTAGTTCTGATGATCCTGTATTCTCTGCTTCTTGTTGGTTTATTTCCTGCAGATGATCTCCATTCATACGTCCACTGAGTTCCTCTTCCCTGGATTTGACAGCTGACAGTGACTCTCTCACCTCTGAATATCTGAGGCTGGTTGGGTTGCAGCGTCACAGAGGCTTTATTGGAAACTGTTTAAATAAACACATATCTGGTTAGGAGTTTAATAAAAGCTAAATAATCCTGAAATTATTTCCTGCTGTTTGGGATGAAAATCCATTATTTTCTTCAAGTGCAAATTTGACCTGTTAAATTAAAAACAAAAGAAATGTGTTTTTTCATGAAATTAATTCAGGAGATCCACTGATAATTAGAACTTAAAGGAACTAAAAATATATTTATAATAAAAAGGAAAGATGGATTGTAATTGTAATCCATAGAGGGGCCCAGACGAAAGTCTTTGGGAACCACTAATGATTAAGTAAAGTTTCTATTGACTACTGACAGATCGTCTGTTTTTGGTTTAAACAGCAGACTGAGAAACAGGAACAAAACTATTTCTAGTTCAGAATAAAAAGGGACATCTACTGCTCCTGAATCTGTTCTTATTATTCAAACCTGTGTTTGTCAATCTGTTTGACGTTGTTGGTAAAAATTAAAGTATTTTCTACACAACTGATAAACTGATTAAAAGTTTAAAGATCATCTGATGTTTTTAAAGAAAAACAAAAGAAGAAAACGCACCAGTTTTCTGAATGGTGACTTCATTGCTGATTTCTGTGTAGAAAACTGGATCTCCTCTTCCTCCTCTGCAGCTGTACAGACCTCCCTCTGAGATGTTGAAGACTTTTCCTGATGTCATGTATTTTCTGAAATAAGAAGATTTGGACTCCCGTCTGAACCAGTCAAAGCTCCAACCATCAGATGTGTCCACAGAGCAGCTCAGTGTTATTCTGCCTCCTGCTGGTATGATTGTTTTATCTGCTCTCACTGAGGCTCTGGGTTTATCTGCGGTTGAAAACAATTAACACATTAAATAGTTGTTTGGTTAAGAAAAGAGTTTGTAGAAATGATCACGTTAATCACTTGATTGTTTAATATCAGGAACATAAAAAAGAATTTGTGAAAGATGAAACACACCAGACTGTTTTCTGACCAAACTAAAATCTTCCTTTAATTTTTTATTCACTAACATGAGGACTGATATAGATGTGAACAGAATTTGTTTACAAAAGTTCCTTTTCTCTCTTTATTTTATAGAAAATTCACTCCTGAGTGCTGTTCACACATTTCAGTCTGAATGGAAAACAACCTGACTCACGTATCACTGTGAGTCTGAAGACATCACTCCATCCTGTCAGCTGGTAGTCACTTGTAGCCCGACAGCTGTAGGAGGCATCATCAGCTGATTGGATCCTGTATTCACTGGATGTTGTATGAATATTCAACCAGTCTGATGCCCATTCATACTGAGTCCACTGAGCTCCTCCTCCTCCCTGGATCTGACAGCTGAGAGTGACTGTCTCACCTTCGTATATCTGAGGCCAGTTGGGTTTCAGGATCACAGAGGGTTTAATAGAAACTGTTCACAGAAACAACATTCAGTTAGAAGTCTGATAGAAACATCAAACCAACAGATTCTGCTTTTATTTATTTTTAGTAATCATTTATTGAGTCAAAGTATCACTTTGAAAACATTAAATGTCAGAATCATAAAACTAAATAAATGAATAATCACAAATAAAAACAGCTTTAGCGTGAATCCAAAATAAAAAAGCAATAATTAATTTGAGAAAAAAAAATAATTTTGAGCATTACATAGCTTTACATTTTTTTAATACAAAAGTAAAAATTATGGGTAAACTCCAGCTTAATTTTTCTGATATTTTTTGTTTTATTGGTAACGCTGATAATAAAGTTGATATTTTAAATCTCGATCTTTGCAAATCAAATATGTTTCCTTTTTTACTGATTAAACCTGAAAAGTAAATAATAAAATAAAATAAAACACAAGAGTAGACATACTTTATGACAGGATAAAAATAAAGAAAAAACAATTCAATATATTTATAGAATTCATCAGATAAAATTGTTACTGACCCAAACTTGTTCTGACTAAATATGAACATATGAAGTCCAAAGTGATATAACCCACTTCAGGTTTTGATGCTTCAGTTGTTTAATTTATAATCTGTAAATGTTTGAATCTTTAAGAACAGTTGAAGAAGTTGCTGTTTCATAAAACTTTACGTTGATAATGAAATTAAACTAAAATGAGAGAAATGTGGGATTTCTTTTTGTCTTTTTAGAGTAATTTAGCTTTCATCAAGAAACAATTACCGTAAACTTTACTCAACATAAAAATACGTTTAAATAAACGCATAATAACATGGAAATGTGTTAACTCTTAAGTTGTTCTAAACCCTGAAAATCCCGCCAACAGATCAAATATGACCTAAAAAAGAAAACTGTAAGTGCTGGTCACAGCAGATAATGGCTCAGTCTTCAGTTGAGCTCATGAGAAAGGGTCATAAACAACCTGCTTCCCCCATCAGCCTCTGAGTGTGAACCATCGACCACGACCCTGGAAACAGAGGAACCTGACAGCCCACTGCTTCATGTAGTCCTACCATCTGTAAGTGTCCAGTTTTCTTTGACTACAACTGATGCCACAACTTAAACACATTCACAGGTAAAAAATGTTAATCATTGGAAAAATATTACATATTCTAACTATTGCATCTGTTCTTGTAGGAGGGAAAAAGCAAAGGAATGTATATTAATTTTCTTTAATTGAGTGAATTTGATAAAAATGTGATAGTGTTCCAACAATAAAATATGATCATGTCCAACCTAGGTTGCAAAATCACCTCCCAACGTCAGATTTTATGAGATAATTCTGCTTCAATATCAGTTCAAGGTGGGAGGGGACCTGTAGAAACTCAGTCTACCAGCGAGCAGGTTTACTTCACAGACTCTGTTACCATGGTGATAGACTTTGACTTATCTCTGTTTCTGGAACAGACAACAAGGAGTTTCCCTAAAGTCAGGATTAAACTTACTTACTTTCACGAACCTCTCCTGTGCTACAAAGAAGGTTCAATATAACAGGAAACATTCAGATGATCAGATTTAATTAAACTACCAATGAAGATTGTGATGAACTGATTATCATCTGAGTAAGTCAACCCAGGTTTAGTAGAAGACATGTTAGACAGCATTAGATCTATATATGCAGCAGGAAACAGTTTATAAAGATGGTAACGCTAAGGAACAGCAGAAGAGACTGTGGCTGCAGCTGACTGTACCGATGGGGGTGGTAGATTCACTGGTCTGATAATCAGATGTTGTTTTTTCATTACTCTGACCTTTGAGGATGACCAGATGGGGAAAATAAAACAATTTAAAGACAGTTTAGTTATTTGTACACCTACACTTCATCTCAAGTGCGAACACAACCTGTTATAAATGACAAAAAAAAGTTTCTTACCATCAGCATGTCCATAGAAGAGTGTACTGAGCACTGCAATGAAGATGAAAACTTTATCAGATTTTATCAAACTGACAGAAAAGACAAAACTAAACTCACAATAGGCCAACACTGTGGTTCTCCAACTGTGGTACAAATACCACCTGTGGTACTCAGGATCTCTTTAGTGGTACTCAGAAAAAAATTAATATCAATTATTTACAAGTTGAATAACAAGCTAATCAACCATCAGAAGCCGACCTGTGTAAAGATAAATACATGAGTAACTGAAAACATGAGTGGTTCAAGTGAATGACAATCTTGGCTCCAGATGGAAACTAAATAAAGATGCAGAGAAGAATATTTAGAGAACCTTGCAGTCAGGACTTTCAGGCCCACGTCCTGAGCGAGGAGACTCTGGCTCCAAAAATACAACATGGCTGCGTCTTTAAACTGGATGTTGCTGCTGCAGTTTTGAACAACAAAAGGAGGAAGAGACGTTTTGTCCAACTTTTTATGTTGTTTGACTGTTGGCTGCAAAAAGTGCAAAACTTTGAATAAATTTGATTCAAGTTATCTAATATTTATATTCAGTTATTGGTCAGAGAACATTTCATCCACAGTTTGGGGTTTGGCCACTTTGTTCCTTTATGTCTGATATGAAGATAAGCTTGTAAACTTGTACTGTTTTTATTTCTGTCTTTATTAGTGGTCCTTAGTGTTTTCTGAGGTGGTATTTGTTAATAAAAGTTTGAAAACCACAGAGCTAACACATTTCAGATGAAACAACTATTTAGAATAAAAAATGATTGAAAGCAAAGATGAAAAAGTAAAATCAAACAAACAAAAAAAATGAGACACACACAAACAACTCCTGGCAGCCAAACACTATCTGAGGCCAAGTTGCTTATATATATATATATATATATATATATATATATATATATATATATATATACAATTCTTGTATATTAAACATTTTCATTTTCATGCATTTACCATCTTTCTTTACTCAAAACTGAAATAAGACTTCAGCTGCTTAAACAATTATGTTGATCAACTGATTTACTCTTTTCACGCTGACAAAGATTTAATAAATAGAAACAGTTTAGAACAGTAATCCACTGCAGTTGTCATCATTAATAATTATTTTCTTTAATCTACAAACAGAAAGTTAGTGATGTACTTACAGAAAACCCCCAGCATGCAGAGCAAAGCGTGTCCCATCCTCACATTCAGAGCTGATCAGAAACTCTGCTGCTTTACTTTAACTATAATGATGAAGAAACACAAGTTATACCCAGCACAGATCTGACATCAGTGTTTTCACACTTCTTCTGAGTTTAGCCCGTCTGTTTTTAGCTTATCTTTGACACAGAACTCACTCTGCAGCAGCAGTTTCGACCGCAGCAGTTATTAGACATGTTTATATATCCTGTCCACTGCAGAGACATCTTGTTTCAAATGAAAATGTCTGTCAGGTTTAAAAATTATACATTTATTTAAATATTGAAGTATTTATTGTTAGGAGACGTTATCTGGATCTATGTAGATTAATGAAACAGTTGGTGTTTACTGTGTTTTCTTCTGCTTTTCTTTCATTTTGAAATTACTAAACTGCACAGTTACAACTTCTTCTTTCCAAATAACTGACTTTATATCCATCTGATCACCTCTTGTTTCTTTACTAAACAACCTAATTATCACCCATTATTGTTCTGCTAAGGCAGACTAATGATGTTTTTTTCCCCCATGTGTAACATTTGGAGGAAAAAGAGCCAGAACCCAACATGCAGCCAAGACAAGGATTAAATGAAAAAATGTTTACTGAAGTTCAAAAAGAGATGGTGTCTGGAGTGGCCCAGCCTTGTCATGGGCTCCGGGTCTCTCTGGACCCAAGAATCCTGCTGCTGCAGGGCTGAATGAGAGGCCTTGAGGTCCTGGGGAAGTTCTCTGAAAGCAGAGCCTCTTGTATCCACCATCAAATAATTTGTGGTCAGTAGGAAGTCCAGGGTCATACACAGAAGGTCTCTCAGGCAGCAGGGATCCAGAATCCAGTCAGCTTCAACAGAGTCAGAGTCAGGCAAGGTTCAGCAACAGGAGATCAAAAACTACTCACGGAAAAGTACGAGCAAGGCAAAAGAGTGGTCGAGGACAGGCAGGGTCAAAAGGCTGGCAAACACTTGGACTAGGCATGACATTTTAAAATTTAGGCATTTATTTGTTGCAAACTTAACAATTCATTATGTGAACAACTCTAAATGCACTGTAAACCTATCTGCACTCATCAAATAACCAAATGTGATGTTGTACAGTAAGCTATTAAAATCTATGTAACTCCTAAAAGCACTAATCAAACATTATTTGGTTTCTGGGGCCAGAGGACAAACATTCAGAACAACTTTATACTTCCTCTTTTTATATAAAGAGCTGTCATTACAAACTTCTCACATACAGAGCAGAGCTCATGTGTTACTGAGTAAATAAAAGATGCGATATATTGTAAAAGACGAGCAAAGAGATCTTCTCAGTTCAGTGGCCTAAAAAACATTTCAGATATTAGAGATTTAAACAATTTCTATGTTCTTCATTAAACTAACAGGTTGTGAGACGTTCAAGAGAATGGTTAATCTTTGTTTTTTGTGTAAAATATATGAAAACAGAAAGTCAAGATTGGGCTATTAGTTACAAATTAAATAATTTTCCCTTTATTTTATATCTGTAACCTGAAATATGATTTTTTTCCTACATGTTGCTGTAATTAAATAAATAAATAATTGTCTGAGAAGCAACACTTGTTTAACTTGAAGTTTTCCATTTCCCCTTTTCTCATTCTGCAGAAAGAAGCTATAAGGTCACTGTTTCTGGTAAAGAAATGATCTCAGATTATTAACTGCTGCAGGAACTATGAACCCAAAGCTGCTCTATTTCAATACTGTCATGATTTAGTGTCTTTGCCTCTCTGTATTGTTTAAAATGATTCTTGGTTTAACAAATACTTAATACAGCATAAATAGTCTTCACTTTAGAACGGTTTACAAAAAGACTTAACTACTAGCAACCATTAATACATGTCTAACACATGGTGTGAAAGTACATTTATATGACCATTTACATACATAAACACAGTATATAGAATAGTTATTTCATGAGTTTTTAAGTATTGGATGTCATTGGCCTTCATGGGTAAAGCATTAATAAATGTGATAATTTATAGCTTATTAAGTATGAATCATTCTAAATTAAGGATGTTTTCAAGGTGTAGTTCTTATAAAGTGCTACAGACACATTTTTAGGTGTTGCTACTACACTTTATAGTGACTTTGACACTTATTTATTAACCTTTATTTAATCAGCCAAGTCCCAATGAGATCACAGATCTCTTTTTCAAGGGAGGCCTGGGCCTGAAGGCAGCCTAACATGCATGTTTTTAGACTGTGGGAGGAAACCAGAGTACCCAGAGAAAACCCACACAAACAAGAGTAGAAACTCCACACAGAAAGACTCTAGGTCCAACCCAGGGCTTGAACCTTGAACCTTCTTTCTGCAAGGCAGCAGTGCTAACCACTAATCCATCGTGCTGCACTCATACACCACTTGTTGATGCTCATATTCAGATTATTTCAGGGTCATTTAGAGACAACAATTTCATTTAAAAGTGTTTCAAGCAAATTATTTCATGGAAACAAACCTGCAGTGTGGAGGTGAGCAGTAGGGGTAGTGTAGTCAATGGAACTGAATATCCAACAAATGTCTTTTGGGGGTCTTAAATTCCACCTATAATGCGTGGATCTATAGGTCAGATGTGGCCCATGGTGCTACAAATATACTTATTTACTTATAAATATTCTTATATCATTTTTAGGCTGATTTGGTCCAGACCCGAACCAGATCAGAGCCAAAACGTTTTTTGTAGTCAAACTGTTCCGGCGCCGTTGGAACTGTTTGGTTTTTCCCAGGTGTTCCTACCTTTTGCAGACAGTCGGTGTATTTTCACCCACACTATAAGCAGGACAGTGTAGAGGATGGACAGCAGGATGAAACAGAGAAGCCTGAGCTTTGATATGACAGGAGGAGGCTGGGTTCTGACTGCAACAAACAGGAAACAAAAACATCCTCATTTTGAACATTTAAACAGTTATTGCATTTAAATTCATCATTTGAGTTGTTTGTACATTCTTTTTAATCACCTGACAGCAAGAAAATTGTGACAGTTTCCTATTTTGTTTTTCACAGTCAGACGTGATCTGCCCTCTAGTGGTCAGAGACTGTAATAACATGTAACATAAATTGCAAATAAGTTTTATAAAAAACAAAAATGCAAACCTCACATGGGCTTTAGATAAATTCTTACTGTGAGTTAAACTAAATGCAATCATGAAATGAATCCTCAACATTTAAAGTAGTTTTCAACAACCTTGGTGTCATAATTTGCATTTCTCCAAATGGTTTTGTCTGAATACCACGAGACAGAAATTTGAATTTTCAGAAAACGACCAAACAAGTGTGCAAATGCAAAAAAAGTCAGAAATTGTTTCCATCATTCTAGTTTTGTAAACATTTTTTATGCTCAGTCATTTTTAGTGAGCACAAATTGACAATTATCACATTTCTGACCACTCTACAGGCACACCAGAACAAAGCAATCTTAGCAAACACAAAAACGACTACCACAGTTATTTATAAGATGTTGAGCTAAAACTTTGGTGTGGTAGTAGCTGAGAGTCATTTATAACCTTTATACTATAGCACTAACAGTTCCATCTGTCTTTAAAGCTGTCATTAGTTATTGGAGTCAACTCTGTCTGTCTGTTAGCAAAATATCTCATGAACCACTGGATGGATGTTAAAAAAACTTTCAGAAAAGAATTAATGGCTGTACCTCTACAATTGATTAACTTTAGGAGGTAAACCAATTCAAAATGGCCGATACAACCGAAAAACCTCAGAAAACAAAAACTGGCTATAACTCAGCCAATCTTGCAGATATTTAGCTAAAGTTTGGTGTGGTAGTAGCTGACCATCATCCCCAACACATATTTGAGCACATGTCAGTTTTGATAAAAAACGTTTGAGTCAATTCATGGTAAAATGTTTTTCTGTTAACAAAATATTTCATGAACCATTGGACAAATTTCAAAGAAACTGTCAGAAAGTACTTGTTGTACATGATACTGATAACCCTTTGGAGTCAATACAACCAAAGATGGCCGCCAGAGCTAAACGACTTTAGCCCTCAAATAAATGTCCATAACTCAGTGAACGGTACAGATATTAAACTAACATTTGGTGTGGTAGTAGCTGACAGTCATTCTCAACACATACTCCAAGCACTAACAGATCATTTGAGATATAATATTACTTGAGGTTGAACATAATGTTATTTTCAAGGTTGGATCAAAATTAAGGTGACGTGCAAATCCATTCCTTCAAGGACTGCTAGGCCTTTAATTTAAAGAAACGATCTTCCAATCTTCCATCAGACAGATTCTGCTGCTTGGAAATGTCTCATCCCTGGGATTCTCTGCTCAACATTTCTTTGGTGATAAACTGATAAAAATCAAACTTGTGAGTTTGATGTTTCTTCTGGTTTAGTTTCTACTGCTGGATTGAATGAAGCCGTTGCACACAAAGACTAATGTGATCCACATCATAAACAAGCAGGTCGTCTGTTCTGCTGTTCAGACAAAAACATCTTCAAATACTTTGACTCACACATCAGCAGGCACAGTGATGTGATCTCCATTCCTCTCCTCTTCTTCTTCTTTGGTTTCTACTTCAGAAGCCAGTTCACCCACATCCTGACTTCACAGGAAATCAGCTAAACCCTCAGAACCAAACGTATCCAGTCTGCTGCTCTGGCTCTGGGTCAGCTGTGGTTGGAAAATAACATCCTTTCAAACTATATCTTGGTTTCAGGGCGTCAGTTTTCATCAAGGCTGCCTCCCCCTGATTACTATTCACCTGTTCTTCTTCTGTTTCTGTCACAACTGTTGATTTGCTGCTCCTCCTGTTTGTTGGGAAAACCCGGCGTCAAAAATACAATAAAAATGTGTGGCTCGATCAGGGACAGGTTAGTGGTTCAGGAGATACTTTGCTAACAGCGTTAAGTGTAAAAATGAATGCCAACATTTTAAGCAAAGATGTCATGCAATGGATAGTGCTCAGAATATGTGTTGAGGATTATTGTCACCTACTACCACAGCAAATTTCAGCTCAATATCTGTAAAAATGACTGAGTTTAACCATTTGTGTATTGGCTATTGCTGATTGGCTGTGATGGCCATCTTGAATTGATCATCGAAACATTATTTTTTAGGAGTTTCATCAAAATCTGTCCAGTGGTTCATTAGATATTTTGCTAATAGACGAACAAGGTAGAGGCTAAGAGTTTTAGGTGAATATCTTGTGCAATGTGTAGCACTCAGAGTATGTGTTGGGAATCACCCTCAGCTACTACCACACCAAATTTTAGCTCAATGTCCGTAAAACTGATTGAGTTGTAATTATTTTTGCATTTCAGAAAGTTAGTTGGCTGTGGCGGCCATCTTAAACTGGACTGACTCTAAAATCTAATCAGCTGTAGAAGTGCACCCAGTGATTGTTTTCTGATAGTTTCATTAAAATCCATTCAGTGGTTTATGAGATATTTTGCTAACAGACAAACAAACACACACACAGGAAAAATCATTACTGCACAATAATTGTTTGATAAATATTTTGTTGTCAGTAAAATGGAAAAGTTAAAAGCAAATCAGGTCTACTTGAGTTTCCAAACTGTAAACAAACTGTTGTTCAATGAGCTGAAGGGCCACAGTGTAGATCGGCTGAGTCATCAGTTTCCATGAGAGACAACTGCAGCTGTTTCTAACTTTGATAGTGATAATAAAGCCCTCAATCCACGAATCATGGAGGAAACAACACTTCAGAGATTCCTGATATGCTTCCCTTTCAGCTTTAGGCTGTTTTTTACTGTTAAAGAATGAAAACCTTGTCGGTTCACCAACTTCTTTCTTTCAAAAAACACACAAATAGGCTATAAGACATGTAGCTACTGAGACTAAATGATGAAATGATTAGTTCAGATTTATTCAGAGTTATTATTAGAAAAAAAAAGTCAAACTTGAGCGACAGAAACGGATCAATGACATGATGGTGAGGTTTGGAAAAATTACAGATGCAAACAGATGAGTGGTGGATTTCCAAACTAATGGTGGAATAAAGAACTTCAACAAGAGATTTGTGTTTTCTGGCAGTTTATTATCAGCTCCAGCAGGTCACACGTTCAACAGAGTACAAAGAGTCTGGAGAAGTCATAGTGGAAGAGAAATGTAAAACAGGATGTATACATCTACATGGTGGCTCCTGATTCCTGCAGATGCAGACCCACAAGCCAATCAGCTTCCAAGAAGCGCCACGATCCGAGTGTGCACGAACCCCAAAACCCCTCAGCTGAAGAGGGGCTTCATGACCCGTAGTTGTCCAGTTGTCCAGTTCAGAAGCCAAAACATAAAGACCACATGATTCAGGAGTCAAAATGAAATGTCCGTATTTGGAAGTCTTCATAATACCCTTTTTATCTAAAATGTTCTTTTACAATCAGTCATACCCTGATATAATTTTGCATCCACACATGACTTACTTCAGCAGTCAGAGGTGTTAAATATTAAAGCTGTGATCATTGTTGTTGAGCCTGTTTGTGTTGTCATTATTGCCTTGTTAGCAAAGCTTGTAGATTTAAACCAGCAATAGTTGGGCTCACTGTCCTCTGCACTATTATTCTGTGGGTCAGAAGCTGAAAACTCTGGGAACCACTGCTGTAAAGTATCCCATTACTGCAGCACAGAAACCTTTGACTTGTCTGCACTTTATGGTGAAATTCTGCTTTTAGTTTTGGACCCACAGGAAGTGAGTGAGCTCCAGCAAAACAGACACATGAAGAAGAAATATGAGACAATAAAGTCTTGTCCTTCTCCTAACGTGTAGGTGAGAATGTTTGCTCAAATAAAATAAATTATATTTTTGTTTGTTTGTTTTGGGTGTTTTATTAAGGATGCAGTAAAGTAACAACACTGTGTCAATTATACATGAAATGTTACTCATATCTAGTTGATGCTGAAGTCTCCAGAAATAATAAAAATAGACTTAGAACCAGCAGAAAGTGCCTTTCCAAAGGCTGGATTGAACAAGTTCCAATTCATTTATCAAAATTTCACAAGATAAGGTCATCTGAAAAAGTTGTTCAATTTTGATAAATTACGTGTAAATTATCATAATAACTCTGTCATTGTTGTATAATCTGCTCTTTCTAAGGCAGGCTTTTGTTACATATAATCAAACTATACTTCTTTTTTCTTTCCTTTTAGTCAGAAAGATATTTTTACAAGTTAGAACAAGAACTGAAGCTATCCTTATATATATATATATATATATATATATATATATATATATATATTGTAGGCATCTCCATCATGTCTCAAGAGTAGCAGGGCTGTATTTTGACTCCTGCACAGATAAAGACTTCTCCTCTGACAGAAAACATTTGAGGCAAATGTCCAGGTCTAAAAACCACACTGATGACAAAAAAAATTATTAAAAAGTTGGTCTTAAATTCAAATCAGATTAAATCATATATGTGGAGGAGGCTGACAAGGTGAGAACAAAACGTCTCGAGGTGGATATGATATGGGCAGAAGTGGACAACAAAATAATGTGGACGGCCAAGTATGTAGTTTTGAAAGTCATTTAGAAATATTTTTGAAACTTGGCTGTTTAAAATGTGGCCACACACCTCGTTGGTCTCTTGGTTGCAAACACTCAACAGTTCAGTGAGATTTAAACAGAAAATTTATGTATTTGGTCACAATTTTTAGTCCCCAGCAGTCTCAGCCCAGTGAGCTCCTTCCTTAACTGAGTCAGTGGATGTCATGAAGGAACAGTTAATGTACCTGTATGTATCAAGTCTAACAGCTGTTTCTGTGTCAGAGTAAAAACAAAGCCAGAGAAAGTCACAATTTTCTATCAACTTGCAAAACCAAACAGTGTCAAAGCACAAACCTGAGGAAAGATTTAAAAGGACAAATAAATGTTTGGTTGATGAAAAAGTGACAATAAACAAGTGTCTCAGTCTAAGGTGATGAGGTGAAGAGCAATTTGTCAGAGTGTTCCCTCACACTGCTTGGAAAAGTCTGAGTTGGATGTTTTACTTTTTCTCAGAACTGTGTCTTATTTAATCTTAGTGTTTTTTCTTTTATTGTAATGAATTTGATGTGTTTGTGATGTTCCTCTTTAGTCAGTGTAGAATGCTGTTGTAGGATGTTTTTGGGACTGAGGCTTTGTTGAATCGTTTATTTCCTCATTTACTGCAGCAGTCTTGGGTTTGTAACTTGATGTCTGGCTGCTGCACTTCTTTCAGTGTTGTTTCCTTCTTTACCTCGTGGTTTGAAAGAATTAATAACAAGGTCATAGTGTAAATTATTTTTGTGTTGTTGTTGTGAGCTTCATTGTAGTTCGTGGTTCCACCTGTAAAGGTGAGGATATAAAACCGTCCTGCTTGGGTTCACATGAGTGTTTAAACCCATTTTGCTGCTGCAGCTGCACTTGTGTGTTTCTGATGTAATTTTACTAGTTAGTTTTACTGTGATTAACTGTTCAAAATGTCCCCATGAGCCATCGCAACACAACAAAACACTCTTGTTTTGACACACGGATATAAAAGAGATTTACATTCTGTGAATCATGTACTTTCCCTTCTTTGAATATTCAAAGTCTGTCTGTGAGGCGACATTCAAACATCTGTGTTTGTGAGAATGCATCATTTCATCGAGACCAGTTTTCAAAAGACCATCAAGAAGAGACGTCACATTCAAAGACCAAAGGAAAAAGGTATTTCCAAGTTTTAGCTCACTGTCTTTATACTTTATAAAAGAAAAACTTTTATACTTTTGCTCTTAAGATAAATAATTATTTTTTTATGTTATATTAAAAATAATCACTGAATATTTTTGCAAGATGTTTCATTTATCTATATTACTATTAACTTTTAATTAACTATTAAATTATTTTGACTTCAAAGAAGCAAAACAGAAAGTCTAAAGTAATTCATAATACCTTTTAACTTAAGTGGAAATACCTACAGTTTTATCTGTACAAATGTAGTTCAATGTTGATTGTTATTGTGAAAACAACATGAATCTAATAATCATTAGATGAAGAGTTTATTCCAGGCCTCCTCTCCTCTCGGCTGCTGTGAGATGTGGAAGAAGTTCAGCTCCTTGGTTTCTGTCTGCTCTGTTTCCTGTTTGACTTCAGTTTCCCTGCTCTCCCAGCATTGTTTCTCTGTACAGTGGAGGGAGAGCTACAGGTTTGAAACCATCAACATGAAGTGTTTAAATGTGTCCTTCATCCAACAGAGACAAAGTGTTGGAGTCAAATAACTCCAGCTGACAGCAAAGATGCAGTGGAGTCTGATTCTGCTCTTTCTGATGGGTAAGTTCATCTAAAGCACAACTACAGTCATTATTTACAGTTACAGGACAGATTCATGTGGAGTCAGAGGAGATCTGACTCAGCTTCATATCACAGTTTAGGTGTAAGAAAAACACATACAGTAGAATACACTCATCAGTAAACAATATTTTGCTTTGGTACAACTATTATGATTTAATAATACATTACATACATTTTCTCTGTTTCCAGGTCAGTGTTGTTTCATCACATGTCTCTATGAGTATCACTATGTTGGAGAGAATAAAACCTGGTCTGAAGCTCAGCAGTACTGCAGAGAGAAATACACTGACCTGGCCACAGTGTCCAACATGACAGACATGAAGAGGATCCTGAATAAATCAGCAGGAAATATGAATGAAGCTTGGATTGGTCTGTATGATCAAACAGATGGTAACAGGACGTGGCACTGGTCTCTGCCTGGGGTGGAGTTCAAGGAAAGTGAGACAAACTGGAGCCAAGGAGAACCAACTGATAAAGGAACAGGAACAGGAACTACTGAGAACTGTGGGATGATCAAGAAAGACCTCACATGGGGAGATTACTCTTGTCCACCAATCAGATCCTTCCTCTGCTATGATGGTGAGTCGTCAGAAAACTCTGCAATTAATTAAAACAGTCACATTTTTTGGTATAAAGTCAAAAATACTGGAAAAAAAAAACAAACTACCACTGCCATTTTTATTTGTTCCTGCTGATGTTGCTGCACCTAGTTTTATGTTCAGCAAAAAACAAACAAATGAACAAAATAAAAAAAACAACAAACAAACAAAAAAACTATGAAACAGTGACGTAAGTTTGCCTGTTTTAAAATATTTATTTCAAGTGGACATTCAAGAGCAAAATCAGGAAGTCTAACACTGTTATTTTTATTTGTTGTTCCTGATGTCACTGCTGGCTGCTATTTTTTTAATTAAGATAAAAGACAAACTGGGATGACTTTATCTGTTTACTCCATAGAAAAAAATACAACACAGAAATTCCATCTAATTAATGATAAAATGAGCTGGCTGAAGGCTCAGAATTACTGCAGAGAGCATCACACAGACCTGATCAGTGGACTGAACCAACTACAGGATAAACAACTACAGGATGAACTTAGTTCTGTAGATGATTCATTCATATATATCGGTCTGTTCAGAGACACCTGGAGGTGGTCAGATGGAAGCAGTTTCTCTTTCAGACACTGGAATCTACAGTTTAACAATACTAAATACAACAGTGGTCAATGTGCCATGACTGTGTTTGATGATGGAGGCAGATGGAGGAATGGAAACTGTACTGACAGAAAACCTTTTATCTGTTATGACGGTGAGTTTTGTTAAAATTTCTCCACATTTAACTGCAGATCAAAGAAGGCAACAAAAAAACAACAACCAAACTTTAATGTTTTATACTGTTTATGTGTGTGGAAAATATTTATTTGTTTTCTTTCAGTGGTGAGTAAATCAAATAAATTCGTATAAATCTAATAGATTTTACATTCACACTTATTTCTTACCACAGTTACTGTATACGCTCTTTAAATATAAAATATGTTGAAAAGTGAAGATATTCAATTGAGGCTAAATGTAACAATAATTATGTCAGTAATCAACAACTGGTAGGAGACCTGAGACAGATCCAGATCTTGGTGGAGGAATTATGTGTCCTCTTTGCCCTGGGAACACCTTCGGACCCACCAGGTGGAGCTGGAGAGGGTCACTGGGAAGAGAGATGTCTCGGTTTCCCTCCTGGACCTGTTGCCTCTGCAACCTGACCACAGAAAAGTGGCAGAAATTGGATAGATGGATGTGGATAAATACTACTACTACTACTACTACTACTACTACTACTACTAATAATAATAATAATAATAATAATAATAATAATAATAATAATAATAATTTATATATTTCTTGTTTGCTCAGAAAAATTATAGCCCCTGAGCAAATTTTGTATGTGACCCTTCTTTTAGATCTTTTAAAAATCTTTTTTGCCACAAGTTCACATTAATGGTTTGATGCTTTTCTGTTTCATCTACATCCATGACAGATAAAGTGATCCTGATCAAAGAGAATAAAACCTGGGAGGAGGCCTTATACTACTGCAGAGTTCACCACCATGACCTGGTCTCCATCACCAACCTTGATGAGCAGAGATGGGTCCAGGAGGAAGCCATGAAGGCCTCGACTCCTTTTGTTTGGATGGGACTGCATTACACCTGTGCTCTGGACTTCTGGTTCTGGGTCAGTAGTGAGGAGGTCAGCTATAAGAACTGGGTCTCAGATGGACAGATGGACGACTGTGACATGTCTGGAGCCATGGAGACAGGAGGACAACACAAGTGGTTCAAAAAAAATCATGACGAAAAGTTTAATTTCATCTGTTCTAAACATTAAAACAGATGAAAAAATGTCTCAACATTTGATTTTTTTTCTTCTTTCAGTGTCTGGGAAATATAAAAGTTGAACTCCTATTGAAATTCAGTTATTGTAGCAAACTAATGTAACTGTAGCACACCTTATAATAGAGGTTTAAGGTTTATTTTATTTTTATTGTTATGTAACATTTATGTTCTTAAAGTTCCAAAAAGTCCTTAAAAACATATGAACTCTTCCCCTTCTTAACTTTACTTTTTTTGATCTGATGATAGTTTCAGTCTGTAAAATCCTATCTGTATTGTGAGTTCTGTATGAACATATTATTGAACTCAGTGTTGTAGAATAAACTTTCAAACCATACAATGTGCTCCCTTTTTTTCTTGACTCATCACCAACAACTTGAGCATTTAGATAAATACAGTTATGGAAAACATAATAAATCCACCCTTTCTAATTCTCAGATTTTATGTATCAGCACTTAATAAACATGATCTGGTCTTTTCCGGGTTCTAAAATTATCTTTAAATTAAGTTTATTTTTTTATCAGATCTTAGCAGCAAAAAATAAACTGAATAATAATAATAATAATAATAATAAAAAATTACAAACAAATCAAAACACACATATATAAATTAACACAACAAAGATAAAACCGACACTGAAAGTTTGGAAACAATAGTTTGATCTTAGAATTACTTGTTAAATGAAGAAAACTATCTATTATTGTTTTGTGCTTAGTTTTATTATTTGTGTTATCGTTCTTGTACAGCACTTTGGTGCAGTTTTATACCTGTTTTTAAAGTGCTATATAAATAAATTTGACATTGATCTATAAATTAGTCAGATAATTCAATGTTTTAACAAGATAGTGTTTTAGAGCAGGCAGGTGTGAGTGTGTGTTTGTGTGTGTGTGTGTGTGTGTATGTGGGGGGGGGGGGTCACTTTTTAGGGCTACTTAACATATGTATCAATAATAATACATATAATAATATTATTTGTTATTTTCTTTCTTTAGAATTTGTGAAATGCGCAATAACTTCCCCCAGTGCAGTCAGACAGAGAAGCAGACTGCGGAGCCCAGGATTTGTTGGATTTGGTCCAGATTCCAGGACAGTTGTTGGGCAATAAACCGGTAAGTGAGTGAAATTATAAGATATGCATCAGACGAAACAGAGGAGCAGTTTGAGCAGAAAGGGGCTGAAACACGACACACACACACACAAACACACAGACTCTGAGTGAAGTTACCTCCCCAACTTCTTCAAATCATACGAAATTGGTGTCAAACGTTTGTGCTACGGAGGCAGCTTTGCAAGTGGGTAACCTTCAGTCACAAGCTGCAAAAGAAAAGCAGAGGAACAGAGAAATTTTACCGCAGTTGATTGCTATCACTCTTTATCTGGCAAGATAAGGCATGTCATTTAGGAGAGATGATGAGACTTCAGGAATCCAAAAATGAATTCAGTTTCTTAGAACTTCAGCAGGTATGACAGTATCATAAATTGCATCATAATGAGATAAAAGAAAAGCAGGAAAGTCACAAAAGACCACTCGTGTCACTATTGTCAAAAAGAACACAAAATGACATAGTTAAAGGTTTAGCTAAAGCAATAAGATCCAAACATAAATAAAAGATAGAGAATTGTATTACATACTTATAGACAAAACAAACGAATATAGTCCTTCACACGGAACAGGTGTCATCTGAGGTCAGATATGTGCACAACAAGCAATCAAGGAGTGCTTTTTTAGGTGTGCCTTATCCACTTCACAAGCAGAGAAGCTCTTGAAAATCTGTTTCTGAAAGTACTGAAGGAAAATAACTGAAAAATAGATAAAATCATTGGACAGGAATACGATGGAGCTGCTAACATGAGGGGAAGGGACTTCAGTCAAGGATTCTCTGACCAAATCCCAAGGGTTTGTACGTACATTTTCAAACACACCGCCTTAATTTGATGTTAGTTCAAAGTGCCAAATCAAATATTTGTCCCAATCAATCATTTTTAAATTTCCTTGAAAAACCTTTCACATTTATTGCAAACTCATAAAAAAGGCACACAGCATTCACTGAAATGCAAAATAAGAATGCAACCCCATCAGTGTCTCGTTGAGCTGCAGAAGCTGTCTGACACTCGATGGGTCTGCAAAGAAACTGCTCTCAAGTCTCTCAGGAAGGTTCTTCCAGCTGTCATGACGTTCTTGGAGGAAATGACCCAGTCAAGTCCCCCAGACCCCTCAGCAGATGATGCAGCAATCCTTCCGAAGAACGTTAATTTTGAATTCTTCTTACCTCTGGAAATTACTTGTCCCATCTTTCAAGTAACTGCTGTTGTTTCAGATGCATTGCAGAAGAAGGACACAGACCTGGCTGCAGCCTACAAAATTGTGGATAGGGTTTTGCAGAGGCTGGCCCACTGCAGATCAGAAGAACAATTTGAGGAAATGTATAGGAAAGCCACAGAGAAGGCTGCATCTGTGGGCCTGGAGCCCCCTAAAGAAATCCCTGGACAGGCAAGAAAGAAGAAAGTGCCAGCAGAGTTTTATACTGTTGGTACAACAGCTATTGAAAGCAGGATTTCCATTAATTGCAGGAGTTCTACTGTCCTAAAGTATATTATGATTTTGTAGGCTCCATGAAACAAGAGCTCCAGAAAAGCTTTAAGGGAAGAGATAATGCTACAAAGGAAATTTTAAATGCCCTCCTCTGCCTTACTGTCTCAGATAATTGGACAAACTTAGCAGTTCCCCCCAAATACTTCAAGCTCTAAAGAAGCTCTGCCAGTTTTACAACATTGTTGATCAAGAAAACGTGCAGAGAGAGCTGAAGGTTTTTCACAGCTCATATATGGACTTTTCATCATTCAGTGTGTCATCATTGCTTTCTGTCATCAAAGAAAACAATGCTGATCTGTTTTTTTCCAACATGACTGGACCAAATAAAACATACGGCACCCTTCCAGTGTCTACAGTGACTGCACAGCATTGATTTTCTAAATTAAAGCTAGTGAAGACAAAACTCTGCAGCCTGTGCAAGAAAGATCGGTTGTCAGACCTTTCATCGGCAATCGAGAAGGATGCGCCAATCAATCTGTCAGGTTTGTGGAGAGGGAAGTGGAGGATTTGGACCCAAATGCAAGCAGACACAGGAGGAACTCAAATGAAAACTAATTTATTCAAAAGAACGAAAACAAAGGGCTGACTTGGCAGCAAAAAAACTAAATAACAACAACAAAAAAAACTTACTAGAGCGGAGAAGAAAAGAAGGAAAACACGAGGAAACCAGACAGTGCATCTTAGCAACAATGAACCAGTGAGAATGTTCTTCTTCTTCTTTTCATTTAATGGCGGATCACAAGTAACCGACGCCACCTACTGTACATGAGTGTGTAACTTATGTGTTCAGCCTTTGCTATATATTTAAAAAAAACAAAAAACAACCTAAATTCTGAAGTGAGAATGTGAAGCAGAGGAACAGGCTTTAAAGACAGGGGGTGATTGGTAAGTGGACACAGGTGACTGATTACAAAACTAGCGACAGGTGCAGATGGGTGTGGCTGGTTGACAAGTACTGAGCTGAGGACAGGTGAATAATGACAGGGGGCACAGAGAGCAAAACTACACAAGAACTTAGAATATCCATCCATCCATTCTCTTCCGCTTATCCAGGGTCGGGTTGCGGGGGCAGCAGCCTAAGCAGGGAGACCCAGACTTCCTTCTCCCCAGCCACTTGGGCCAGCTCCTCCGGGGGAATCCCAAGG
>NC_051436.1:13135188-13142110 GCF_001649575.2 Kryptolebias marmoratus
GTCCGGGCGAGGGAACACTGTGTCCAATATTTATATTCATCATAAGGGGTCTTTGGGCTGCACTTCGTCGGGCCCCTCACCTAGGACCTGTCTGCCTTGGGTGACCCTGCTAGGGGCATGAAGCCCCTGACAGCATAGCTCCTGGGATCATTGGGACACTCAAACCCCTCTACCACAATAAGGTGGCAGCCCAGGGAGAGGAAACTTACAATATTAAACAGGAAATACACTACACACAGGGATAAGAAATAAAACAGAACTACAGAAACATAAAACAATAACCCTAATGCAAAATAAAATTCTACAAATAACTCTGAAATACCCAAATCCCAACACAATCACTGAGGTGACATGTTTTGAGACACGACCAACAGAAAACTGCTGCTGTGAACAGAAAAGAACAAGAACAACAAACCTATATTTTGAATTCTTTATTTCACTATGCCTAAAATTTGGAAATCTTCTTTTGAAAATAGTTAAATCACTAAGATGAAAAAGAAGAGATTGGATAATAATGTAAAAAAAAATAGAGAAGATATTTTAAGTTGTTTGTCCCTTGTTGTAGTTAATAAGAAAGACAGGTTGGGAAAAGCAAGGCAAGTGACGGAGACATAAATTACAAGAGACACATGGCTACAGCGAGGGAGGATGAGACGGTGAGGAAACAAGAGAGACTAGACTGAGAAGAAAAAAGAGGAGGGAAAGAAGAAATGTATGTAGGGACTTACAAAACCCACACAAACACACACAAATAGAAAAGGTTTAACCATCTGTTTTGGATGCCAATTCAGTGTCAGTAGGCTTTATGTTTTCTCATGGGGACTTGTAACACTAAGATAATGTGTCAACAGTTCATTTTGTTTTTATTGTCTGCAGTATCATGTTAAAGTCTGATCTGAAGGGGCTGTCTTCACCTCTACTGTAAGTACAGCAAACCAGAACATCCAGGCTGCTTTCTTTATTATTAGGGCCTTTAACACAGTACACTAAATGTTGTATTGGGCCCCTCTGTTTATTGCACTAAAAAAGGAAGTAGTAGTTTTCATGTAACAAATAGGTTTTTATAGTCCAAAAAGTCATTCATTTATTTATTCATTTTAAACAAATGTCATAGTCAGAAACTGCTGTTTATTATTTTACTTTGGTGCAGAGACAGCTCCAGAGATTTTTTTTTCTGCAGGTTCTAAGGGGGCGCTAAGCATTTTATTGAGGGTGCTATGAAGGATTATTTGTTCTTACAGTTCTCAACACACACAGACACAAGCACAAACACACACACACACACACATATATATATATATATATATATATATATATATAAATAATCAGTGTCAAAGCAGGAAAACAACTAAAACCTGCAGGATGGTGTTTCTGGAGAATTGGGGTTGGGAATCACTGGTATAGACAGATAAATACAGACACTTCACAGGAGGCATCTGAATGAAGAATAAAAACATTTATTGAAACAAAATACTTTCAAAATACTTTCAATGCATGGAATCAAAAAAAATTATAAAACATAAAATTAAACTTCTACAAAGAAACAGGAACTAGGAAACAAAAGGAAAAGATGAATCTGTGAAGGATCAAATGAAAACCAAATGACTAAACACAAAGTAGGTTTGAGGATTAGTTAAATTAGTGTGAGAGGAGAGCAGAACACAGGCCAAACAGAAACAGAAAAGGGACTAATAAAATACCAAGAGAACAGAAAACAACCAACAAACAAAAAGACCTAAATAAATTTAACAAGTCAAACCTAAAACTAAAATTTCAGAAAAACAATTAGAAAAATTATCAACAAAAACAAAATCCCCAAACCTGCCAGAATAGCAATGATTTTACATTTAATACAAATGATGCATCTTGTTCTCTCAGCACCACTTTCAACATCACGATCTCCAGCAGAGAGCAGATGTTGGTTTACTTCCTCATCATCATCCTCCTTCACTCTCACAGTTTGCTCAGACCTCCCAGAGTTTTCCACCTCATGTTCTACCCTTATTCCGGCTGGTTTCTTCTCTTCTGTGTTTTCATTTAAAGACACCTCATCTTCATCGCTCCTTGTGCCTTTTTTGTAGATTTCAACAGCTTCAGTTGACTTTTTACTGTCTCCAGGTTTAACATCTGGATTAACATCTGGTTTAGTTTCTTTAGACTCAGTTAGTTCTGATTTATCAGGATCTACTTCATTCTGATCCTCACTTGGGAGCAGATTTTTGTCTTTTTCTTGCTTATTGTTGTTCGATGTCATGTTTTCTTCATGAGGGTCAGGGCTTTCTGCCTCTTGTTTTATTCTCTTTCCTCCTGTCTCTACATCTATAATTACCTCCTGTGGATCAGCCTGACCTTGTCTCTCACACACAACAGATCTTTCACTGAATATGGGACTTGCCTTGATTTCATTCTGACCTTCAGTAGAGAGCTTTTCTTTTTGGTCATCAGTATCTGTATTATTCCCTGTCATGTCTTTTCTATGACTATCAGTTTTCAAACTCATGTTTTATTCCCTTTTCTTCTCCCTCTTTATTTATAAATTTTCCTGCTGGATCACTCATGTCATCCTGTCCGTCATGTCCAGCAGATACAGCTGATACTTCACTGTTTCCAGGTTTAACATTATGATCAGCATTTGGTTTCTGGTCTTTTTCCTGGTCACCATCTTTAGATATCATGTCTTCATGACTGCCAGAGCTTGTTTTCAGATTTGTCAGGAATCTGGACGTCAGTCTGAGTAGAAATTGCAGTGGAGAGCAGGTTTCAGTTTCTTCCTGGTCATCAGTGTTTTCATCCTTTGTTGTCATCTCCTGTTCATGATTGTCAAAGTTTTGTGTTGTTTCAGTCTGTTTGCTTTCATCTATTGTTACACTGATTATTTTTCTGTGTTCATGGCTCACCTCATCATGACCAGCAGGTAAAGGAGACCTCTCACTATCTTCAGGTTTTAGGTTGATCTTCTCATCTGGTGTCGTCAGATTAATCTCAGCTTCATCAGGATCCTTCATGTAAGTCTGATCTCCAGTAGAGGGCAGACCTCTGTTGTCTTTCAGGTCTTTAGTGTTTCCATCCTTACATGTGATGCCTTCTTTGCAACAACTAAAATTTTCCGTCTCATGTTTGACCTCCTTTTCTCCCTGTGTGTTGTCTGTAGTTCCATCTGATAATCTCCCCTCACTAATATCTTCTTGTCTGTCATGATCAGCAGACACACCTGTCTCACTGTCTCCAGGTTTAAAATCATGACTGACATTTGGTCTGGTCTGATCAACCACAGTTAGTTCAGCTTCATCAGGATCCTTCAGTTCAGTCTGATCTCCAGTAGAGGGCAGACCTCTGTCTTTGTCCTGGTCAGTATCCTTCAATGTCATGTCTTCATGACTGTCAGAGTTTTCTGTCTGTTTGTTTTTATTTGTTGGTATGTTCATTATTAACTGGTGTGGATCACTCATGTCATCCTGATTGCCATGTCCCCCAGATACAGCTGATATTTCACTGTTCTCAGGCATCACGACCAATACCTGGTTTTGTCTTGGTGATCTTAGTTTGTTCCAATTTGTCAGGATACTGGGCATTAGTCTGAGTAGAAATGGTGGTAGAAAGCAGATTACTGTTTCTTCCTGATCATCAGTGTTTTCATCCATTGTTGTCATCTCCTGTTCATTATTGTCATAGTTGTGTGTTGATTCTGTCTGTTTGCTCTCATCTATTGTTACACTGATTATTTTTCTGTGTTCAGGGCTCACCTCATCATGACCAGCAGGTAAAGGAGACCTCTCACTGCCTTCAGGTTTTAGGTTGATCTTCACATCTGGTGTCATCTGATCAGTGTCAGTTAGTTCAGCTTCATCCTGATCCTGTAATTCAGTCTGATCTCCAGTAGAGGGCAGACCTCTGACTGTTTCCTGGTCAGCATCCTTAGATGTCATGTCTTCATGACTGTCAGAGTTTTCTGTCTCATGTGTTATTCTCATGTCTTTTGTGTCTTTATCTGTTAATTCACTCAGTGGTTGTCTCATCTCTTTGAGTTTTTTATTTTCAGGATCCCTGATTTTATCCTGATCTTCAGTAGAGATCTTTTCTTCTAGGTCATCAGTATCTGTATTAATACTTGTGATTTCATCTGCATGTATGTCAGAGTTTTCGGTTTCATGTTTTATTCCCTTTTCTTTTGTCTTTTCATCTATAAATCTTCCTGGTGGACCACTGGTGTTGTTTTGTCTGTCATGTCCAGCAGATACAGCTGATATATTTCCAGGTTGAACATGATGATCAACATCTGGTCTCATCTCTTTAGTCTCAGTTTGTTCTGATTTTTCAGGATTCTTGTCTTCAGTCTGAGTAGAAACTTCGGTAGAGAGCAGGTTTCTGTTTTCTTCCCGATCATCAGTGTTTTCACCCTTACTTTTCATAACCTGTTCATGACTGTCAGAGTTTTCTGTCTGTTTCCTCTCATCTGTTGTTACACTGATTCTTTTTCTGTGTTCAGGGCTCACCTCATCATGACCAGCAGGTAAAGGAGACCTCTCACTGTCTCCAGGTTTTACGTTGATCTTCACATCTGGTGTCATCAGATTAATCTCAGCTTCATCAGGATCCTTCACTTCAGTCTGATCTCCAGTAGAGGGCAGACCTCTGTTGTCTTCCAGGTCTTTAGTGTTTCTATCCTTAGATTTGATGCTTTCTGTGTAAGAACTGAAGTTTTCCGTCTCATGTATGACCCCCTGTTCTTCCTGTGTGTTGTCTGTAGTTCCATCTGATATTCTCCCCTGGGCATCACTAATATCATCTGATCTGTCATAAATAGTATAAACAACTTTTTCACTGTCTCCAGGTTTAAAATCATGACCAACTCCTGGTCTGGTTGGATCAACTTCTGTTAGTTCAGCTTCATCCTGATCCTCCAGTTCAGTCTGATCTCCAGTAGAGGGCAGTCCTCTGTCTTTGTCCTGGTCAGTATCCTTCGATGTCATGTCTTCATGACTGTCAGAGTTTTCAGTCTGTTTATTTTTATCTGTTGTTACATTCATTATTAGACTGTATGGATCACTCACGTCATCCTGTCTGTCATGTACAGGAAGCACAGCTGATATTTTACTGTTTCTAGGTTGAACATCATGATCAACAAATGGTCTCATCTCTTTAGTCTCAGTTTGTTCTGATTTTTCAGGATTCTTCACTTCAGTCTGAGCAGAAATTGTGTTAGAGAGCAGATTTCTGTTTTCTTCCCAATCATCAGTGATTTCATCCTTTGTTTTCATAACCTGTTCATGATCGTTAGAGTTTTTTGTTTCTTTGCTCACATCTGTTGTTACACAGATTATTTTTCTGTGTTCAGGGCTCATCTCATCATGACCAGCAGGTAAAGGAGACCTCTCACTGTCTCCAGGTTTTAGGTTGATCTTCACATCTGGTGTCGTCAGATTAATGTCAGCTTCATCAGGATCCTTCAGTTCAGTCTGATCTCCAGTAGAGGGCAGACCTCTGTTGTCTTCCAGGTCTTTCGTGGTTCTATCTTTAGATGTGATGCCTCCTTTGCAACAACTAAAGTCTTCAGTCTCATGTTTGACTTCCTGTTCTTCCTGTTTGTCTTCTGTAGTTCCACTTGATAATTTCCCCTGGGCATGACTAATATCATCTTGTCTGTCATGAGCAGCAGAAACCACCTTTTCATTGTTTCCAGGTTTAAAATCATGACAAACATCTGGTCTGGTCTGATTAACCACAGTTAGTTCTGATTGTTCAGGAACACTGATTTTTTTCATTTCTTTAGAAGAGATCAGATATGTGTCTTCTTCCTGCCTCATGTCATTCTCATCTGTGTTTTCTTCCTGGTCAGCATCTTTAGATGTCATGTTTTCATGTCTGTCAGAATTTTCTGTCTCATTTTTTATTCTCTTTATTTCTGTCTCTTCATCTATAAATCCTCCTGGTGGATCACTCATGTCATCATGTCTGTCATGTCTAGGAAGTACAGCTGATATTTTACTTTCTCCAGGTTGAACATCATGATCAGCATCTGGTCTACTCTCTCTAGTCACTGTTAGTTCTTCACGTTCAGGAACCTTCAATCTTTTCCAGATTTCAGTTGAGAGCAGGTTTTTATTGTCTTCCTGGTCTTCAATGTCAGTATCCTTCACTGTGTTGTACCGTGCACAAAAGTCTAGTTTTGCCTTCTTTGGTACCAGGTCATCCCGTATCTCATTCCTCTTACGTTTCCTTTTTTCTTGAATATCTGCTGCATTAAGTTGACAGTAAAAAAATATATATATTTAGTCACCATGTCAAGCAGTTTGATGCATTCATTTATGTCACACATCAATTTACTGAGTCTTACCTTTCTTTCTATAAAACAGAAGATAGGCACTGCCAAATCTATAAAAGAACAAAAGCTATTAATCCTATTCTCAACTGACCTCAAAATATTTGTTAATTCATGTCAAATATTTATATTACTATTTTAATATCAGCTTATTTTGAATTTAATGCTTCCAGTATGTTTATAAAATCAGCCTCCTGTCCACGAACACCACAAACAGATTTGGTGACAAAGGGCAGATCTGGTAGAGTACAACATGATTTCCACTTTGTGCTGAAGAAACTAACACTGTCCATTACTTTGGTAACCTCTGAACTAAGAATGATCACAGCCTCCTGAGCAGCTGACATCACTCCATCAAAGAGCTCCTTCACTGTTTGTCAGTGAGGGGATCTGCTGGAATGCCAGATGTGAACAAACAGATTTAGCTCTGACTTCCAGTAAGTGGCTCCAGGTCAATTTATACTTCCAGCAATTCGTATTTTTGCAGCTATGGTCAATTTATACTCTGACTTTTTGGGTATGAAAAGAAGGTGTTTGCCTACAGGTCTTGGAGAAGTTTCTCTTTTTGCTGAAGGAGGAGGATGGATCTTTTATCAGCTGTCA
>NC_051436.1:13148327-13149031 GCF_001649575.2 Kryptolebias marmoratus
AAAAAAAAAAAAAAAAAGTAAAACTCAAAGAATACACACAAACCTTCCTTTAGTTGCAAAGTTTAAACTTTAAAACCATTCCTCGATTGGCTAAAATTCATACAACTTCTCCCAGACGCCGTCGGACTTCTAAACTTTAACATAGAAACCTTCGGATTACTTTCTGTTTCTCTTCGTCTTGCGCTACTAAAATGCTGCGTTCAAAGGGCCTCGGAAACGTGGCTTTTACAGCAAGCGCCTTATTTACGCCTACACACGTGGCCAAAATTGTTGGCAAGTCACGTTTATTGAAAGAAAAACTCACAATGGTCACAGAAGTAACTAGAATCTGACAAAAGTAATAATAAATAAAAATTCTATGACAATGAACAAATGAAAGCCAGACATTGCTTTTCAACCATGCTTCAACAGAATTAAAAAAAAATGAAATAAAACTCATGAAACAGGCCCGGACAGAAATGATGGTACCCTTAACTTAATATTTTGTTGCACAAACTTTAGAGGCAATCACTGTAGTCAAACGATTCCTGTAACTGTAAAGGGGGACTTCTGCACCTCTCAGCAGGTATTTTGGCCCACTCCTCATGCAAACTGTTCCAGCTGTCTCAGGCAGTGACGTGCGGTGAGGTTCATGGTTGGTGAGGCACAGAGTCAGATTTACAAATATATAAATCCAAAAGGGTAGCTTATTCAATTGGCTACTG
>NC_051436.1:13149131-13156528 GCF_001649575.2 Kryptolebias marmoratus
GATCTCCAGCAGAGAGCAGATGTTGGTTTACTTCCTCATCATCATCCTCCTTCACTCTCACAGTTTGCTCAGACCTCCCAGAGTTTTCCACCTCATGTTCTACCCTTATTCCGGCNCGGTATCTTCTCTTTAGTGTTTTCATTTAAAGACACCTCATCTTCATCACTCCTTGTGCCTTTTTTGTAGATTTCAACAGCTTCAGTTGACTTTTTACTGTCTCCAGGTTTAACATCTGGATTAACATCTGGTTTAGTTTCTTTAGACTCAGTTAGTTCTGATTTATCAGGATCTACTTCATTCTGATCCTCACTTGGGAGCAGATTTTTGTCTTTTTCTTGCTTATTGTTGTTTGATGTCATGTTTTCTTCATGAGGGTCAGGGCTTTCTGCCTCTTGTTTTATTCTCTTTCCTCCTGTCTCTACATCTATAATTACCTCCTGTGGATCAGCCTGACCTTGTCTCTCACACACAACAGATCTTTCACTGAATATGGGACTTGCCTTGATTTCATTCTGACCTTCAGTAGAGAGCTTTTCTTTTTGGTCATCAGTATCTGTATTATTCCCTGTCATGTTTTCTGCTTCATGTTGTTTTCCCATTTCTTTTGTCTTTTCATCTATAGATTTTCCTGGGGCATCACTCATGTTGTTCTGTCCGTCATGTCCAGCAGATACAGCTGATATTTCACTGTTTCCAGGTTTAACATCATGATCAGCATCTGGTTTCTGGTCTTTTTCCTGGTCATCATCTTTAGATATTATGTTTTCATGATTGTCAGAGTTTTCTGTCTGTTTCCTCTCATCTGTTGTTACACTGATTATTTTTCTGTGTTCATGGCTCACCTCATCATGACCAGCAGGTAAAGGAGACCTCTCACTGTCTCCAGGTTTTAGGTTGATCTTCACATCTTGTGTCATCTGATTAATGTCAGCTAGTTCAGCTTCATCCTGATCCTTCACTTCAGTCTGATCTCCAGTAGAGGGCAGTCCTCTGTCTTTGTCCTGGTCAGTATCCTTCGATGTCATGTCTTCATGACTGTCAGAGTTTTCTGTCTGCTTATTTTTATCAGTTATTACATTTATTATTAGCCTGTGCGGATCACTCATGTTGTTCTGTTCGCTTTGTCCAGGAATCACAGCTGATATTTCACTGTCTCCAGGTTGAACATCATGATCAACATCTGGTCTCATCTCTTTAGTCTCAGTTTGTTCTGATTTTTGAGGATTCTTGTCTTCAGTCTGAGTAGAAATTGTGGTAGAGAGCAGATTTCTATTTTCTTCCTGGTCTTCAGTGTCAGTATCGTTCCCTGTGTTGTACTGTGTACTGTGTTTTGCCTTCTTTCGTACCAGGTCATTCTCATTCTCATTTTCACCTTTTGGTCTCTTTCTGTTGTCTCTATCTTCCGTTTTTTCTTGAATGTCTGCTGCATTAAGTTGACAGTAAAAATAGATATATTTAGTCACCATGTCAAGCAGTTTGATGCATTCACTTATGTCACACATCAATTTACTCTCATTTAACATATTTGCTGAGTCTTACCTTTCTTTCTATAAAACAGAAGATAGGCACTGCCAAATCTATAAAAGAAAAAAAGCTATTAATCCTATTCTCAACTGACCTCAAAATATTTGTTAATTCATGTCAAATATTTATATTACTATTTTAATTTCAGCTTATTTTGAATTTAATGCTTCCAGTATGTTTATAAAATCAGCCTCCTGTCCACGAACACCACAAACAGATTTGGTTATAAATGGCAGATCTGGTAGAGTACAACATGATTTCCACTTTGTGCTGAAGAAACTAACACTGTCCATTACTTTGGTAACCTCTGAACTAAGAATGATCACAGCCTCCTGAGCAGCTGACATCACTCCATCAAAGAGCTCCTTCACTGTTTGTCAGTGAGGGGATCTGCTGGAATGCCAGATGTGAACAAACAGATTTAGCTCTGACTTCCAGTAAGTGGCTCCAGGTCAATTTATACTTCCAGCAATTCGTATTTTTGCAGCTATGGTCAATTTATACTCTGACTTTTTGGGTATGAAAAGAAGGTGTTTGCCTACAGGTCTTGGAGAAGTTTCTCTTTTTGCTGAAGGAGGAGGATGGATCTTTTATCAGCTGTCAACAAATGTAAACAAACTATAATAATGTAAATAAATCCCTGGAGCTGCTGCCTCTGCATGTGGGATTTCAGGGAAATGTAACAGATTAGTACCCTATGAAACATCAACCACTGATTGTGAAAAAGTCATCGCTTTGTATTAAATGACAAGTGCTGGGTACATGTTGGGAGTATGATTTGATGGAAGAATGGACTGAACAACAACCTTAGTGAAACGATTACCCAGGCAGATTAATTTTATTCAGTAGCCTCGAAAACTTACTTTGCAACGTTCTTATCATCTGTGAATGGACTGCTGAGCTGTGGAAAGAAAAGGCAAACAAAAAACTAACAAATTTATGTATTTTTGGATTATTTACCTTTAAATTACAGTAGTTTTGAAGCAACCTTTAACAACAGTGAAGAAAAGCTGCTAAGTCTCACCGATGTGACTCTGGTGTCATCAAAGCTGAACCATCTGTCTTCATCATCCTGGGACTTGATGGTTGCTGTGTAATGTCCGCCTCTCAGATCCCCAAAATGATCCACGACCGCATAGAGTTCATATGTCTGATTCTGATCAGCAGGAGAAAAACATTAGCTATCAGACTCAAATATTAAAAAACAGAGATTATAACAAATTCTAAACTATACTAAAGACATACCTCTGGTATCTTCAGGGTGTGGGGAACATCAACATCACACTTGATTTTGACATACGACATGAAGTGATAACTGAAGTCAAACCTCTTCAGCAGCAGAATCAGAACATCTGGATGATGCTTTATAACATATTTCTGATTTAAAAATACAGATTTATTCAAAAATATTAGTATGTTAGTATGGTCATTTTAAAACCTGAGGAATATTTTGCATTTACTCACACTAGAAGCATCAACTTTGGTATCACATTTGTCACAGTACATCTGGTTGTCTCCATTAAAATATGAAGGTTTGAAATATTTCTCAATGCCATCTTCCTGAAAAATAGATCAGTGTTTACATCAAGGAAAAACTGAACATTGTCTTTAAAAAAGTCTTTAAAATGGATTTTTAAATAGAAAGTTTTCAATAAATCACACAAGCTTTACTAGATCAGACCTTCAGAATACAGAGAGTATCAAGGAATAACTGGGATTTATAAAATTCTCACCACGCTGTAGTTTCCACTGGAAGAATCCACCAGGTCAAAGGGAAGATGCCAGAACTGTCCACCTGTCTCAGTGTCTGTCTCACAAACAGAACAGGTGGTCCTGTGCACCATCTGTCCATGGAAGATCTGGACAAACAGATGAACATAAACATGTGAAGAAAGTGGATTTTTTTTTTCAACAAATTAAAGTTTCTCTTGTAATATTGATGAAGTCTGTACCTCTGCTGCTTTGGAACTGGTCTGCCTTAAAATCTTCTCTAAGTATTCTGCTGCATCACGTTGTTCATACACTGAAATATAAAACACACTTCATTTGTGTTTCTTCAAGAAAATAAGTAATAAATATTGAAGAACAATAGTTTGTGTTTATATATGATAATCATCCAGCCTGATGATAATTAGAGGGTTTTCATATTTAATTACTGTATTCTACTTTACTTATCAACTTAACTTCAAATGCATTAATGTCATTAAAACAAAGTCAGTGGACCATGATGTTTGCAGACAGCACTGATCTGTAGCATGGGCGCCTGATGATGTGATAAAAAGGGGGAGCAAATTCAGGGAAACAAAAATTGAAGCACCCATGGTAATCACATCACTGCACTAAGATTCATAAAGATAATATTCCCATTAAAAACATATTTCTGGTTGATGTTATGGTATTTGTTCTTTTTTGTTTGTTTTAAATATAAACCAAATGTTAACTAGACATTTGTTCAACCCACAAAATGATCACCTGCAATAAGCTCCAGTTTGATGTCATTATAAAATGAGCATAAAGGGATTTACAGTTCATGTGTGTGAATGAGACGGAGACAGGTGTAACAGAGATGCTACAAGGAGAAGAGGTACTGAAGGTGGAGAGTTTAAGAGACAAACAGGAGGCAGAGCTGGAGGTGGCAGAGATGAAGATGTTAAGACTTTCACTGAGAGTGACCAAAAGTAACAGGATTAGGAATGGGTCCATCAGAGGGACAGGCTGGGCAGGATGAAGACAAAGTTTGAGGCTGAGATGGGTTGGACATGTGTAGAAGAGGGACAGTGGATATATTGGACAAAGGATGTTGAGTATGGAGCTGCCAGAGAGAACGACCAGAGGAAGACCACAGAGGAGGTTAGTGGATGTAGAGGAGGACATGCAGAGGGTTGGTGTGACAGAGGAGGATGTTAGGGACAGGGTGTGATGGAGACACATGATCCACTGTGCAGATCCCTAAATGGAGAAAAAGAAGACAAAAGACACAAAGACTGTCCTGAGTGCTAACACACTGTACCTCTGTCAATCTTCAGTGCCTTTATTATTTTTTTGGTGTGTGTAGTCTCACGCTGTAAGTCATGAAACAAGTCTTTAAGATGAGGATCAATAACCTTCTCAGTGTCAGGACTGTCATCTGAAAAACTAAAGAAAAGGAAATTAGGTGTATTACACAGGTGCCCCTTAAACTTAATCTACAGTAACTTACTTTAACACATATGGCTAAAACAACAACAACAACAAACCTTTTCACAGCTTCTCTGAACTCTTCAGTCATGAACAGCACCTGCAGCACACTGTTCAGGTAGCAGGTTGCTCCATGGTTGTACAAGCCGTGGTATTCATCTGCTGATGATATTTAATTTATTTGCAAAACATTGCAAAGGTTACAGGGTTGTGCATTTGTGTTACAAACATAAAATTTACAAAACTGCATTCATGTTGTTAATGTGGATCATAAACAACACAGACAGGCGTACAGTATTCAAACAAAAAGCATCATGTTTCATTTAATTTTAAAACCATAAAAACTATTTTGTGTCTTTTATTTTTAGTCATAGAAAAATGTTCTAAACTCACTGCAGTCATGAGAGGCCGGCCTGGCAGACACCAATATGCAGCGTTACAGTAACTAAGTTGAGATGTAATAAAAAAGTGAATCACCTGTTCAAAGTCCTTCAATAATAAAATCTATTTCACTTTAGATAAAAGCCACAATTTAAGAAAAGAACTCATCTGTTTCTTAAGGTTAAAATCTGAATTGTGTTAACACAATGCCAAGACGGAAGGACATCAGCAAACAGAAATAGGAGACCAAACACAGCAGCTGATCTACAACTGAATGAGTGAAAAAAAGCTAAATGTTTCAACAAAACATGTGTAAGATCTAGGATCAGTAGTATCACCAAACTGTTGTGAAAGGAGCAAGAGAGGAAATGAAATAAAATATGATAAAATCAAGTCCAGAACCTCAACCTGAATGAAACGCTGTGGTGGGACCTTAAGAGAGAAGAAACAAATGTCTGCAAACATGAATGAACTGAAGCAGTGCTGTAAGTAAGAGTGCGCCAAAATTCCTGCACAACCATGTGAGATGATGAAAAACATTCATAGAAAACAACTCCTGAGACTTACTGCCGCTAAAGGAGGTTCTACAATCTGCTGAATCCTGGGGTGGACACAGTTCTTCCACACCCAGCTTTTTCATTTTGGCTTCATTTTTGGTTAATAAAGAACGACATGAAAAGCTTTCTTTTCCTCCTTACTTTATTTATTTATTCATTTAATCATTCATTTAGGATTAGGGAGACATTTGGAGCTTGTACTAAATTGCAATCAGGTGAGTTTTTATGTTTTTAAACTACCTGTTGAGGTGAAGTGATTTAGTTAGACCAGGTTTACACAACTGTGTTTAAATTAGCATTTCATAGCTGTATTACATGTCATTACACTGAATGCATGTCAAGTCAAATTCCTTGAACTCTCTACCATAAATCCATAAAATGGTGCAGACTTCTGAATTTGCAGATGACCCATTCACAAAATCTTTCTTAACAAAAACTTGAGATTTGATAACTGCTTCATTAACAGAATCAAAGCTAAAATGTATGTGGGAAAAAACTCGTTGAGCTTTTGAGAAAAAAAAAACGGGGTGGCAGAACTTAAAAAGACAATCCGTCCCAATAAAGGTTAATGTGTAAATCCCAATTAAAACAAAATCTACTACAAAAACAGTTCGATGTTTTCTGATAATAGTTCTGAAATATCTTACCTGAAGGTCTGCTTCGTTTCTCTTTAGGCCACATATTTATGTTTAGTCTCTTCCTGCTGTCGGTTCATTTAAACCACCTCCGGCTGCTGCAGAGAGAATCACTATCAGTCAAATGCAGTTGGTGTTTTGACAAGAAAAACAAAAGTAAAAGTCAAAGAATACACACAAACCTACCTTTAGTTGCGAGGTTTAAACTTTAAAACCATTCCTCGGTTGACTACAATTCATTCAACTTCTCCTAGACGCCGTCGGTCCTCTGAATTTCTGTTTCTCCTCGTCTCCTGCTGCGAAAATGCTGCGTTCAGGTGGCCTCGGAAACGTGGCTTTGACAGCAAGCACATTATTTACGTCTACGTACAGGCTAAATAATAAATGTAGATAAACCAAAATTTTTGCATGTAGATAATTTTTAAAACATTTTTTTTATTTTTTACCAGAATTACATTAAAAACAGGCACAACTTCTGGTGAATTCTGACATGAGTTTTCTGCTGTGGTAGCTGCACTCTGAACAGGAGAGTTAATGAAATGTGTGGGAGAATCATTTGCTCATTAAACTGACATGATGATAAGAAGCAGATCTTATGGGTCAAATCATGTCCCTTTTCACACAGTTCTTAAAGAGAAATTATTTTGTACACAAGAGATATGACAGAGAAAATAGTTTTATTTAAGGTAAAATCATGTTTCAATCACGGCTGTTTGGCAGAGGTTTGCCAAGACCCATGTTATTAATTACTTATTATTAGTTATTACTGACCTCCGCTAAGGGGGTCATGTTTTTGTAGCATTGGTTTGTTTGATGCCATGGCCTTGTCGTAGCTCTGAGTGCTCCTAGTTGTTGTTTTTATTACTATTATTCCTGTTGTTCTTGTTGTTAAAGTCCTAGTCCTAATAAAGAAATGCATATCACTTGCTGCCTTTGTTGTTTGAGACCTAAATCATCCAACGGGGAAAATGACAAAGTTGTAGTCATTTTTGTCAAATCTTGAAAACGATCTCAGACAATATTGTGAGATGTCACGCTCAGAGTATTTGTTATAAATGATTCTCAGCTACTACCACATCAAATTTTAGCTCAATATCTGCAAAATGGACTTTATTCTTTATTT
>NC_051436.1:13156809-13167426 GCF_001649575.2 Kryptolebias marmoratus
ATTTGGACCATAAAAATGTTCGAAAATTACTCATACATAAAGATCAGTGGACAAATATTAATAATCATTTTATGTTATGATTTTTTTTTTTTCTTGTCATGATGACAGGTGAGGCTCTGCCTCACCTGCCTCCCCTGACCGCACGTCCCTGGTCTTAGGTTTGAAGGGTGCCTTTTCCAGACTGCATGTTTCAGCTCCTTCCAAAGATGCTCAACAGGATCAACAGGATTTATGTCAGGGCTCATAGAAGTCCACTTCAGAATCGTCCAATGTTTTCCTCTTACCCATTCTTGGGTGTTTTTAGCTGTGTGTTTTGGGTCATTATCCTGTTGCAAGACGCATGACCTGCGACTGAGACCAAGCTTTCTGACACTAGGCAACACATTTCTTTTTAGAATCCCCTGATAGTCTTGAGGTTTTATTGTTCAAGACACCCTGTGCCAAATGCAGCAAAGCAGCCCCAGAACATAACAGAGCCTCCTCCGTGTTTCACAGTGCTTGATATGTTTCATTTTTCCATGAGTGAACACAGAGCTGATGGGACCTGTTGCCAAAAAGTTCTATTTTTGTCTCATCTGTCCATAGGACATTCTCCCAGAAGCTTTGTGGCTTGTCAACATGTAGTTTGGCAAATTCCAGTCTGGCTTTTTTATGATTGGTTTTCATCAATGGTGTCCTCCTTAGTCATCTCCCATTAAATCCACTCTGGCTCAAACGACGGATGGTGCGATCTGACACCGATGTTCCTTGAGCTTGAGGTTCACCTTTAATCTCTTTAGAAGTTTTTCTGGGCTCTTTTGTTACCATTCGTATTACCCATCTCTTTGATTTGTCATCAGTTTTCCTCCTGCGGCCACATCCAGAGAGGCAGTCCCTTGGATCTTAAATTTCTGAATAATCTGAGCGGCTGTAGTCACAGGAACATCAAGCTGCTTGGAGAATGTCTTATAACCTTTACCTTTAACATGCTTGTCTATAATTTTCTCTCTAATCTCCTGAGACAACTCTGTCCTTCGCTTCCTCTGGTTCATGTTGAGTGGGGTACACACCATGTCACCAAACAGCACAGTGAGTATCTGTAGCCCTATATACAGGCCCACTAACTGATTACAAGATTGTAGACACTTGTGATGCAAATTATTGGACACACGTTGATTTAACATGTCTCTTTGGTCACATTATTTTCCAGGGTACCATCATTTCTGTCCAGGCCTGCTTCATGAGGTTTTTTTTTTTTTTTATTCTGTTGAAGCATGGTTGAAAAACAATGTCTGACTTTCATTTGTTTATTTTCATAGAATTTGTTTTATTATTACTTTTGCACGATTTTAGTTATTTCTGTGACCATTGTGGGTTTTTCTTTCATTAAATGAGGGGTACCAACAATTTTGGCCAATGTGTGTATAGGCTAACAAATAAAGAAAAGCCATATATTCTGCATGTAGATTTTTATTTATTTTATTTTTTTTACCAATAAAAACAGGCATAACTTCTGGTGAGTTCTGACATGAGTTTCCTGTTGTGGTAGCTGCGCACTGAACAGGAGAGTTAATGAAATGTGTGAGTGAATCATTTGCTCATTAAACTGACATGATGATAAGAAGCAGATCTTATGGGTCAAATCATGTCAGTTTTCACACAATTCTTAAAGAGAAACTGTAATTTATGTAAATCTTGTAATTTATGTAGCCTATTTCTTGTATTTAGATTATTTTGCTGTCTTCTGTTTACTATTATTATCTGGGCATTTTGGAGTGTACATTGTGTATTTTATCTCTTGTTTTTGTTTGGTGCCATGTCTGGACCTTGTTTGTGACATGCTACTAGATACGTTTAATTTGTAGGATTTAATACCATCTTGATATGGTCTAATAATATAAACACAAGAGATATGATAGTTTTATTTTGGGTAAAATGATCTTTCAATCACAATTGTTGCAATTTAACAAGTAAAACAGTAATACTTTATCATTTGTAAACACATAAGTTGTCATGAGCCACATCAGGAGGCAGCAGCAGGAGGAGGAGGAGGAGGAAGAGGAAGAGGAGGTATTGAAGGTCTGGATCAAGCTGTCAGTCCTCCAGGAACCCGGATGACCATCTGGATGACAGACTTGTTTTGGATCCCATATTTAGAGAGCAGTTTTGTGTTTTCATCCAGCATCTTGTCTGTAAAAATCAGCCGCAGGTTGTCCTGTCCTGGACACACATGGAAGCAAACAATCATCTGTCATAGTTATTTCAAACAAACCCACTCACAGAAACACCTTTTGTAAAAAAAACATATCTATTGTATCTGCTGGTGTTTCAGACTGCTGAACAGTTTGAACTTCATTTTCCGTTTCTGTGAAATTTTTATGCATTTTTCTAACTTCTAAATTATGGCCAAATGTTTTGTTAATTTGAAAAAAACAAATTGTTATCGAAAAACTAAAACTTGAAATTGAAAGCTTGAGTTTCAGTCTAAAATTCAATCATGTATTCAAACTAAAAAAATGTGTGCCAATTTTTTTTTCTGTTTAAATAAAATATTGATTTAATTCAGGAAATATTTTGAATAAATTATTTATTTATTTATTTATTTTCACTTTTCCATATTTTGATTTTTTTTTCATTTCAGTTTTTCTGTTTTTAGGATCAAAGCTTATTTGTTCCCAGCTTGAACTATTCCCCCCCTTTCACATCTATTTTTTACTTTTTTCAGTTTCAGACTTCTGGCCCCGATTTTGCGTAGGGGGCGTGGTTTCAGCTGAGAGGGGCGTGGACTCATTAGTGACAGTCTGACAAGGAAGGAAGGAGACTTGTGTCAGGCATGTTGCCTTCAGAAAACGTAGGAGCTGAGAGAACTATGTCTCAACGCTTTCTATCCACCATATGCCTGTGATTGGCAGCAAACCAACTAAGGCCAGTGACCAACTTCACTTTAAAAAACTGTTTTGGACAGTACGTGGCACCATTAACATTATGCGAGCAATAAACTGCGTCAGTTTAGGAATCGACCTCTCCCACCTTACGCGTATGACCCTGAACGCACCGTTGTATTCACTGGCTCCTGGCTCCGATCAGCTCCAGGTAACCCGCTGAAGTCAGCGCACAGGTAGGGAATGTGAAAAATTTGAGCTGTTTGAATAGTTTCAACAACTGGGGTCCGGGCGACGAGCTGGGGCAGAGCCAAACCCTTCCAGACAGGTCATGTCATGTAGTTATTTGGACCATAACTCGACCGTGGCTGCAGTCGCACAGAGCCTCATAATCAAAACACAAAACATCTCTCAGGGACAGCAAGCAGGACGCAGGAACAGAAAATGGCCAGGTTTTAGATTGAATTTTATTGTTTAAGTTTATTTTAAGTAATTTAATATATGTACATTTATGACCATAATTTTAAATATATATATATATATATTTCTTTTTAAACCTCTAGATCTTCCCCTGGATTTTTTCTCAAGAAAAAGATACCTTGGAAAACGGAAGATACCGAGTCCGAAGACCTTGTTCAGAGAAACCACCAAACAGGAGAAGATACCCCCAGAGCCCCCAACACATCGGGCAGGAACTTGCACGTTTATTTTACACTTATGACATTTTTTTATATTATTTTTTTAGTGTTGAACTGTAACTTTTATGTTATTACTTAAAACTTGCATTTATTAAAAATGTAAACTTTCTTCCACCACTGAACATTTGCACATCTATGCTTCACATCAGAGTATGATTAAAAATAAATAAACAAATAAATAAATAGTGGGCCGATTAACAAAAAAGAAAACAAACTCTAATACCCTATTTAACTGCTTTGACAAACATGTTGTAAATTATTACTAACACTGACACCATATAGAGTTAGTTCTGGTTCATCAACTTCGTGTCTTTTACCTGTTGTCTCTGGGAGTTTCTCTGCTATTTTCTCCTTCAGCTGAAGCACGGTCATTTTCTGCATCTGCTCCTCGGTGTTGCAGAGGTCTATGAACATCTTCTCCCCTCTCAGGCCATGAACCATGACCTGGTAGATTTTTCCCATCTTCCTGCTGCTCGATCGGTTCTTTCTGCTGCTGCGTTCGAGACAAACCTCCTTCAAATGACTGACAGCTGCCATGGGAAAACTTTCACTTTCTGTTTTAAAAGCACCCACCCACCCACACACACGCATATTATTAGTAGTGTTTTTACCTGCACCAAAGGTTATGTTTACGGTTATGTCATTTGGTTTGATTGTCTGTTAGCAATATTACATAAAAACTAATGAAGAGATCTAGATGAAAGGGAATGTTAGTCACAAAAACATTTGATTCAATTATGGTGTTTACCCAAATTATGATTCAGATCACACTATTTTTTGATGATGGTATGACATTGTTTTAGGTGTTGGAGTTATTATTATTATTATTATTATTATTATTATTATTGTTCTTGTTATTCCTGTTGTTCTTGTTGTTTAAGTCCTAGTCCTAATAGTGAAATGCATATCACTTACTGCCTTTCTTATTTGAGACTTAAATCCTCTTATGTGGAAAATGACAAAGTTGTAGCCATTTTTGTCAAACCTCGAAAACCTCGTAATCATTTATGTGTTTTACTAGTTTGCTTAGCTGTGGCAGCGGTCTTAATTAAAGTAATAAGTTGTAGGTGTTCATGCAATGATTACTTTCAATGAGGTTCATTAATACTTGTCCTCTGGTTCATGAGATATTTTGATAACAATACAGAAAAAAGCTACAGACACGCGGGCATGGACATAAATATGCACATTCAGACAATGTGTGCTTTGAATCAGCCTTTATTCCTTATTTATTATTATTCATCTGATTATGTATTAGGACTTTATAATACAAGCAGCAAAATAGCAGAACTTCTGCACAAGGTTATGAATTCCTGTGCTTGGGTTTCCTAGCTGTCATCATGTGACCTACCGTAGGTATGTTTGTTTACCTGGAGTGGCTGCTTCCTTAAGACTCATCACACATTTACCAAGGATTTTACAACCTTTATGGTGTTATTTTTAAATGTAAAGCATTGCAAAAAACCCCAAAATATATCACAATAAAAATTATCTGAAATCAAAGCTGACTGTAGCATTTATTTTATATAACAGTTATACAACACAACAAAACAAAAAGAATAGTTGATCCGCATTCTGGTTTCATATCACTTCTTGTAAAGTCTGAATAATAGTTACAGGTAGTGGAGAAAAGCTGAAGAGGGTGTGGCAGCCTGACAGGAAAACTTCAAAAGACATGAATGAGGAAGACTGAATATAGCCCAAGGATCAGAGGGCAAACAGAGCAGAATTATACAAGAACACAGGGAATAAACTTAAACACAAGGATAGTGGAACTACAGAAACACAAGTGAGAATGTAACCACAAATGATTACCTAAAGAATAACTCAACACAGATCCAGACAAGAACTATGACCCCTGTCCTTATATTGTGTATGAGCAGTCAGAACTAATTAAAACAAGTCTCACTTCCGCACCAGGAAAGTACCTCATGGTTTCATAATCTTTTTAGATGATGTCATTGTTGGATAATCTATAATAATAATAATAATAATAATAATAATAATAATAATAATAATAATAATAATAATAATAATAATAATAATTATTATTATTATTATTATTATTATTATTATTATTATTATTATTATTATTATTATTATTATTATGTTTATAATTGTTGTTGTTGATGTTGTTATATAATCAATTCTTAATTTAAATAAACAAAATGAGATGCTGTAAAATTAAATGTTTGATGTTTCAGTAATTTTCATACAAAATAATTTTTTGTAATAAAATCTTTTAAAAAGAAATTATAGTAAATGGCAAACCCATTTAAAATAAGGGTGTTCATTATAGTTTTTCATTTAGTTTTTCCAAAGATCTATTAGATGGAATTGGTCTTTTTTTATAATGATCACTACATGTACAAATGTTTGGTGCCTGTCCTCCTGTCTCTGCCCCTCACCCCCCGATGAAGGAGACCAGGGTCTCTGAGCAGAGATGTCCTGTGGTCACGCTGTCACCCCTCAGTCTCTCACCGGATGGTGTCGCAGCCTGCTGGATCAGGTACTTTCCACCTGTTCAGTCAGTCAACATGTTGTCATGACTTCAAAGTAAAGATTTATTGTTTCTTTTCTCTTTAAGAACCTCCCACTTACAGAAATTATGATCAGCTGTTTGTGTTGGTCCAATCTTATTTAGGTGATTTCCTTGTTGTGTTTAGTGCTATACAAAATTTATGCACAAGAACAAAGATTACACCCAAGAAATTTCACATATTACAAATGTAAACTCAGTTGTACAACATCCTGACCAGTTCTGCATAAAAGTCTGCGTGTTGAGCTGTTTGTATAATAAATATTTCTTCAATTTTCAGGGCCAGTACAAATTTAAGAGTCCTGTCTTAAAGGAAGGAACCAAGGAACAGTGTGGTTCTGTGCGGCCTTATCACAAAGTGTACTGGTTAGCAGTCTTGACAGCAGAAGAAATGCAGCAGTTTGAAGTGAAAATTGCTCATCTGACTGCTATAGACTATTGTGAGTTTAAACCAGTAAGTGTTTTTCAGATTAGTATAGAGTTCAACAGAACTGTACCACAAATTTCAGCACCAAAGTTTTCTGAAATGTTGATTTTTTATTTATTTTTTGTTTGTTTTCCTGGTTGTAACACCTAAGTTGAGAGATAAGACCTGACTAATCTCAGTGTGCAGTGCTCAACATGCAAAGCAGATAAAAAGGAAGTGTCCCAGTTCTGCTGGCAGTGTTTGAAGCCATGGAAAGGTCCAGCTCCACGCTCTGACTGCTGTGACAATGATGGCTGCATCAACCAAGACCTTGAACTTCTCAGGACCTGCGAGACCACCACTTTTCCTGAAGTGCAAGGGGTCAATGACTGGCTTTAAGAGCCAGCGGGAGAATTTTGCATGCATGATTGTTTGATGTATTCATTTGTATTATACATTAAATACGTGTTAAACTCTCACTATTTTCTCTCTTTTCACACACTAAAAAAGTTGGGACAATTTAAAAATTTAAGGCTAAGTTAGTCAATCAAACTTAACCTTTTAAGATTTCAGTTAACTCAAACTTAACTCAAATTAAAAATTTCTAAACTTAACTGTAAGTTGTAACAACTTAATAAATAAATAAATAAACAAACTTCAAATTTAAAATAGTAACAACTTTGAATTTATAGGACCCAATCCATTGATTCATCTCCCACTCCATCCTACCATCAGTTGTGAGCAGGACTCCCAGATACCTGAACTCCTGTGTTTGAGGCAAAGATTTATTCCTGACCAAGAGGGAGCATTCCACCTTTTTTTTGGTTGGGAACAATGGCCTTGGACTTAGAGGACCTGACTCTCATCTCAGCCCTTCATGACTGGCTGCAAACAACCCCAGCGCACGTTGAAGGTCATGGCCTGAAGACGGCAACAGAACCACATTATCGGAAAAAACCAGAGACAAGACCCTGAGGTTCCCAAACCAAACCTACTCTTCTCCACAACTGTGTCTCGAGATCCTGTCTATGAAGATCACAAACAGTACTGGAGACAAGGGACAGCCATGGTGGAGCCCAATCTGACGAGGACAAAGACCTCAGACACAATGAGAGACACTTTCAGAAATCCATCCCCCAGGTAAATAAAAGGTATTTAAAATGTGTTTTATTGATGCTTATTACACGCATTGTTGATTTTGCCCACAATTTCAAATAGGACATTAAAACGCAGGGGCAAGCAGTACTTCTATTCAACATTTATCAAGTTTTATGAGCTTTAAAAAGGTGGAATAAGGTTTTACAGTATGGCTTACCATTAGGCTACATGGAGCTAAGACTTGTGATCTACACAATAACTGTTGGCGTGTGCCAATCAGAGCTGAAGAACAAACACACAGATTAAATAACCAGTCTAAATAACATTCATACCTCTTAAAATAGCTGCCAGGACACTGAGTCACGACACCGAGAGCTTATGGAAAGAAAATATTTCTGTATTTAATGTTAATGTGGACACGCTCAAAATATTTTATGGATAAAGACAGATAAAGATTGTGGATCTATAAATGTTGATCTCAGACAAGTGTAGACTCATACAGCTGGCACAGCAAACATTTACAGTAAGCAATAAAACTGAGTCATCCAGGGAAATTCCGGTTAATCTGGCAGATTCTGTGGTGAAAAAAGCAGTAAACACTTCTATTTAATAATAATAATTAAGCGTACCTTTATGTAATAAAAATGTTATATAACAGCTAAAAAAATTTCAATTTAAAACCTGAGTAACAGTATGTGGAAAAAGACCAAAGCAGTGTTCAAAACAATGTCATTAGGGCCAATTTACAGTCATATTTGGACTAATTTAGGCTCGTGGAGGTATAAAATGACATATATTTTGTGGTTATTGAGCTGTTAAAAGTCTCGCGCACGCGTGTGAATCGCTGCAGCTCACTGAGCAGACGCAGATGTGTGACGTCACCCAGCAGCAGTTCAGCCCTCAGCTGCGCAGCTGTTTGATTTTCTTTGCGGCTCCGACTGACAGAGGAGATCAAGCTCCGACACCAGGTAAAAACAGGCTTTTATTATTTAACACTGAGGTGTAAAATAAGCCTCTCTGTGTCAGTGTAATATTCTGCTCTGACCTTTCACTCCATCAGTGTTAAAAGCGCAGACAAACTCAGAATGTTTGTTTGTTTGTGATACAAATACGATGCGTTCATTTGACTAGTCAGATGCATTCCGGGGGCCAGAGCGGGCGACATCAAATCCTGCCTGAAACTGCTGACTAAGAATAAGTTAAATATGATAAGATTGTTATTCACGCCAATCGGAGGTCACTAAAAATAATGTCGCTTCGGTGTGTAACTTTGCAAAAACTATGTCGGACTTCGTAGTTTTCTCTGTCCCCCTCCCCAACCTGACCAGCGATGACATGTTTAGTCGTATGTCGTCATTCAGCCGCTGGATGTCCTGAAAAAAACGTGGGCTACATAGATAATTAAAGTTCTTTTTGGGGAAAACCTGGTCCGATGCGGAGAGATGGCATCCATCCCACTTTGGGTGGAGCCGCTGTTCTTTCTAGGATTCTGACCGATTTTGTTAGTTATCCAAACCCCCACTGAAGCTCGACCAAGACCCAATTTAAATAAACCAAAAATCTTTAGAAAAATAAATCATAAAAATCTTAAAAAAATAAACACAATTACTTACTTAATTACAATTACTTAAAATCATTAAATGTGGATTAGTGAACATAAGATCTTCAAGTTTCTGTTAGTTAATGATTTAAACTCTGATCATCATATTGATTTATTTTGAAACCTGATTACAATAGGAGGATTTCGTTAGCATAAATGAATGTATTCCCTCTAAAAATCTAAATTTTCATGTTTCTAGAACAACAGGTCGAGGTTGAACAGTAGCTACCATTTTTTAGTCAGGATTATTGATTAATGCAAAACCAATTATTAGTTATAATTGTTTTGAGTCTTTGACCCTCAGTCTTTCTCATCCAAAATGGAAATTAGAAAAATCACTTACTTGTTGTTATATATTGTCCACCAGGCCCTTATTCTTAATTTTTGTCTGAATTCTCAGATTTTTTTTGTCTGACTTGTTGTTGAATACTGATAAAGTCATAATAGTGGGGGATTTCAATATTCACGTGGACGCTGAAAGTGATAACTTAAAAATAGCATTTAATAATTTAATAGTCAATTGGTTTTACCCAAAATGTTCACAAATCTGCTCATTCTCTTCATCATACTCTTGATCTGGATCTGACATATGGCATGGAGAGTAAAGACTTAATAATACATCTGACCATTTTTAATAACCTTTGAGTTTACATTGACTGACTACACAGCCATCATTATAGTAGATGTTTATCAGAGAATGCTGTAATCAAATTTAAATAATATCTTCTGTTATTATTTCCTTCATCTTGCAGAGTAATGCAACAGAGAGCAACAACTTAGATGATGTTGTTGATAATATTACAACTTAAATGCAAACATCCCTTGATAAAATTGCTCCTCTGAAAAAGAAAGTGATCAGACAGAGGCAGAAGGTTCCTTGGTTTAATTCAGAGTTACGTTCTTTAAAACAGGTATCTAGAAAGTTGGAAAGAAAATGGCGCTCCACTAAGATGGGAGAATTTTATTTAACCTGGGGAGATAGCCTGCTAACATACAAGAAAGCCCTTCATAAAGCTAGAACTGTATATTATTCCTCTTTAATAGAAGAGAAAAAGAACAAGCCCAGATTTCTGTTTAGTACTGTAGCTAGACCAATGAAGTCCTGTCTCTGTTGAACCATGTGTCCCTATAACTCTAAGTGTCATAAACCAGGGAAGATTTTTGGAGCAGTCTGGCAGCAAACAGACACAGGAAACTAGGAGTGTACCGGGAAGTGATTTATTTACAGTGCAGGAAAAATTATTTACAGTATGACTCCCTCCAGGCAGAAAACGGACACAAGGCATTCTTCCATGGTTACTGGCATTTATGGACCATGCCGTGAGAACTGTACAACACAAAATATATATTTACAGAAAGAAATATACAACTATTACACAGCAAACATTTAAAATAAAGTGACTTAACTTACAAAA
>NC_051436.1:13167526-13177602 GCF_001649575.2 Kryptolebias marmoratus
GACAGAGTTAGTCAAACTCGGAATAACAAATCTTATAGTACAGAGGCTCAGCGACTTTACCACAAGCAGATAATGCTCCAGCGATGGTCTGGTCTCTGCCACCGCCTTAAATCCACCTGTCCTTGCCATTAGTCAGATCACTTGCAGGTGAGGAGGGAGAGTTGACGAGACGTCAATCAGTCGTCTGGCCACNACCTACCAGGAAGTACTCACAACACAAACACAAACCCCAGAAAAACCACCCTCACCACACTAAGTAGAGATGACTTCATGAGATTCTATATAAATAAAATTATTTTAATTAGAGAAAAAAACACTGTTGCCTCTGATTCTCTGTCAGATGATGCAGCTTGATGATGCAGCTTTAGAATTGTCACTAGAACCTGATTTGTGTTTGGACTGTTTTTGTCCTTTTGAGCTTTATGAATTGTCAAAAATAATACAGTAGGTTAATCCAAACCATCAACATGTCTGCTAGATCCCATCCCAACCAAACTGTTCAAAGAGGTATTTCACCTAATTAATATTCCCCTCTTGGATCTGCTCAATTTGTCTCTAATGAATGGTTATGTACCACAGAGCTTTAAGGTTGCTGTAATTAAATCTTTACTTAAAAAAAAAAACAATTTTGATTCAGGACTTTGGCCAATTATAGACATTAATCTAATCTCCCATTCCTCTCAAGGTTCTTGAGGAAATAGTTGTGAATCAACTCTGTGAACATCTGGACAGAAATAATCTGTTTGAGGAGTTTCAGTCAAGGTTTAGAGCTCTTCATAGCACATAATGAGCACTGCTGAAAGTTACTAGTGATGTCCTCATGGCCTCAGACAGTGGACTTGAGTTCATATTTGTCCTGTTAGATCTCAGTGCTGCATTTGATACAACTGATCAAAATATTCTATTACAGAGGCTTGAACATGATATTAGAACTACAGACACAGCTCTAAAATGTTTTAAATCACATTTTTTTTGATAGATTCCAGTTTGTTAATGTGAATAATAAATCTTCTTCAGACACCAAAGTTTCTCATGGAGTTCCTCAGGGTTTAGTGCTTGGACCTATACTCTTTTCTCTATATATGCTTCTATTAGGTAAAATTATTAGATGGCATGGGATAAATTTGCATTGTTATGCTGTTAATACCCAGTTATATTTATCTATAAAACCTGACGAATCCAATGACTTACTTAGATTGCAAACATGTCTTAAAGACATAAAAACCTTAATGACTCTTAATTTTTTTTAAATGTTACCAGGTTTGTTTTCCTCCACCTTTGTAATATCACTAAAATGAGAAAGATTTTGTCTCAGAAAAATTGGTCCATGCATTTATCATGTCTAGGCTGGACTATTGTAATTCTTTATTATCTGGGTGTCCAAAAATTATTTAAAAAGGCTTCAGTTGATCCAAAATGCTGCTGCCAGAGTTTTGATGAGAGTTTGGTGGAAAGATCATATTCCTCCAGTTTTAGCTTATCTCCATTGGCTTCCTGTCAAATTCAGAATAGAATTTAAAATCTTACTTCTAACATACAAAGCTCTCAACAACCAAGGTCCATCTTAATTAAAGACCTTATTGTTCTATATTTTCCTAAGAGAGCACTTCAGTCTCAGACTGCAGGTTTACTTTTGGTTCCTCAAGTTTCTAAAAGTAGAACAGGAAGCAGAGCTTTCAGTTCTCAGGATCCTCTTTTGTGGAACCAACTTCCAGTTTCTGTCCGTGAGGCTGACACCCTGTCTGCTTTTAGGATTAGACTTAAGACTTTCCTTTTTGATCAATTCTATAGTCAAGGTTAGCTTGGGTTTCCTGAGCTCTCCCTTAGTTATGCTGCTATAGGCTTAGACTGCTGGAGGATGAATTGACCACATTTCCTCACTGTTCTATTGTCTTACTTGCTCTGCTGTAATTATTTCTATCACTAACATGATTTTCTTTGTCTTTCTTCCGGTAGAAACTACACCTGGATTCTGTGTTTGTCTGTATATCTTTCCTGTCCTCTCAAACCCCAGCCGGTTGAAGCAGATGGCTACTCATCCTGAGCTTGGTTCTGCTGGAAGTTTCTTCCTGTTAAAAGGGATTTTTTTTCCTTTCCACTGTTGCCAATGTGCTGCTCAGGATGGGAGACTGTGACAAAGTGAAGATTAAACATAATCTGTTTGCTTCCTTAGATAGATAACCTTTACTAACTGATTCTTTGTAATGTATGTGCATGTTTTTGTACAGTGCCCTGAGACAACTTTTGTTGTGACTTGGCTCTATATAAATAAGCTGAATTGAATACAATTGCAGCGCAACCTCATTTATTAGATCTGAGCAACTTTGATGGTTTAGAAGAGGCTAAAGGTGTACTCCAGAAAATGAAAATGAAGCTTTATGTTTTTCTGTTTTTCCATCATCAGATCAGTGAACAGACAAAGGATGGGATTGAATAATTCACGGAAGCAACGTTATGACTTCAAGGATTACACACAGAAGGTTTATGACCAAACCGATTTCACGGAGAAGTCTTACAACCCAAACGATTCCACGCAGAAGTCTTACAACCCAAACGATTTCACGGAGAAGGTTTATGACTCAAAAGATTCCGGACTTAAATTTGTCAATGACAAGGATGATTTAGACTGTAAGTAGCCTTTACTTGATTATTTATTTTGAAAAATAAAAACAAAACACATAATGTTAGTTAATATAACCGAGTCTAATGCAGTGAAGTCATCTGCAGGGGCGGCTCTAGGAAGTTTTCAAAGTGGGGCCAGATGGGGGCAACTAATAATCTTAGGGTGGCACACCAAAACTAAAAGCCAGAACAGATGACAGAAAACTATAAACTATTTGAAAAATACTGCAATATGGAAGTTAAGTAACTTTCTGACATGAACTGTTTTTTTATTTTACAGTTGGCATTACTAATTAAGGACAGCACAGTCACAGCTTGCTAAAACTTGTCTTCATGTTTTTCAAAATTATATTTATAAAAAATATCCATATAACCTTCTGAGATCCTATTCTTGAAATGGGGACACTGACTTTCTGCACCATAATACTTTATTCGGTTCATCTTGGACCTGTTGTCTGTTTCTCAGTCTTTCCTTTAAGTTTTTTTAAATTGTATTTTTTAATTTAAAAGCTATACATTCATTTTACTATTTGACTACAAATTGTTTTAAAACAATGTTTTTGTGTTTTAAGGTCCTTCTAAATCCAAAAAGATAAGGGAACTTGTATAGTTTTTCTTATTGGATAATAATTGCTCTGTGTTTGTATGTTTTCCTCAGTTCTGTGTGAAGATTTCTCATCTCCGAGGGCTCAGATGTCCTGTGGTCATGCTGTGACCCCGATGTCTCTCACCAACTGGTGTCTCAAGCAGCTGGAACAGGTACTAATGTGGAAAATCATATGTGGTCACATGAAAATGTGTTAAATTAAGAACATTGGAAATACATTTTGGACTTTCCAAACCTATTTTTGAAACAACTTGATGATATGTTGTGAAACCTATTGGGGTAGCAGGTTTTTACATGTGTTCTACATGCGTTCTAATATTTAACAAATCTTATACAGTTTGCAGTAATTATTTCCACATGTCTGCATATGGCATATGAAAAACATGCTAAAGCGATAGTTCAGAACTTTTGAAGTGAGGGTCTGTGGAAAAGTTATGAACAGTTAATATCTTACCTGTTTCAGATTGATGTTTACATGACTTTAGTTTGGAGAAATACTTTAGTTTTGACTGAACTGACAAGCTGACAACTAGTCCAAACCAAAACCAAAGTGAATTGCTGCCATGTTGAAACAATTAAAAAAATCAAAACGTGCTGCAGTTTTGGGTTGGATGGTTATTAATAGAAAATTCTACTGTTTTTTGTAAAAGCAGAAGCTAGCTGTAGCACTTTCATGGCAGCTCGGGGCACTTCCTGTAGAAACATCTAAATTATTTCTGCTAGAATAATTGTATAATGTAAAACTGATGATAATCAAAAGGTTTATAAAACAGCTTTACCACAAAACATTTGAGACAAGTTGTGTAAAGATGGCATCAACCCACTTTGGTCTTTTTCTTGCTCAGACTAGCCATTAGCTTGTCACTCTAGATGGAATAAAATTCTATTACTCTAAATCCATTTTTGAACTATTCCTTTAAATTATTGTTTTTACCTCCACACAGGAAGTTATGTTTTTGGTCATATCCGTTGGTTTATTTGTTAGCAGGATTACTTAAAGGGGACCTATTCTGCTTCCTTGAAGAAGTCAGGACCGGTCTGTGGGCTGTACAAAACATCTTCATTACATTTAATACACAAAATCATTCTCAGATATTGAGATTTCACCTGACCCGTTCTGTCTGGTTTGAGCTTATTTTAGAATGAGCAATATAAGGGCTACGTTACTATTATGCAAATAAGGTGCTGTTGGCCAACACCACCACCACCACCACACAACAATCCCCAGGTTTTTGAAACAGGTGGTTTTGCAGACACCAGAAAACATTTACTTACTGTCAAAAAAACAGCTGGCGTCTTTTTTTTTGTGCTTGGACTGTTTCTACAAACAGTAGATACCCGAATGGAAGTAGAAAAACATGCAAAAAGTGAATGTTGCATAACAAGTCCCTTTAAAAACCAATGAACAGATTTGGATGAACATTTCAGGAAATGTTGCTGTTTTCACAACAAACAAATGGTTAAATCTTGGTGGTGATTTGCATCATGATCCAGATTGCACTATTTTTTAATGATGCTAAAGCCTTGGCAGTAGTTTGCACACTGCAGTGCTTCTAGTTCTGCATGAGTTTGTAAAGACTTGTGTAAGGAATTTATAATTGAATCCATAAATGGATTCATGGATAGATGGAATTAGCTGTGTGTACAAATGTGAGTTTCAGTGAAGTTGGGACGTTGTGTAAAACATAAATAAAAACAAAATACGATGATTTGCAAATCCTTTTTATCCTATATATTTAATTGAATACCCTTAAAAGACATTGATTACTGCAACAGTGTCTTCACAGGTCTGCCTAAAATATTAAAGTTAAAGCACCACTGATTGTCACACATCTGAGTGTGTGAAATTTGTTCTCCGCATTTGACCCATCCCCTGAGGGAGCCGCGAGCAGCAGCGGTGCCGCGCTCGGGAATCATTTCGTGATCTAACCCCCCTAATTCCAACCCTTGATGCTGAGTGTTAAGCAGGTCCATTTTACTAGTCTTTGATATGACCCGACCAGGGATTGAATCCACAACCTCCCAGTTTCAGGGCAGACACTCTACCACTAGGCCACTGATCCAGTCATATCAACCAGACAGCTGCAGCTGATCCAGAATGCTGCTGCTCGTGCGCTTACTAAAACCAGGAAGTTAAAACACATCACCCCAGGTCTAAAATCCTTCCACTGGCTGCTTGTAGCTCAGAGAATTGACTTTAAAATACTTCTGCTAGTTTATAAATCATTGAATGGCTTAGCACCACAATACATTAAAGACCTGCTGTTGTTGTATCAAACCTTCCAGACCACTCAGGTCTCCTGGTTCTGGTCTACTCTGCATCCCCAGAACCAAACATGGAGAAGCAGCATTTAGCTTCTATGCACCACAAATCTGGAACAAACTTATAGAAAACAGCAAAACAGCTGAAACACTGAGTTCCTTTAAATCAAGGTTAGAAACCCATCTGTTTAGAGTTAATTTTGAACCCTAATAAATGGATGTGAACTGGTATCTCATTTGGTGACTGTATGTTGTTTTTATGACTTTTTAATGTTGTGTTTTTATGATGTAAAGGACTTTTAATTGCCTTGTTGCTGAAATGTGCTACACAAACAAACTTGATTGACTGATTTTTGCAAATCATCGTATTCTGTTTTTATTTGTTTTACACAACGTCCCAGCTTCATTGGAATTGGGGTTGTACAAATGTTTGAAATTGTACGTTATGCAAAATTTGCACCAATAAGTCCTCAATTGTTAAATGAATTGACTTCACTAGTTGACATCCTGTTACGAAATTCTTTTCCCCCCTAAAACAGGCGTATGCTCATTTTTAACCTGACATCCTGACCAGTTCTGCATAAAATTGAGCCGTTTATATAATAAATATTTCTTCAATTTTCAGGGCCAGTACAAATTTAAGTGCCCTGTCTTAAAGGAAGGAACCAAGGAACAGTGTGGTGCTGTCTGGCCTTATCAAGAAGTACGCCGTTTAGCAGTCCTGACAGCTGAAGAAATGCAGCAGTATGAAGAGAAAATTGCTCGTCTGGCTGCTAGAGAATACTGTGATTTTAAACAAGTAAGTGTTTTCAGATTAGTTCAACAGAAACTGTACCACAAATTTCAGCACCATAGTTTTCTAAAATGTTGATTCTTTTTTTTTTTTTGACAGTGTCCTGGTTGTAACACCTACGTTGAGAGAAAAGAACTGACTAACCTCAGTGTGCAGTGCTCAACATGCAAAGCAGATAAAAAGGAAGTGTACGAGTTCTGCTGGCAGTGTTTGAAGCCATGGAAAGGTCCAGCTCCGCGCTCTGACCGCTGTGACAATGATGGCTGCATCAACCATGACCTTGAACTTCTCAGGATCTGCAAGACCACCACTTTTTCTGAAGTGGAAGGGGTTGATGACTGTCCCTCCATCCGGGCCTGTCCCACCTGCGGTCAGAGGGTGGAGCACGACAAGACGGGCTGCAAGAACATCATCTGTCCTCGCTGCCAGGTGGAGTTCTGCTTTGTGTGTCTGAAGCTGACTCCTGAGTGTCTGGAGACAAGTTCCTACTACATGCCCTGCAAAGATGGTGTGGCTCCCAGACAAACCTCCATACCTGTGTGGCACAGAAACTAAACATGCATAAATATATGCTTACAATAGTTCTCTTTTCTCTGGGTTTTACCAGTACATTTATAAGATGTTGTAGGTATTTTTATCCATTAAGAGCATTAAACAATATGTCCTCTGTTTTGTTGTTATGTAAGAATTTGCTCTTTAGAAATATAATTGATAATTGATGATATATCCATAATTATCCCACAGTTAAAAAATAACTAATAATAAATAAACAAATAAAAAAATTTAGCTTAAAAAATGTTTTTATTGACTTTAGGAGTCAGTGTGATTTTTGCATGTATGGTTGTGTGGTGTGCCTGTTTACCATTGACTTGTCCATGGTAGATCCTGGCTCTTATTTGAAACTTTTCAGTCTGTAAACATCTGGCTGACTTGTCTTATCTTTTTTACCATTTTCAAAAGCTTTTTTAGTTAAGTGTTTTTGTTGTTTAGACAAAAGTGGCTTTCTGGGTAGAGTTTACATGTTCACATGGGTTTACTCTGAGCACTTGGGTTTCCTCACAGACCAAAAACATGCATGTTAGTTTAACTGGTAACTCTAAATTGTCCCTAGGTGAGAGTGTGAATTGTTGGTTGTCTTGTTTGTCTCTATGTGTCCCTCCAATGAACTTGAGACATGTCTAGGGTGTCCTTTGACTCTCGCACAGTGACTGCTGGAGATAGGTAGCAGCTCCCTGTTACCCTGAAAAGAGAAGCGGGTGAAGGAAAATGGATGGATGGGTGGCTGCTCTGAACTGTGTTCTCTGTCGGCAGCTCCATGTAATCCTCGGCCTTCCTTCTTAGTTTATCCTCTCCTCTCAGCTGTCTGGTTTCCAGTCAGTCTATCTTTTCTTTTTGTTGCAGATCGTCTATAAGAAGCATTAGGATCTTCATAAGTTTTCTCATTTTTGTTTTTTCTCTTCAAACCATCTGTGTTTTAGATGTACCATGGATTCTTTGTTTACTGTCTATCCTCTGTTGATCTGCTTCACCATCATGATGGGGAGTTTTTTTTATTAAAATGTTTTCTTCTTTGACGGTGTGTGCTTGAAGGGGGTTGTGGGTGTGGGGATGTGGGTGCAGGGAAAGGGTATGTGTAACAGAGACAGAAAGACTGGAAGACTGACTGCACACATATATATTTGCATACACACATGTACACGTATACATACACATACATGCACACATATACATATACATATACATATACATACACATACACATAAAAAAGGTGTGTTCATGTTATGTGGGTGCATTTGTGCTAGTTAGCCAGCTGGAGATGCACAGTTAAAAAACAGTGCCATGAACAGTAGAAGGCCCGCCATGTACAGCACCCAAGAGCAGAAAGGACAGGTGGAACCAGCCCCAGAAGGCTGCAGCAGTTTCAGGCAAACAGAAACTGGGCACCACCCCAAGGCAGCAGTGTGTCCACAAAGAGGCAGGTCGCCAGCGAAGCATAGGGTCAGCGGCCCCCTGGGCAAAAAGACACAGGGAGAGAGGCACCAGCCCCCCAACCCAGCCACACCACCACCTCCTAGGCTGGCTAAGCCTGGGACCCGGCCCCCCAATGCCCCGGCGCCCACACCAGCCCCCGGCTGAGAAACCGCCCAGCACCAAGCAGGAGAGGCCCTCCCAGAGCCCCCAACACACCGGGCAGGCACCAGTCCACCGCAGCAACCAGAACCCAGAAGGACCAAGGTGAAAGGGCAAATAGCTATCCCCCTTGTTGGGACAACCTCCTGAGAGGTCTAGAGGGGACACCCATTGGAGCCCAACACAGCCCCCAGGACCCCAGCCAAGCCCAGCCAAACGCCAGGAGCCATAGACCACCCGGCGGGAGCCCACCACTCCAGGACATGGCCCGGGCACCCACACAAACAACCCCATACCAAGGGGGCAGCAACCTGCAGGCAGCCCCCTAAGGATGCCGTCAGAGACCCACAGCTGCCCCCAAAACCCCAGCCCTTGCTGAATCAGTGCAGGGAGCAAGAAGGGGAAACCGTGCCCCCCACGCCTAGCCCATGCCCTCCCCCGTGGTGTTGCATGGGTGTCAATCATTACTTTCTGATAGTTTCATCAGTATCCACCAAGTGGTTCATGAGCTAATTTTCGAGCAGACAAACAGACACAGACATAAAAGCAAGCACGTGTTTTTCTGCCATGAATTGTTTAAAATCAACATTTCCATCCCTCCCTGAATGCAGCAGCATATGTTTGTGAGTAGAAGCAAAGGAGAAAGTGTTTGAGAGGTTTTGAATTGAACTGACAGATTAAAAAAAAAAAAAGAAAAGCTGAGTGTGTGTCAGTAATAAGTTAGATTGTTTGTTTTTGAAGGATGTAAATCTGAAGGTAGGTGTATTCATTTATTTACTTATTTATTTGTTTTGCTGGTGTTGGTATGCCAAAACTAAAATCACATTTGACTGAACTGATCTTCAGAAGAACCTGAACATGAACATGGAGCACAAGTGGTTTGTATTCCTGCAGTTCGTTGAGCCCTCTGGGTAAGATGATGTGCTGTGGATCTGGAAAAACAAGCTTTTTATATAACACTGAACGACTTGTGCTACTATGTACTCTGTACTCATTAACCCTTTGTAACAAAAAGAAAATGTCATTATAGAGTTATCTTATTGTGAGGGGGTTTCACCTCAGTTCTATCAGTTAATTTTCTCATTAAAACAAAAAAATTACCTCCAACATGACCCCAGAAGAAAGAATTATAACAGTATTATGTTAAACAACATTTCTGAACAAAATGTCAGTCAAACTGTGAATCTCTGGTTTGATTCAAAGATTGTTGTTCACAAGCAGAAGAATGAAGAGTTGAGGCAGGTCATGAAGAACAGATAAAGAATCTTGTGGGACAAAGTATTGACTTTAGGGAGGGGAGTGGAGTAGTTGGTCAGATTTTCTGTTGATTATTTTTTTCATTTTGTCCTATTTCTTGTTTGTTTCACTATATAAAATTGCGAGTTAACGTGGTAGTTATGTTAGTGAAAATAAACATATAAAACCCCAAAAGTTCTTTTAAATTTAAAGAGGGTTGAATGACAAAGTAGGTGATTATACAAGAAAAGGTCCCTAAGAGGCAAAAAAACCCCTCACACACTATATATATATAAAAAAAAAAAAATTCCCTTCTCACCCTCCGCGGGTGGTCTTTGTTTCATCCTCTGAGCTCGGGTCCTCTACCAGAGGCCTGGGAGCTTGAGGGTTCTGCGCAGTATCTTGGCTGTGCCTAGAACTGCACAT